>NW_026902718.1:99970-437732 GCF_943734735.2 Anopheles gambiae
CAAATGAAGCCATCTTGCACTATTTGAATGGCCTTTAAATTTGATGTTGAATTTTGTTGCCATCTATTATCGTTGTTACGGCCATGTTTCATCCAAATAAAGCCATCTTGCACTATTTGAATGGCCTTGAAATTTGATGTTGAGTTTTGTTGCCATCTATTATCGTTGTTACGGCCATGTATCACCCAAATGAAGCCATCTTGCACTATTTGAATGGCCTTGAAATTTGATGTTGAGTTTTTTTGCCATCTATTATCGTTGTTACGGCCATGTTTCATCCAAATGAAGCCATCTTGCACTATTTGAATGGCCTTGAAATTTGATGTTGAATTTTTTGGCCATCTATTAATAATGGTCGTTGTTACGGCCATGTTTCATCCAAATAAAGCCATCTTGCACTATTTCAATGGCCTTGAAATTTGATGTTGAGTTTTTTTTGCCATATATGATCGTTGTTACGGCCATGTTTCATCCAAATAAAGCCATCTTGCACCATTTGAATGTCCTTGAAATTTGATGTTGAATTTTTTTACCATCTATTATCGTTGTTACGGCCATGTTTCATCCAAATGAAGCCATCTTGCACTATTTGAATGGCCTTGAAATTTGATGTTGAATTTTGTTGCCATCTATTATCGTTGTTA
The DNA here is from genome assembly GCF_943734735.2 of Anopheles gambiae. NCBI lineage: Eukaryota > Metazoa > Arthropoda > Insecta > Diptera > Culicidae > Anopheles > Anopheles gambiae. The sequence continues at coordinate 100,615 of NW_026902718.1, forward strand.
CGGCCATGTTTCATCCAAATGATGCCATCTTTTTTTTTTTTTTTTTTTTTTTTTTTTTTTTTTTTTTTTTTTCATGAAATGAATGAAAAAAAAAAAAAAAAAAAAAAAAAAAGATGGCATCATTTGGATGAAACATGGCCGTAACAACGATAATAGATGGCAACAAAATTCAACAACAAATTTCAAGGCCATTCAAATAGTGCAAGATGGCTTCATTTGGATGAAACATGGCCGTAACAACGATAATAGATGGTAACAAAATTCAACATCAAATTTCAAGGCCATTCAAATGGTGCAAGATGGCTTTATTTGGATGAAACATGGCCGTAACAACGATAATATATGGCAAAAAAAACTCAACATCAAATTTCAAGGCCATTGAAATAGTGCAAGATGGCTTTATTTGGATGAAACATGGCCGTAACAACGACCATTATTAATAGATGGCCAAAAAATTCAACATCAAATTTCAAGGCCATTCAAATAGTGCAAGATGGCTTCATTTGGATGAAACATGGCCGTAACAACGATAATAGATGGCAAAAAAACTCAACATCAAATTTCAAGGCCATTCAAATAGTGCAAGATGGCTTCATTTGGGTGATACATGGCCGTAACAACGATAATAGATGGCAACAAAACTCAACATCAAATTTCAAGGCCATTCAAATAGTGCAAGATGGCTTTATTTGGATGAAACATGGCCGTAACAACGATAATAGATGGCAACAAAATTCAACATCAAATTTAAAGGCCATTCAAATAGTGCAAGATGGCTTCATTTGGATGAAACATGGCTGTAAAAACGATAATAGATGGCAACAAAATTCAACATCAAATTTCAAGGCCATTCAAATAGTGCAAGATGGCTTCATTTGGATGAAACATGGCCGTAACAACGATAATAGATGGCAAAAAAACTCAACATCAAATTTCAAGGCCATTCAAATAGTGCAAGATGGCTTCATTTGGATGAAACATGGCCGTAACAACGATAATAGATGGCAACAAAATTCAACATCAAATTTCAAGGCCATTCAAATAGTGCAAGATGGCTTCATTTGGGTGATACATGGCCGTAACAACGATAATAGATGGCAACAAAATTCAACATCAAATTTCAAGGCCATTCAAATAGTGCAAGATGGCATCATTTGGATGAAACATGGCCGTAACAACGATAATAGATGGCAACAAAATTCAACATCAAATTTCAAGGCCATTCAAATAGTGCAAGATGGCTTCATTTGGATGAAACATGGCCGTAACAACGATAATAGATGGTAACAAAATTCAACATCAAATTTCAAGGCCATTCAAATAGTGCAAGATGGCTTTATTTGGATGAAACATGGCCGTAACAACGATAATATATGGCAAAAAAAACTCAACATCAAATTTCAAGGCAATTGAAATAGTGCAAGATGGCTTTATTTGGATGAAACATGGCCGTAACAACGACCATTATTAATAGATGGCCAAAAAATTCAACATCAAATTTCAAGGCCATTTAAATAGTGCAAGATGGCTTCATTTGGATGAAACATGGCCGTAACAACGATAATAGATGGCAAAAAACTCAACATCAAATTTCAAGGCCATTCAAATAGTGCAAGATGGCTTCATTTGGATGAAACATGGCCGTAACAACGATAATAGATGGCAACAAAATTCAACATCAAATTTCAAGGCCATTCAAATAGTGCAAGATGGCTTTATTTGGATGAAACATGGCCGTAACAACGATAATAGATGGCAACAAAATTCAACATCAAATTTCAAGGCCATTCAAATAGTGCAAGATGGCTTCATTAGGATGAAACATGGCCACAACAACGATAATAGATGGCAACAAAACTCAACATCAAATTTCAAGGCCATTCAAATAGTGCAAGATGGCTTCATTTGGATGAAACATAGCCGTAACAACGATAATAGATGGCAAAAAAACTCAACATCAAATTTCAAGGCCATTCAAATAGTGCAAGATGGCTTCATTTGGATGAAACATGGCCGTAACAACGATAATAGATGGCAACAAAATTCAACATCAAATTTCAAGGCCATTCAAATAGTGCAAGATGGCTTCATTTGGATGAAACATGGCCGTAACAACGATAATAGATGGCAACAAAATTCAACATCAAATTTAAAGGCCATTGAAAATAGTGCAAGATGGCTTCATTTGGATGAAACATGGCCGTAACAACGATAATAGATGGTAACAAAATTCAACATCAAATTTAAAGGCCATTCCAATAATGCAAGATGGCTTTATTTGGATGAAACATGGCCGTAACAACGATAATAAATGGCAAAAAAACTCAACATCAAATTTCAAGGCCATTGAAATAGTGCAAGATGGCTTTATTTGGATGAAACATGGCCGTAACAACGATAATAGATGGCAACAAAATTCAACATCAAATTTCAAGGCCATTCAAATAGTGCAAGATGGCTTCATTTCGATTAAACATGGCCATAACAACGATAATAGATGGCAAAAAACTCAACATCAAATTTCAAGGCCATTCAAATAGTGCAAGATGGCTTCATTTGGATGAAACATGGCCGTAACAACGATAATAGATAGCAAAAAAACTCAACATCAAATTTCAAGGCCATTCAAATAGTGCAAGATGGCTTCATTTGGATGAAACATGGCCGTAACAACGATAATAGATGGTAACAAAATTCAACATCAAATTTAAAGGCCATTCAAATAGTGCAAGATGGCTTTATGTGGATGAAACATGGCCGTAACAACGATAATATATGGCAAAAAAAACTCAACATCAAATTTCAAGGCCATTGAAATAGTGCAAGATGGCTTCATTTCGATTAAACATGGCCGTAACAACGATAATAGATGGCAAAAAACTCAACATCAAATTTCAAGGCCATTCAAATAGTGCAAGATGGCTTCATTTGGATGAAACATGGCCGTAACAACGATAATAGATGGCAACAAAATTCAACATCAAATTTCAAGGCCATTCAAATAGTGCAAGATGGCTTCATTTGGATGATACATGGCCGTAACAACGATAATAGATGGCAACAAAATTCAACATCAAATTTCAAGGCCATTCAAATAGTGCAAGATGGCTTCATTTGGATGAAACATGGCCGTAACAACGATAATAGATGGTAACAAAATTCAACATCAAATTTAAAGGCCATTCAAATAGTGCAAGATGGCATCATTTGGATGAAACATGGCCGTAACAACGATAATAGATGGCAACAAAACTCAACATCAAATTTCAAGGCCATTCAAATAGTGCAAGATGGCTTCATTTGGATGAAACATGGCCGTAACAACGATAGTAGATGGCAACAAGATTCAACATCAAATTTCAAGGCCATTCAAATAGTGCAAGATGGCTTCATTTGGATGTAACATGGCCGTAACAACGATAATAGATGGCCAAAAAATTCAACATCAAATTTCAAGGCCATTCAAATAGTGCAAGATGGCTTCATTTCGATCAAACATGGCCGTAACAACGATAATAGATGGCAAAAAACTCAACATCAAATTTCAAGGCCATTCAAATAGTGCAAGATGGCTTCATTTGGATGAAACATGGCCGTAACAACGATAATAGATGGCAAAAAAACTCAACATCAAATTTCAAGGCCATTCAAATAGTGCAAGATGGCTTCATTTGGATGATACATGGCCGTAACAACGATAATTGATGGCAACAAAATTCAACATCAAATTTCAAGGCCATTCAAATAGTGCAAGATGGCTTCATTTGGATGAAACATGGCCGTAACAACGATAATAGATGGTAACAAAATTCAACATCAAATTTAAAGGCCATTCCAATAATGCAAGATGGCTTTATTTGGATGAAACATGGCCGTAACAACGATAATATATGGCAAAAAAACTCAACATCAAATTTCAAGGCCATTGAAATAGTACAAGATGGCTTCATTTGGATGAAACATGGCCGTAACAACGATAATAGATGGCCTTGAAATTTGATGTTGAATTTTGTTACCATCTATTATCGTTGTTACGGCCATGTTTCATCCAAATGAAGCCATCTTGCACTATTTGAATGGCCTTGAAATTTGATGTTGAATTTTGTTGCCATCTATTATCGTTGTTACGGCCATGTTTCATCCAAATGATGCCATCTTTTTTTTTTTTTTTTTTTTTTTTTTTTTTTTTTCATGAAATGAATGAAAAAAAAAAAAAATGAAATGATGCCATCTTGCACTATTTGAATGGCCTTGAAATTTGATGTTGAATTTTGTTGCCATCTATTATCGTTGTTACGGCCATGTATCACCCAAATGAAGCCATCTTGCACTATTTGAATGGCCTTGAAATTTGATGTTGAGTTTTTTTGCCATCTATTATCGTTGTTACGGCCATGTTTCATCCAAATGAAGCCATCTTGCACTATTTGAATGGCCTTGAAATTTGATGTTTAATTTTGTTGCCATCTATTATAGTTGTTATATCCATGTTTCATCCAAATGAAGCCATCTTGCACTATTTGAATGGCCTTGAAATTTGATGTTGAGTTTTTTTGCCATCTATTATCGTTGTTACGGCCATGTTTCATCCAAATGAAGCCATCTTGCACTATTTGAATGGCCTTTAAATTTGATGTTGAATTTTGTTGCCATCTATTATCGTTGTTACGGCCATGTTTCATCCAAATAAAGCCATCTTGCACTACTTGAATGGCCTTGAAATTTGATGTTGAATCTTGTTGCCATCTATTATCGTTGTTACGGCCATGTTTCATCCAAATGAAGCCATCTTGCACTATTTGAATGGCCTTGAAATTTGATGTTTAATTTTGTTGCCATCTATTATAGTTGTTATATCCATGTTTCATCCAAATGAAGCCATCTTGCACTATTTGAATGGCCTTGAAATTTGATGTTGAGTTTTTTTGCCATCTATTATCGTTGTTACGGCCATGTTTCATCCAAATGAAGCCATCTTGCACTATTTGAATGGCCTTGAAATTTGATGTTGAGTTTTTTGCCATCTATTATCGTTGTTACGGCCATGTTTAATCGAAATGAAGCCATCTTGCACTATTTCAATGGCCTTGAAATTTGATGTTGAGTTTTTTTTGCCATATATTATCGTTGTTACGGCCATGTTTCATCCACATAAAGCCATCTTGCACTATTTGAATGGCCTTTAAATTTGATGTTGAATTTTGTTACCATCTATTATCGTTGTTACGGCCATGTTTCATCCAAATGAAGCCATCTTGCACTATTTGAATGGCCTTGAAATTTGATGTTGAGTTTTTTTGCCATCTATTATCGTTGTTACGGCCATGTTTCATCCAAATGAAGCCATCTTGCACTATTTGAATGGCCTTGAAATTTGATGTTGAGTTTTTTGCCATCTATTATCGTTGTTACGGCCATGTTTAATCGAAATGAAGCCATCTTGCACTATTTGAATGGCCTTGAAATTTGATGTTGAATTTTTTGGCCATCTATTATCGTTGTTACGGCCATGTTTCATCCAAATAAAGCCATCTTGCACTATTTCAATGGCCTTGAAATTTGATGTTGAGTTTTTTTTTGCCATATATTATCGTTGTTACGGCCATGTTTCATCCAAATAAAGCCATCTTGCACTATTTGAATGGCCTTTAAATTTGATGTTGAATTTTGTTACCATCTATTATCGTTGTTACGGCCATGTTTCATCCAAATGAAGCCATCTTGCACTATTTTCAATGGCCTTTAAATTTGATGTTGAATTTTGTTGCCATCTATTATCGTTGTTACGGCCATGTTTCATCCAAATGAAGCCATCTTGCACTATTTGAATGGCCTTGAAATTTGATGTTGAATTTTGTTGCCATCTATTATCGTTGTTACGGCCATGTTTCATCCAAATGAAGCCATCTTGCACTATTTGAATGGCCTTGAAATTTGATGTTGAGTTTTTTTGCCATCTATTATCGTTGTTACGGCCATGTTTCATCCAAATGATGCCATCTTGCACTATTTGAATGGCCTTGAAATTTGATGTTGAGTTTTGTTGCCATCTATTATCGTTGTTACGGCCATGTATCACCCAAATGAAGCCATCTTGCACTATTTGAATGGCCTTGAAATTTGATGTTGAGTTTTTTTGCCATCTATTATCGTTGTTACGGCCATGTTTCATCCAAATGAAGCCATCTTGCACTATTTGAATGGCCTTTAAATTTGATGTTGAATTTTGTTGCCATCTATTATCGTTGTTACGGCCATGTTTCATCCAAATGAAGCCATCTTGCACTATTTGAATGGCCTTGAAATTTGATGTTGAATTTTTTGGCCATCTATTAATAATGGTCGTTGTTACGGCCATGTTTCATCCAAATAAAGCCATCTTGCACTATTTCAATGGCCTTGAAATTTGATGTTGAGTTTTTTTTGCCATATATTATCGTTGTTACGGCCATGTTTCATCCAAATGAAGCCATCTTGCACCATTTGAATGGCCTTGAAATTTGATGTTGAATTTTGTTACCATCTATTATCGTTGTTACGGCCATGTTTCATCCAAATGAAGCCATCTTGCACTATTTGAATGGCCTTGAAATTTGATGTTGAATTTTGTTGCCATCTATTATCGTTGTTACGGCCATGTTTCATCCAAATGATGCCATCTTGCACTATTTGAATGGCCTTGTAATTTGATGTTGAATTTTGTTGCCATCTATTATCGTTGTTACGGCCATGTATCACCCAAATGAAGCCATCTTGCACTATTTGAATGGCCTTGAAATTTGATGTTGAGTTTTTTTGCCATCTATTATCGTTGTTACGGCCATGTTTCATCCAAATGAAGCCATCTTGCACTATTTGAATGGCCTTGAAATTTGATGTTGAGTTTTTTTGCCATCTATTATCGTTGTTACGGCCATGTTTCATCCAAATGAAGCCATCTTGCACTATTTGAATGGCCTTGAAATTTGATGTTGAATTTTGTTGCCATCTATTATCGTTGTTACGGCCATGTTTCATCCAAATGATGCCATCTTGCACTATTTGAATGGCCTTGAAATTTGATGTTGAATTTTGTTGCCATCTATTATCGTTGTTACGGCCATGTATCACCCAAATGAAGCCATCTTGCACTATTTGAATGGCCTTGAAATTTGATGTTGAGTTTTTTTGCCATCTATTATCGTTGTTACGGCCATGTTTCATCCAAATGAAGCCATCTTGCACTATTTGAATGGCCTTGAAATTTGATGTTGAGTTTTTTTGCCATCTATTATCGTTGTTACGGCCATGTTTCATCCAAATGAAGCCATCTTGCACTATTTGAATGGCCTTGAAATTTGATGTTGAATTTTGTTGCCATCTATTATCGTTGTTGTGGCCATGTTTCATCCAAATGAAGCCATCTTGCACTATTTGAATGGCCTTTAAATTTGATGTTGAATTTTGTTGCCATCTATTATCGTTGTTACGGCCATGTTTCATCCAAATGAAGCCATCTTGCACTATTTGAATGGCCTTGAAATTTGATGTTGAATTTTTTGGCCATCTATTAATAATGGTCGTTGTTACGGCCATGTTTCATCCAAATAAAGCCATCTTGCACTATTTCAATGGCCTTGAAATTTGATGTTGAGTTTTTTTTGCCATATATTATCGTTGTTACGGCCATGTTTCATCCAAATAAAGCCATCTTGCACCATTTGAATGGCCTTGAAATTTGATGTTGAGTTTTTTTACCATCTATTATCGTTGTTACGGCCATGTTTCATCCAAATGAAGCCATCTTGCACTATTTGAATGACCTTGAAATTTGATGTTGAATTTTGTTGCCATCTATTATCGTTGTTACGGCCATGTTTCATCCAAATGATGCCATCTTGCACTATTTGAATGGCCTTGAAATTTGATGTTGAGTTTTTTTGCCATCTATTATCGTTGTTACGGCCATGTTTCATCCAAATGAAGCCATCTTGCACTATTTGAATGGCCTTGAAATTTGATGTTGAGTTTTTTTGCCATCTATTATCGTTGTTACGGCCATGTTTCATCCAAATGAAGCCATCTTGCACTATTTGAATGGCCTTGAAATTTGATGTTGAATTTTGTTGCCATCTATTATCGTTGTTGTGGCCATGTTTCATCCAAATGAAGCCATCTTGCACTATTTGAATGGCCTTTAAATTTGATGTTGAATTTTGTTGCCATCTATTATCGTTGTTACGGCCATGTTTCATCCAAATAAAGCCATCTTGCACTACTTAAATGGCCTTGAAATTTGATGTTGAATCTTGTTGCCATCTATTATCGTTGTTACGGCCATGTTTCATCCAAATGAAGCCATCTTGCACTATTTGAATGGCCTTGAAATTTGATTTTGAATTTTGTTGCCATCTATTATCGTTGTTACGGCCATGTTTCATCCAAATGAAGCCATCTTGCACTATTTGAATGGCCTTGAAATTTGATGTTGAATTTTTTGGCCATCTATTAATAATGGTCGTTGTTACGGCCATGTTTCATCCAAATAAAGCCATCTTGCACTATTTGAATGGCCTTGAAATTTGATGTTGAATCTTGTTGCCATCTATTATTGTTGTTACAGCCATGTTTCATCCAAATGAAGCCATCTTGCACTATTTGAATGGCCTTGAAATTTGATGTTGAGTTTTTTTTGCCATCTATTATCGTTGTTACGGCCATGTTTCATCCAAATGAAGCCATCTTGCACTATTTGAATGGCCTTGAAATTTGATGTTGAGTTTTTTTGCCATCTATTATCGTTGTTACGGCCATGTTTCATCCAAATGAAGCCATCTTGCACTATTTGAATGGCCTTGAAATTTGATGTTGAATTTTGTTGCCATCTATTATCGTTGTTGTGGCCATGTTTCATCCAAATGAAGCCATCTTGCACTATTTGAATGGCCTTTAAATTTGATGTTGAATTTTGTTGCCATCTATTATCGTTGTTACGGCCATGTTTCATCCAAATAAAGCCATCTTGCACTACTTGAATGGCCTTGAAATTTGATGTTGAATCTTGTTGCCATCTATTATCGTTGTTACGGCCATGTTTCATCCAAATGAAGCCATCTTGCACTATTTGAATGGCCTTGAAATTTGATGTTGAATTTTGTTGCCATCTATTATCGTTGTTACGGCCATGTTTCATCCAAATGAAGCCATATTGCACTATTTGAATGGCCTTGAAATTTGATGTTGAGTTTTGTTGCCATCTATTATCGTTGTTACGGCCATGTTATATCCAAATGAAGTCATATTGCACTATTTGAATGGCCTTGAAATTTGATGTTGAGTTTTGTTGCCATCTATTATCGTTGTTACGGCCATGTATCACCCAAATGAAGCCATCTTGCACTATTTGAATGGCCTTGAAATTTGATGTTGAATTTTGTTGCCATCTATTAATAATGGTCGTTGTTACGGCCATGTTTCATCCAAATAAAGCCATCTTGCACTATTTCAATGGCCTTGAAATTTGATGTTGAGTTTTTTTGCCATCTATTATCGTTGTTACGGCCATGTTTCATCCAAATAAAGCCATCTTGCACCATTTGAATGGCCTTGAAATTTGATGTTGAATTTTGTTACCATCTATTATCGTTGTTACGGCCATGTTTCATCCAAATGAAGCCATCTTGCACTATTTGAATGGCCTTGAAATTTGATGTTGAATTTTGTTGCCATCTATTATCGTTGTTACAGCCATGTTTCATCCAAATGATGCCATCTTGCACTATTTGAATGGCCTTGAAATTTGATGTTGAATTTTGTTGCCATCTATTATCGTTGTTACGGCCATGTATCACCCAAATGAAGCCATCTTGCACTATTTGAATGGCCTTGAAATTTGATGTTGAGTTTTTTTGCCATCTATTATCGTTGTTACGGCCATGTTTCATCCAAATGAAGCCATCTTGCACTATTTGAATGGCCTTGAAATTTGATGTTGAATTTTGTTGCCATCTATTATCGTTGTTACGGCCATGTTTCATCCAAATGAAGCCATCTTGCACTATTTGAATGGCCTTGAAATTTGATGTTGAATTTTTTGGCCATCTATTAATAATGGTCGTTGTTACGGCCATGTTTCATCCAAATAAAGCCATCTTGCACTATTTCAATGGCCTTGAAATTTGATGTTGACTTTTTTTTGCCATATATTATCGTTGTTACGGCCATGTTTCATCCAAATGAAGCCATCTTGCACCATTTGAATGGCCTTGAAATTTGATGTTGAATTTTGTTACCATCTATTATCGTTGTTACGGCCATGTTTCATCCAAATGAAGCCATCTTGCACTATTTGAATGGCCTTGAAATTTGATGTTGAATTTTGTTGCCATCTATTATCGTTGTTACGGCCATGTTTCATCCAAATGATGCCATCTTGCACTATTTGAATGGCCTTGAAATTTGATGTTGAATTTTGTTGCCATCTATTATCGTTGTTACGGCCATGTATCACCCAAATGAAGCCATCTTGCACTATTTGAATGGCCTTGAAATGTGATGTTGAGTTTTTTTGCCATCTATTATCGTTGTTACGGCCATGTTTCATCCAAATGAAGCCATCTTGCACTATTTGAATGGCCTTGAAATTTGATGTTGAGTTTTTTTGCCATCTATTATCGTTGTTACGGCCATGTTTCATCCAAATGAAGCCATCTTGCACTATTTGAATGGCCTTGAAATTTGATGTTGAATTTTGTTGCCATCTATTATCGTTGTTGTGGCCATGTTTCATCCAAATGAAGCCATCTTGCACTATTTGAATGGCCTTTAAATTTGATGTTGAATTTTGTTGCCATCTATTATCGTTGTTACGGCCATGTTTCATCCAAATAAAGCCATCTTGCACTACTTGAATGGCCTTGAAATTTGATGTTGAATCTTGTTGCCATCTATTATCGTTGTTACGGCCATGTTTCATCCAAATGAAGCCATCTTGCACTATTTGAATGGCCTTGAAATTTGATGTTGAATTTTGTTGCCATCTATTATCGTTGTTACGGCCATGTTTCATCCAAATGAAGCCATCTTGCACTATTTGAATGGCCTTGAAATTTGATGTTGAATTTTTTGGCCATCTGTTAATAATGGTCGTTGTTACGGCCATGTTTCATCCAAATAAAGCCATCTTGCACTATTTCAATGGCCTTGAAATTTGATGTTGAGTTTTTTTTGCCATATATTATCGTTGTTACGGCCATGTTTCATCCAAATAAAGCCATCTTGCACCATTTGAATGGCCTTGAAATTTGATGTTGAATTTTGTTACCATCTATTATCGTTGTTACGGCCATGTTTCATCCAAATGAAGCCATCTTGCACTATTTGAATGGCCTTGAAATTTGATGTTGAATTTTGTTGCCATCTATTATCGTTGTTACGGCCATGTTTCATCCAAATGATGCCATCTTGCACTATTTGAATGGCCTTGAAATTTGATGTTGAATTTTGTTGCCATCTATTATCGTTGTTACGGCCATGTATCACCCAAATGAAGCCATCTTGCACTATTTGAATGGCCTTGAAATTTGATGTTGAGTTTTTTTGCCATCTATTATCGTTGTTACGGCCATGTATCATCCAAATGAAGCCATCTTGCACTATTTGAATGGCCTTGAAATTTGATGTTGAGTTTTTTTGCCATCTATTATCGTTGTTACGGCCATGTTTCATCCAAATGAAGCCATCTTGCACTATTTGAATGGCCTTGAAATTTGATGTTGAATTTTGTTGCCATCTATTATCGTTGTTGTGGCCATGTTTCATCCAAATGAAGCCATCTTGCACTATTTGAATGGCCTTTAAATTTGATGTTGAATTTTGTTGCCATCTATTATCGTTGTTACGGCCATGTTTCATCCAAATAAAGCCATCTTGCACTACTTGAATGGCCTTGAAATTTGATGTTGAATCTTGTTGCCATCTATTATCGTTGTTACGGCCATGTTTCATCCAAATGAAGCCATCTTGCACTATTTGAATGGCCTTGAAATTTGATGTTGAATTTTGTTGCCATCTATTATCGTTGTTATATCCATGTTTCATCCAAATGAAGCCATCTTGCACTATTTGAATGGCCTTGAAATTTGATGTTGAGTTTTGTTGCCATCTATTATCGTTGTTACGGCCATGTATCATCCAAATGAAGCCATCTTGCACTATTTGAATGGCCTTGAAATGTGATGTTGAATTTTGTTGCCATCTATTATCGTTGTTACGGCCATGTTTCATCCAAATGAAGCCATCTTGCACTATTTGAATGGCCTTGAAATTTGATGTTGAATTTTGTTGCCATCTATTATCGTTGTTACGGCCATGTTTCATCCAAATAAAGGCATCTTGCACTATTTGAATGGCCTTTAAATTTGATGTTGAATTTTGTTGCCATCTATTATCGTTGTTACGGCCATGTTTCATCCAAATGAAGCCATCTTGTACTATTTGAATGGCCTTGAAATTTGATGTTGAGTTTTGTTGCCATCTATTATCGTTGTTACGGCCATGTTTCATCCAAATGAAGCCATCTTGCACTATTTGAATGGCCTTGAAATTTGATGTTGATTTTTTTGGCCATCTATTATCGTTGTTACGGCCATGTTTCATCCAAATGAAGCCATCTTGCACTATTTGAATGGCCTTTAAATTTGATGTTGAATTTTGTTGCCATCTATTATCGTTGTTACGGCCATGTTTCATCCAAATGAAGCCATCTTGTACCATTTGAATGGCCTTGAAATTTGATGTTGAGTTTTTTTGCCATCTATTATCGTTGTTACGGCCATGTTTCATCCAAATGAAGCCATCTTGCACTATTTGAATGGCCTTGAAATTTGATGTTGAGTTTTGTTGCCATCTATTATCGTTGTTACAGCCATGTTTCATCCAAATAAAGCCATTTTGCACCATTTGAATGGCCTTGAAATTTGATGTTGAATTTTGTTGTCATCTATTATCGTTGTTACGGCCATGTTACATCCAAATAAAGCCATCTTGCACTATTTGAATGGCCTTGAAATTTGATGTTGAATTTTGTTGCCATCTATTATCGTTGTTACGGCCATGTTTCATCCAAATAAAGCCATCTTGCACTACTTGAATGGCCTTGAAATTTGATGTTGAATTTTGTTGCCATCTATTATCGTTGTTACGGCCATGTTTCATCCAAATGAAGCCATCTTGCACTATTTGAATGGCCTTGAAATTTGATGTTGAATTTTTTGGCCATCTATTAATAATGGTCGTTGTTACGGCCATGTTTCATCCAAATAAAGCCATCTTGCACTATTTCAATGGCCTTGAAATTTGATGTTGATTTTTTTTTGCCATATATTATCGTTGTTACGGCCATGTTTCATCCAAATGAAGCCATCTTGCACCATTTGAATGGCCTTGAAATTTGATGTTGAATTTTGTTACCATCTATTATCGTTGTTACGGCCATGTTTCATCCAAATGAAGCCATCTTGCACTATTTGAATGGCCTTGAAATTTGATGTTGAATTTTGTTGCCATCTATTATCGTTGTTACGGCCATGTTTCATCCAAATGATGCCATCTTGCACTATTTGAATGGCCTTGAAATTTGATGTTGAATTTTGTTGCCATCTATTATCGTTGTTACGGCCATGTATCACCCAAATGAAGCCATCTTGCACTATTTGAATGGCCTTGAAATTTGATGTTGAGTTTTTTTGCCATCTATTATCGTTGTTACGGCCATGTTTCATCCAAATGAAGCCATCTTGCACTATTTGAATGGCCTTGAAATTTGATGTTGAGTTTTGTTGCCATCTATTATCGTTGTTACGGCCATGTTTCATCCAAATGAAGCCATCTTGCACTATTTGAATGGCCTTGAAATTTGATGTTGAATTTTGTTGCCATCTATTATCGTTGTTGTGGCCATGTTTCATCCAAATGAAGCCATCTTGCACTATTTGAATGGCCTTTAAATTTGATGTTGAATTTTGTTGCCATCTATTATCGTTGTTACGGCCATGTTTCATCCAAATAAAGCCATCTTGCACTACTTGAATGGCCTTGAAATTTGATGTTGAATCTTGTTGCCATCTATTATCGTTGTTACGGCCATGTTTCATCCAAATGAAGCCATCTTGCACTATTTGAATGGCCTTGAAATTTGATGTTGAATTTTGTTGCCATCTATTATCGTTGTTACGGCCATGTTTCATCCAAATGAAGCCATCTTGCACTATTTGAATGGCCTTGAAATTTGATGTTGAATTTTTTGGCCATCTGTTAATAATGGTCGTTGTTACGGCCATGTTTCATCCAAATAAAGCCATCTTGCACTATTTCAATGGCCTTGAAATTTGATGTTGAGTTTTTTTTGCCATATATTATCGTTGTTACGGCCATGTTTCATCCAAATAAAGCCATCTTGCACTATTTGAATGGCCTTGAAATTTGATGTTGAATTTTGTTACCATCTATTATCGTTGTTACGGCCATGTTTCATCCAAATGAAGCCATCTTGCACTATTTGAATGGCCTTGAAATTTGATGTTGAATTTTGTTGCCATCTATTATCGTTGTTACGGCCATGTTTCATCCAAATGATGCCATCTTGCACTATTTGAATGGCCTTGAAATTTGATGTTGAATTTTGTTGCCATCTATTATCGTTGTTACGGCCATGTATCACCCAAATGAAGCCATCTTGCACTATTTGAATGGCCTTGAAATTTGATGTTGAGTTTTTTTGCCATCTATTATCGTTGTTACGGCCATGTTTCATCCAAATGAAGCCATCTTGCACTATTTGAATGGCCTTGAAATTTGATGTTGAGTTTTTTTGCCATCTATTATCGTTGTTACGGCCATGTTTCATCCAAATGAAGCCATCTTGCACTATTTGAATGGCCTTGAAATTTGATGTTGAATTTTGTTGCCATCTATTATCGTTGTTGTGGCCATGTTTCATCCAAATGAAGCCATCTTGCACTATTTGAATGGCCTTTAAATTTGATGTTGAATTTTGTTGCCATCTATTATCGTTGTTACGGCCATGTTTCATCCAAATAAAGCCATCTTGCACTACTTGAATGGCCTTGAAATTTGATGTTGAATTTTGTTGCCATCTATTATCGTTGTTACGGCCATGTTTCATCCAAATGAAGCCATCTTGCACTATTTGAATGGCCTTGAAATTTGATGTTTAATTTTGTTGCCATCTATTATCGTTGTTATATCCATGTTTCATCCAAATGAAGCCATCTTGCACTATTTGAATGGCCTTGAAATTTGATGTTGAGTTTTGTTGCCATCTATTATCGTTGTTACGGCCATGTATCATCCAAATGAAGCCATCTTGCACTATTTGAATGGCCTTGAAATGTGATGTTGAATTTTGTTGCCATCTATTATCGTTGTTACGGCCATGTTTCATCCAAATGAAGCCATCTTGCACTATTTGAATGGCCTTGAAATTTGATGTTGAATTTTGTTGCCATCTATTATCGTTGTTACGGCCATGTTTCATCCAAATAAAGGCATCTTGAACTAATTCAAAGGCTTTGAAATTTGATGTTGAATTTTGTTGCCATCTATTATCGTTGTTACGGCCATGTTTCATCCAAATGAAGCCATCTTGTACTATTTGAATGGCCTTGAAATTTGATGTTGAGTTTTGTTGCCATCTATTATCGTTGTTACGGCCATGTTTCATCCAAATGAAGCCATCTTGCACTATTTGAATGGCCTTGAAATTTGATGTTGATTTTTTTGGCCATCTATTATCGTTGTTACGGCCATGTTTCATCCAAATGAAGCCATCTTGCACTATTTGAATGGCCTTTAAATTTGATGTTGAATTTTGTTGCCATCTATTATCGTTGTTACGGCCATGTTTCATCCAAATGAAGCCATCTTGTACCATTTGAATGGCCTTGAAATTTGATGTTGAGTTTTTTTGCCATCTATTATCGTTGTTACGGCCATGTTTCATCCAAATGAAGCCATCTTGCACTATTTGAATGGCCTTGAAATTTGATGTTGAGTTTTGTTGCCATCTATTATCGTTGTTACAGCCATGTTTCATCCAAATAAAGCCATTTTGCACCATTTGAATGGCCTTGAAATTTGATGTTGAATTTTGTTGTCATCTATTATCGTTGTTACGGCCATGTTACATCCAAATAAAGCCATCTTGCACTATTTGAATGGCCTTGAAATTTGATGTTGAATCTTGTTGCCATCTATTATCGTTGTTACGGCCATGTTTCATCCAAATGAAGCCATCTTGCACTATTTGAATGGCCTTGAAATTTGATGTTGAATTTTGTTGCCATCTATTATCATTGTTACATCCATGTTTCATCCTAATGAAGCCATCTTGCACTATTTGAATGGCCTTGAAATTTGATGTTGAATCTTGTTGCCATCTATTATCGTTGTTACGGCCATGTTTCATCTTAATAAAGGCATCTTTTACTAATTCAATGGCCTTGAAATTTGATGTTGAATTTTGTTGCCATCTATTATCGTTGTTACGGCCATGTTTCATCCAAATAAAGCCATCTTGCACTATTTGAATGGCCTTGAAATTTGATGTTGAATCTTGTTGCCATCTATTATCGTTGTTACGGCCATGTATCATCCAAATGAAGCCATCTTGCACTATTTGAATGGCCTTGAAATTTGATGTTGAATTTTGTTACCATCTATTATCGTTGTTGTGGCCATGTTTCATCCAAATGAAGCCATCTTGTACTATTTGAATGGCCTTGAAATTTGATGTTGAGTTTTTTGCCATCTATTATCGTTGTTACGGCCATGTTTCATCCAAATGAAGCCATCTTGCACTATTTGAATGGCCTTGAAACTTGATGTTGAGTTTTTTTGCCATCTATTATCGTTGTTACGGCCATGTTTCATCCAAATGAAGCCATCTTGCACTATTTGAATGGCCTTGAAATTTGATGTTGAATTTTGTTGCCATCTATTATCGTTGTTACGGCCATGTTTCATCCAAATGAAGCCATCTTGCACTATTTGAATGGCCTTGAAATTTGATGTTGAATTTTGTTGCCATCTATTATCGTTGTTACGGCCATGTTTCATCCAAATAAAGGCATCTTGAAATAATTCAAAGGCCTTGAAATTTGATGTTGAATTTTGTTGCCATCTATTATCGTTGTTACGGCCATGTTTCATCCAAATGAAGCCATCTTGTACTATTTGAATGGCCTTGAAATTTGATGTTGAATTTTGTTGTCATCTATTATCGTTGTTACGGCCATGTTACATCCAAATAAAGCCATCTTGCACTATTTGAATGGCCTTGAAATTTGATGTTGAATCTTGTTGCCATCTATTATCGTTGTTACGGCCATGTTTCATCCAAATGAAGCCATCTTGCACTATTTGAATGGCCTTGAAATTTGATTTTGAGTTTTGTTGCCATCGTTGTTACAGCCATGTTTCATCCAAATAAAGCCATTTTGCACCATTTGACTGGCCTTGAAATTTGATGTTGAATTTTGTTGTCATCTATTATCGTTGTTACGGCCATGTTACATCCAAATAAAGCCATCTTGCACTATTTGAATGGCCTTGAAATTTGATGTTGAATCTTGTTGCCATCTATTATCGTTGTTACGGCCATGTTTCATCCAAATGAAGCCATCTTGCACTATTTGAATGGCCTTGAAATTTGATTTTGAGTTTTGTTGCCATCTATTATCGTTGTTACGGCCATGTTTCATCCAAATCAAGGCATCTTAAACTAATTCAATGGCCTTGAAATTTGATGTTGAATTTTGTTGCCATCTATTATCGTTGTTACGGCCATGTTTCATCCAAATGAAGCCATCTTGCACTATTTGAATGGCCTTGAAATTTGATGTTGAATTTTGTTGCCATCTATTATCGTTGTTACGGCCATGTTTCATCCAAATGAAGCCATCTTGCACTATTTGAATGGCCTTGAAATTTGATGTTGAATCTTGTTGCCATCTATTATCGTTGTTACGGCCATGTTTCATCCAAATGAAGCCATCTTGCACTATTTGAATGGCCTTGAAATTTGATGTTGAATTTTGTTGCCATCTATTATCGTTGTTACGGCCATGTTTCATCCAAATGAAGCCATCTTGCACTATTTGAATGGCCTTGAAATTTGATTTTGAGTTTTGTTGCCATCGTTGTTACAGCCATGTTTCATCCAAATAAAGCCATTTTGCACCATTTGACTGGCCTTGAAATTTGATGTTGAATTTTGTTGTCATCTATTATCGTTGTTACGGCCATGTTACATCCAAATAAAGCCATCTTGCACTATTTGAATGGCCTTGAAATTTGATGTTGAATTTTGTTACCATCTATTATCGTTGTTGTGGCCATGTTTCATCCAAATGAAGCCATCTTGCACTATTTGAATGGCCTTGAAATTGGATTTTGAATTTTGTTGCCATCTATTATCGTTGTTGTGGCCATGTTTCATCCAAATGAAGCCATCTTGCACTATTTGAATGGCCTTGAAATTTGATGTTGAATTTTGTTACCATCTATTATCGTTGTTGTGGCCATGTTTCATCCAAATGAAGCCATCTTGCACTATTTGAATGGCCTTGAAATTGGATTTTGAATTTTGTTGCCATCTATTATCGTTGTTGTGGCCATGTTTCATCCAAATGAAGCCATCTTGCACTATTTGAATGGCCTTGAAATTTGATGTTGAATCTTGTTGCCATCTATTATCGTTGTTACGGCCATGTTTCATCCAAATGAAGCCATCTTGCACTATTTGAATGGCCTTGAAATTTGATGTTGAATTTTGTTGCCATCTATTATCGTTGTTACGGCCATGTTTCATCCAAATGAAGCCATCTTGCACTATTTGAATGGCCTTGAAATTTGATTTTGAGTTTTGTTGCCATCGTTGTTACAGCCATGTTTCATCCAAATAAAGCCATTTTGCACCATTTGACTGGCCTTGAAATTTGATGTTGAATTTTGTTGTCATCTATTATCGTTGTTACGGCCATGTTACATCCAAATAAAGCCATCTTGCACTATTTGAATGGCCTTGAAATTTGATGTTGAATTTTGTTACCATCTATTATCGTTGTTGTGGCCATGTTTCATCCAAATGAAGCCATCTTGCACTATTTGAATGGCCTTGAAATTTGATGTTGAATCTTGTTGCCATCTATTATCGTTGTTACGGCCATGTTTCATCCAAATGAAGCCATCTTGCACTATTTGAATGGCCTTGAAATTTGATTTTGAGTTTTGTTGCCATCGTTGTTACAGCCATGTTTCATCCAAATCAAGGCATCTTAAACTAATTCAATGGCCTTGAAATTTGATGTTGATTTTTGTTGCCATCCATTATCGTTGTTGTGGCCATGTTTCATCCAAATGAAGCCATCTTGCACTATTTGAATGGCCTTGAAATTTGATGTTGAATTTTGTTACCATCTATTATCGTTGTTGTGGCCATGTTTCATCCAAATGAAGCCATCTTGCACTATTTGAATGGCCTTGAAATTGGATTTTGAATTTTGTTGCCATCTATTATCGTTGTTGTGGCCATGTTTCATCCAAATGAAGCCATCTTGCACTATTTGAATGGCCTTGAAATTTGATGTTGAATCTTGTTGCCATCTATTATCGTTGTTACGGCCATGTTTCATCCAAATGAAGCCATCTTGCACTATTTGAATGGCCTTGAAATTTGATGTTGAATTTTGTTGCCATCTATTATCGTTGTTACGGCCATGTTTCATCCAAATGAAGCCATCTTGCACTATTTGAATGGCCTTGAAATTTGATGTTGAATCTTGTTGCCATCTATTATCGTTGTTACGGCCATGTTTCATCCAAATGAAGCCATCTTGCACTATTTGAATGGCCTTGAAATTTGATGTTGAATTTTGTTGCCATCTATTATCGTTGTTACGGCCATGTTTCATCCAAATGAAGCCATTTTGCACTATTTGAATGGCCTTGAAATTTGATGTTGAGTTTGTTGCCATCTATTATCCTTGTTACGGCCATGTTTCATCCAAATGAAGCCATCTTGCACTAGTTGAATGGCCTTGAAATTTGATGTTGAGCTTTGTTGCCATCTATTATCGTTGTTACGGCCATGTTTCATCCAAATGAAGCCATCTTGCACTATTTGAATGGCCTTGAAATTTGATGTTGAGTTTTGTTGCCATCTATTATCGTTGTTACGGCCATGTTTCATCCAAATGAAGCCATCTTGCACTATTTGAATGGCCTTGAAATTTGATGTTGAGTTTTGTTGCCATCTATTATCGTTGTTTCGGCCATGTTTCATCCAAATGAAGCCATCTTGCACTATTTGAATGGCCTTGAAATTTGATGTTGAGTTTTGTTGCCATCTATTATCGTTGTTACAGCCATGTTTCATCCAAATGAAGCCATCTTGCACTATTTCAATGGCCTTGAAACTTGATGTTGAGTTTTGTTGGCATCTATTATCGTTGTTACGGCCATGTTTCATCCAAATGAAGCCATATTGCACTATTTGAATGGCCTTGAAATTTGATGTTGAGTTTTTTTGCCATCTATTATCGTTGTTTCGGCCATGTTTCATCCAAATGAAGCCATCTTGTATTATTTGAATGGCCTTGAAATTTGATGTTGAGTTTTGTTGCCATCTATTATCGTTGTTACGGCCATGTTTCATCCAAATGAAGCCATATTGCACTATTTGAATGGCCTTGAAATTTGATGTTGAATTTTGTTGCCATCTATTATCGTTGTTACGGCCATGTTTCATCCAAATGAAGCCATCTTGCACTATTTGAATGGCCTTGAAATTTGATGTTGAATTTTGTTGCCATCTATTATCGTTGTTACGGTCATGTTTCATCCAAATAAAGCCATTTTGCACTATTTGAATGGCCTTGAAATTTGATGTTGAGTTTTGTTGCCATCTAATATCGTTGTTACGGCCATGTTTCATCCAAATGAAGCCATCTTGCACTATTTGAATGGCCTTGAAATTTGATGTTGAGTTTTGTTGCCCTCTATTATCGTTGTTACGGCCATGCTTCATGCAAATGAAGTCATCTTGCACTATTTGAATGGCCTTGAAATTTGATGTTGAGTTTTGTTGCCATCTATTATCGTTGTTACGGCCATGTTTCATCCAAATGAAGCCATCTTGCACTATTTGAATGGCCTTGAAATTTGATGTTGAGTTTTGTTGCCATCTATTATCGTTGTTACGGCCATGTTTCATCCAAATGAAGCCATCTTGCACTATTTGAATGGCCTTGAAATTTGATGTTAAATTTTGTTGCCATCTATTATCGTTGTTACGGCCATGTTTCATCCAAATGAAACCATCTTGCACTATTTGAATGGCCTTGAAATTTGATGTTGAGTTTTTTTGCCATCTATTATCGTTGTTACGGCCATGCTTCATCCAAATGAAGCCATCTTGCACTATTTGAATGGCCTTGAAATTTGATGTTGAGTTTTGTTGCCATCTATTATCGTTGTTACGGCCATTTTCATCCAAATGAAGCCATATTGAACTATTTGAATGGCCTTGAAATTTGATGTTAAATTTTGTTGCCATCTATTATCGTTGTTACGGCCATGTTTCATCCAAATGAAGCCATCTTGCACTATTTGAATGGCCTTGAAATTTGATGTTGAGTTTTTTTGCCATCTATTATCGTTGTTACGGCCATGTTTCATCCAAATGAAGCCATATTGCACTATTTGAATGGCCTTGAAATTTGATGTTGAGTTTTGTTGCCATCTATTATCGTTGTTACGGCCATGTTTCATCCAAATGAAGCCATCTTGCACTATTGGAATGGCCTTGAAATTTGATGTTGAGTTTTGTTGCGATCTATTATCGTTGTTTCGGCCATGATTCATCCAAATGAAGCCATCTTGCACTATTTGAATGGCCTTGAAATTTGATGTTGAATTTTGTTGCCATCTATTATCGTTGTTACGGCCATGTTTCATCCAAATGAAGCCATCTTGCACTATTTGAATGGCCTTGAAATTTGATGTTGAATTTTGTTGCCATCTATTATCGTTGTTACGGCCATGTTTCATCCAAATGAAGCCATCTTGCACTAATTCAATGACCTTGAAATTTGATGTTGAATTTTGTTGCCATCTATTATCGTTGTTACGGCCATGTTTCATCCAAATGAAGCCATCTTGCACTATTTGAATGGCCTTGAAATTTGATGTTGAATTTTGTTGCCATCTATTATCGTTGTTACGGCCATGTTTCATCCAAATGAAGCCATCTTGCACTATTTGAATGGCCTTGAAATTTGATAATGAGTTTTTTTGCCATCTATTATCGTTGTTACAGCCATGTTTCATCCAAATGAAGCCATCTTGCACTATTTGAATGGCCTTGAAATTTGATGTTGAATTTTGTTGCCATCTATTATCGCTGTTACGGCCATGTTTCATCCAAATGAAGCCATCTTGCACTATTTGAATGGCCTTGAAATTTGATGTTGAATTTTGTTGCCATCTATTATCGTTGTTACGGCCATGTTTCATCCAAATGAAGCCATCTTGCACTATTTGAATGGCCTTGAAATTTGATGTTGAGCTTTGTTGCCATCTATTATCGTTGTTACGGCCATGTTTCATCCAAATGAAGCCATCTTGCACTATTTGAATGGCCTTGAAATTTGATGTTGAATTTTGTTGCCATCTATTATCGTTGTTACGGCCATGTTTCATCCAAATGAAGCCATCTTGCACTATTTGAATGGCCTTGAAATTTGATGTTGAGTTTTGTTGCCATCTATTATCGTTGTTACGGCCATGTTTCATCCAAATGAAGCCATATTGCACTATTTGAATGGCCTTGAAATTTGATGTTGAGTTTTGTTGCCATCTATTATCGTTGTTACGGCCATGTTTCATCCAAATGAAGCCATCTTGCACTATTTCAATGGCCTTGAAACTTGATGTTGAGTTTTGTTGCCATCTATTATCGTTGTTACGGCCATGTTTCATCCAAATGAAGCCATATTGCACTATTTGAATGGCCTTGAAATTTGATGTTGAGTTTTGTTGCCATCTATTATCGTTGTTACAGCCATGTTTCATCCAAATGAAGCCATCTTGCACTATTTCAATGGCCTTGAAACTTGATGTTGAGTTTTGTTGGCATCTATTATCGTTGTTACGGCCATGTTTCATCCAAATGAAGCCATCTTGCACTATTTGAATGGCCTTGAAATTTGATGTTGAGTTTTGTTGCCATCTATTATCGTTGTTTCGGCCATGATTCATCCAAATGAAGCCATCTTGCACTATTTGAATGGCCTTGAAATTTGATGTTGAATTTTGTTGCCATCTATTATCGTTGTTACGGCCATGTTTCATCCAACTGAAGCCATCTTGCACTATTTCAATGGCCTTGAAATTTGATGTTGAATTTTTTTGCCATCTATTATCGTTGTTACGGCCATGCTTCATGCAAATGAAGCCATCTTGCACTATTTGAATGGCCTTGAAATTTGATATTGAGTTTTGTTGCCATCTATTATCGATGTTACGGCCATGTTTCATCCAAATGAAGCCATCTTGCACTATTTGAATGGCCTTGAAATTTGATGTTGAGTTTTGTTGCCATCTATTATCGTTGTTACGGCCATTTTCATCCAAATGAAGCCATATTGAACTATTTGAATGGCCTTGAAATTTGATGTTAAATTTTGTTGCCATCTATTATCGTTGTTACGGCCATGTTTCATCCAAATGAAGCCATCTTGCACTATTTGAATGGCCTTGAAATTTGATGTTGAGTTTTGTTGCCATCTATTATCGTTGTTACGGCCATGTTTCATCCAAATGAAGCCATATTGCACTATTTGAATGGCCTCGAAATTTGATGTTGAGTTTTTTTGCCATCTATTATCGTTGCTACAGCCATGTTTCATCCAAATGAAGCCATCTTGCACTATTGGAATGGCCTTGAAATTTGATGTTGAGTTTTGTTGCGATCTATTATCGTTGTTACGGCCATGATTCATCCAAATGAAGCCATCTTGCACTATTTGAATGGCCTTGAAATTTGATGTTGAATTTTGTTGCCATCTATTATCGTTGTTACGGCCATGTTTCATCCAAATGAAGCCATCTTGCACTATTTGAATGGCCTTGAAATTTGATGTTGAATTTTGTTGCCATCTATTATCGTTGTTACGGCCATGTTTCATCCAAATGAAGCCATCTTGCACTAATTCAATGACCTTGAAATTTGATGTTGAATTTTGTTGCCATCTATTATCGTTGTTACGGCCATGTTTCATCCAAATGAAGCCATCTTGCACTATTTGAATGGCCTTGAAATTTGATGTTGAATTTTGTTGCCATCTATTATCGTTGTTACGGCCATGTTTCATCCAAATGAAGCCATCTTGCACTATTTGAATGGCCTTGAAATTTGATGTTGAATTTTGTTGCCATCTATTATCGTTGTTACGGCCATGTTTCATCCAAATGAAGCCATATTGAACTATTTGAATGGCCTTGAAATTTGATGTTAAATTTTGTTGCCATCTATTATCGTTGTTACGGCCATGTTTCATCCAAATGAAGCCATCTTGCACTATTTGAATGGCCTTGAAATTTGATGTTGAGTTTTTCTGCCATCTATTATCGTTGTTACGGCCATGTTTCATCCAAATGAAGCCATCTTGCACTATTTGAATGGCCTTGAAATTTGATGTTGAATTTTGTTGCCATCTATTATCGTTGTTACGGCCATGTTTCATCCAAATGAAGCCATCTTGCACTAATTCAATGACCTTGAAATTTGATGTTGAATTTTGTTGCCATCTATTATCGTTGTTACGGCCATGATTCATCCAAATGAAGCCATCTTGCACTATTTGAATGGCCTTGAAATTTGATGTTGAATTTTGTTGCCATCTATTATCGTTGTTACGGCCATGTTTCATCCAAATGAAGCCATCTTGCACTATTTGAATGGCCTTGAAATTTGATGTTGAGTTTTGTTGCCATCTATTATCGTTGTTACGGCCATGTTTCATCCAAATGAAGCCATTTTGCACTAATTCAATTACCTTGAAATTTGATGTTGAATTTTGTTGCCATCTATTATCGTTGTTACGGCCATGTTTCATCCAAATGAAGCCATCTTGCACTATTTGAATGGCCTTGAAATTTGATGTTGAATTTTGTTGCCATCTATTATCGTTGTTACGGCCATGTTTCATCCAAATGAAGCCATCTTGCACTATTGGAATGGCCTTGAAATTTGATGTTGAGTTTTGTTGCCATCTATTATCGTTGTTACGGCCATGTTTCATCCAAATGAAGCCATCTTGCACTATTTGAATGGCCTTGAAATTTGATGTTGAGTTTTGTTGCCATCTATTATCGTTGTTACGGCCATGTTTCATCCAAATGAAGCCATTTTGCACTAATTCAATGACCTTGAAATTTGATGTTGAGTTTTGTTGCCATCTATTATCGTTGTTACGGCCATGTTTCATCCAAATGAAGCCATCTTGCACTATTTGAATGGCCTTGAAATTTGATGTTGAATTTTGTTGCCATCTATTATCGTTGTTACGGCCATGTTTCATCCAAATGAAGCCATCTTGCACTATTTGAATGGCCTTGAAATTTGATGTTGAATTTTGTTGCCATCTATTATCGTTGTTACGGCCATGTTTCATCCAAATAAAGCCATTTTGCACTATTTGAATGGCCTTGAAATTTGATGTTGAATTTTGTTGCCATCTATTATCGTTGTTACAGCCATGTTTCATCCAAATGAAGCCATCTTGCACTATTTGAATGGCCTTGAAATTTGATGTTGAGTTTTGTTGCCATCTATTATCGTTGTTTCGGCCATGTTTCATCCAAATGAAGCCATCTTGCACTATTTGAATGGCCTTGAAATTTGATGTTGAGTTTTGTTGCCATCTATTATCGTTGTTACGGCCATGTTTCATCCAAATGAAGCCATCTTGCACTATATGAATGGCCTTGAAATTTGATGTTAAATTTTGTTGCCATCTATTATCGTTGTTACGGCCATGTTTCATCCAAATGAAGCCATCTTGCACTATTTGAATGGCCTTGAAATTTGATGTTGAGTTTTGTTGCCATCTATTATCGTTGTTATGGCCATGTTTCATCCAAATGAAGCCATCTTGCACTATTTGAATGGCCTTGAAATTTGATGTTGAGTTTTGTTGCCATCTATTATCGTTGTTACGGCCATGTTTCATCCAAATGAAGCCATTTTGCACTAATTCAATGACCTTGAAATTTGATGTTGAGTTTTGTTGCCATCTATTATCGTTGTTACGGCCATGTTTCATCCAAATGAAGCCATCTTGCACTATTTGAATGGCCTTGAAATTTGATGTTGAATTTTGTTGCCATCTATTATCGTTGTTACGGCCATGTTTCATCCAAATGAAGCCATCTTGCACTATTTGAATGGCCTTGAAATTTGATGTTGAATTTTGTTGCCATCTATTATCGTTGTTACGGCCATGTTTCATCCAAATAAAGCCATTTTGCACTATTTGAATGGCCTTGAAATTTGATGTTGAATTTTGTTGCCATCTATTATCGTTGTTACAGCCATGTTTCATCCAAATGAAGCCATCTTGCACTATTGGAATGGCCTTGAAATTTGATGTTGAGTTTTGTTGCCATCTATTATCGTTGTTTCGGCCATGTTTCATCCAAATGAAGCCATCTTGCACTATTTGAATGGCCTTGAAATTTGATGTTGAGTTTTGTTGCCATCTATTATCGTTGTTACGGCCATGTTTCATCCAAATGAAGCCATCTTGCACTATATGAATGGCCTTGAAATTTGATGTTAAATTTTGTTGCCATCTATTATCGTTGTTACGGCCATGTTTCATCCAAATGAAGCCATCTTGCACTATTTGAATGGCCTTGAAATTTGATGTTGAGTTTTGTTGCCATCTATTATCGTTGTTACGGCCATGTTTCATCCAAATGAAGCCATCTTGCACTATATGAATGGCCTTGAAATTTGATGTTGAATTTTGTTGCCATCTATTATCGTTGTTACGGCTATGTTTCATCCAAATGAAGCCATCTTGCACTATTTGAATGGCCTTGAAATTTGATGTTGAGTTTTGTTGCCATCTATTATCGTTGTTACGGCCATGTTTCATCCAACTGAAGCCATCTTGCACTATTTGAATGGCCTTGAAATTTGATGTTAAATTTTGTTGCCATCTATTATCGTTGTTACGGCCATGTTTCATCCAAATGAAGCCATCTTGCACTATTTGAATGGCCTTGAAATTTGATGTTGAGTTTTGTTGCCATCTATTATCGTTGTTACGGCCATGTTTCATCCAAATGAAGCCATATTGCACTATTTGAATGGCCTTGAAATTTGATGTTGAGTTTTGTTGCCATCTATTATCGTTGTTACAGCCATGTTTCATCCAAATGAAGCCATCTTGCACTATTTGAATGGCCTTGAAATTTGATGTTGAGTTTTTTTGCCATCTATTATCGTTGTTACGGCCATGTTTCATCCAAATGAAGCCATCTTGCACTATTTGAATGGCCTTGAAATTTGATGTTGAGTTTTGTTGCCATCTATTATCGTTGTTACGGCCATGTTTTATCCAAATGAAGCCATCTTGCACTATTTGAATGGCCTTGAAATTTGATGTTGAATTTTGTTGCCATCTATTATCGTTGTTACGGCCATGTTTCATCCAAATGAAGCCATCTTGCACTATATGAATGGCCTTGAAATTTGATGTTAAATTTTGTAGCCATCTATTATCGTTGTTACGGCCATGTTTCATCCAAATGAAGCCATCTTGCACTATTTGAATGGCCTTGAAATTTGATGTTGAGTTTTGTTGCCATCTATTATCGTTGTTTCGGCCATGTTTCATCCAAATGAAGCCATCTTGTACTATTTGAATGGCCTTGAAATTTGATGTTGAGTTTTGTTGCCATCTATTATCGTTGTTACGGCCATGTTTCATCCAAATAAAGCCATATTGCACTATTTGAATGGCCTTGAAATTTGATGTTGAATTTTGTTGCCATCTATTATCGTTGTTACGGCCATGTTTCATCCAAATGAAGCCATCTTGCACTATTTGAATGGCCTTGAAATTTGATGTTGAGTTTTGTTGCCATCTATTATCGTTGTTACGGCCATGTTTCATCCAAATGAAGCCATATTGCACTATTTGAATGGCCTTGAAATTTGATGTTGAGTTTTGTTGCCATCTATTATCGTTGTTACAGCCATGTCTCATCCAAATGAAGCCATCTTGTACTATTTCAATGGCCTTGAAATTTGATGTTGAGTTTTGTTGCCATCTATTATCGTTGTTACGGCCATGTTTCATCCAAATGAAGCCATCTTGCACTATTTGAATGGCCTTGAAATTTGATGTTGAATTTTTTTGCCATCTATTATCGTTGTTACGGCCATGTTTCATCCAAATGAAGCCATCTTGCACTATTTGAATGGCCTTGAAATTTGATGTTGAATTTTGTTGCCATCTATTATCGTTGTTACGGCCATGTTTTATCCAAATGAAGCCATCTTGCACTGTTTGAATGGCCTTGAAATTTGATGTTGAGTTTTGTTGCCATCTATTATCGTTGTTACGGCCATGTTTCATCCAAATGAAGCCATCTTGCACTATTTGAATGGCCTTGAAATTTGATGTTGAGTTTTGTTGCCATCTATTATCGTTGTTACGGCCATGTTTCATCCAACTGAAGCCATCTTGCACTATTTGAATGGCCTTGAAATTTGATGTTAAATTTTGTTGCCATCTATTATCGTTGTTACGGCCATGTTTCATCCAAATGAAGCCATCTTGCACTATTTGAATGGCCTTGAAATTTGATGTTGAGTTTTTTTGCCATCTATTATCGTTGTTACGGCCATGTTTCATCCAAATGAAGCCATATTGCACTATTTGAATGGCCTTGAAATTTGATGTTGAGTTTTGTTGCCATCTATTATCGTTGTTACAGCCATGTTTCATCCAAATGAAGCCATCTTGCACTATTTGAATGGCCTTGAAATTTGATGTTGAGTTTTTTTGCCATCTATTATCGTTGTTACGGCCATGTTTCATCCAAATGAAGCCATCTTGCACTATTTGAATGGCCTTGAAATTTGATGTTGAGTTTTGTTGCCATCTATTATCGTTGTTACGGCCATGTTTCATCCAAATGAAGCCATCTTGCACTATATGAATGGCCTTGAAATTTGATGTTAAATTTTGTTGCCATCTATTATCGTTGTTACGGCCATGTTTCATCCAAATGAAGCCATCTTGCACTATTTGAATGGCCTTGAAATTTGATGTTGAGTTTTGTTGCCATCTATTATCGTTGTTATGGCCATGTTTCATCCAAATGAAGCCATCTTGCACTATATGAATGGCCTTGAAATTTGATGTTGAATTTTGTTGCCATCTATTATCGTTGTTACGGCCATGTTTCATCCAAATGAAGCCATCTTGCACTATTTGAATGGCCTTGAAATTTGATGTTGAGTTTTGTTGCCATTTATTATCGTTGTTACGGCCATGTTTCATCCAACTGAAGCCATCTTGCACTATTTGAATGGCCTTGAAATTTGATGTTAAATTTTGTTGCCATCTATTATCGTTGTTACGGCCATGTTTCATCCAAATGAAGCCATCTTGCACTATTTGAATGGCCTTGAAATTTGATGTTGAGTTTTGTTGCCATCTATTATCGTTGTTACAGCCATGTTTCATCCAAATGAAGCCATATTGCACTATTTGAATGGCCTTGAAATTTGATGTTGAGTTTTGTTGCCATCTATTATCGTTGTTACAGCCATGTTTCATCCAAATGAAGCCATCTTGCACTATTTGAATGGCCTTGAAATTTGATGTTGAGTTTTTTTGCCATCTATTATCGTTGTTACGGCCATGTTTCATCCAAATGAAGCCATCTTGCACTATTTGAATGGCCTTGAAATTTGATGTTGAATTTTGTTGCCATCTATTATCGTTGTTACGGCCATGTTTTATCCAAATGAAGCCATCTTGCACTATTTGAATGGCCTTGAAATTTGATGTTGAATTTTGTTGCCATCTATTATCGTTGTTACGGCCATGTTTCATCCAAATGAAGCCATCTTGCACTATATGAATGGCCTTGAAATTTGATGTTAAATTTTGTAGCCATCTATTATCGTTGTTACGGCCATGTTTCATCCAAATGAAGCCATCTTGCACTATTTGAATGGCCTTGAAATTTGATGTTGAGTTTTGTTGCCATCTATTATCGTTGTTTCGGCCATGTTTCATCCAAATGAAGCCATCTTGTACTATTTGAATGGCCTTGAAATTTGATGTTGAGTTTTGTTGCCATCTATTATCGTTGTTACGGCCATGTTTCATCCAAATGAAGCCATATTGCACTATTTGAATGGCCTTGAAATTTGATGTTGAATTTTGTTGCCATCTATTATCGTTGTTACGGCCATGTTTCATCCAAATGAAGCCATCTTGCACTATTTGAATGGCCTTGAAATTTGATGTTGAGTTTTGTTGCCATCTATTATCGTTGTTACGGCCATGTTTCATCCAAATGAAGCCATATTGCACTATTTGAATGGCCTTGAAATTTGATGTTGAGTTTTGTTGCCATCTATTATCGTTGTTACAGCCATGTCTCATCCAAATGAAGCCATCTTGTACTATTTCAATGGCCTTGAAATTTGATGTTGAGTTTTGTTGCCATCTATTATCGTTGTTACGGCCATGTTTCATCCAAATGAAGCCATCTTGCACTATTTGAATGGCCTTGAAATTTGATGTTGAATTTTTTTGCCATCTATTATCGTTGTTACGGCCATGTTTCATCCAAATGAAGCCATCTTGCACTATTTGAATGGCCTTGAAATTTGATGTTGAATTTTGTTGCCATCTATTATCGTTGTTACGGCCATGTTTTATCCAAATGAAGCCATCTTGCACTGTTTGAATGGCCTTGAAATTTGATGTTGAGTTTTGTTGCCATCTATTATCGTTGTTACGGCCATGTTTCATCCAAATGAAGCCATATTGCACTATTTGAATGGCCTTGAAATTTGATGTTGAGTTTTGTTGCCATCTATTATCGTTGTTACAGCCATGTTTCATCCAAATGAAGCCATCTTGCACTATTGGAATGGAATTGAAACTTGATGTTGAGTTTTGTTGCCATCTATTATCGTTGTTACGGCCATTTTCATCCAAATGAAGCCATATTGCACTATTTGAATGGCCTTGAAATTTGATGTTGAATTTTGTTGCCATCTATTATCGTTGTTTCGGCCATGTTTCATCCAAATGAAGCCATCTTGTACTATTTGAATGGCCTTGAAATTTGATGTTGAGTTTTGTTGCCATCTATTATCGTTGTTACGGCCATGTTTCATCCAAATGAAGCCATATTGCACTATTTGAATGGCCTTGAAATTTGATGTTGAATTTTGTTGCCATCTATTATCGTTGTTACGGCCATGTTTCATCCAAATGAAGCCATCTTGCACTATTTGAATGGCCTTGAAATTTGATGTTGAGTTTTGTTGCCATCTATTATCGTTGTTACGGCCATGTTTCATCCAAATGAAGCCATATTGCACTATTTGAATGGCCTTGAAATTTGATGTTGAATTTTTTTGCCATCTATTATCGTTGTTACAGCCATGTTTCATCCAAATGAAGCCATCTTGCACTATTTGAATGTCCTTGAAATTTGATGTTGAATTTTGTTGCCATCTATTATCGTTGTTACGGCCATGTTTCATCCAAATGAAGCCATCTTGCACTATTTGAATGGCCTTGAAATTTGATGTTGAGTTTTGTTGCCATCTATTATCGTTGTTACGGCCATGTTTCATCCAAATGAAGCCATCTTGCACTATTTGAATGGCCTTGAAATTTGATGTTGAATTTTGTTGCCATCTATTATTGTTGTTACGGCCATGTTTCATCCAAATGAAGCCATCTTGCACTAATTGAATGGCCTTGAAATTTGATGTTGAGTTTTGTTGCCATCTATTATCGTTGTTACGGCCATGTTTCATCCAAATGAAGCCATATTGCACTATTTGAATGGCCTTGAAATTTGGTGTTGAATTTTGTTGCCATCTATTATCGTTGTTACGGCCATGTTTCATCCAAATGAAGCCATCTTGCACTATTTGAATGG
Organism: Anopheles gambiae; assembly: GCF_943734735.2. NCBI lineage: Eukaryota > Metazoa > Arthropoda > Insecta > Diptera > Culicidae > Anopheles > Anopheles gambiae. The sequence continues at coordinate 132,889 of NW_026902718.1, forward strand.
CCTTGAAATTTGATGTTGAGTTTTGTTGCCATCTATTATCGTTGTTACGGCCATGTTTCATCCAAATGAAGCCATATTGCACTATTGGAATGGCCTTGAAATTTGATGTTGAATTTTGTTGCCATCTATTATCGTTGTTTCGGCCATGTTTCATCCAAATGAAGCCATCTTGTACTATTTGAATGGCCTTGAAATTTGATGTTGAGTTTTGTTGCCATCTATTATCGTTGTTACGGCCATGTTTCATCCAAATGAAGCCATCTTGCACTATTTGAATGGCCTTGAAATTTGATGTTGAGTTTTTTTGCCATCTATTATCGTTGTTACAGCCATGTTTCATCCAAATGAAGCCATCTTGCACTATTGGAATGGCCTTGAAATTTGATGTTGAGTTTTTTTTGCCATCTATTATCGTTGTTACAGCCATGTTTCATCCAAATGAAGCCATTTTGCACTATTGGAATGGCCTTGAAATTTGATGTTGAGTTTTTTTGCCATCTATTATCGTTGTTTCGGCCATGTTTCATCCAAATGAAGCCATCTTGCACTATTTGAATGGCCTTGAAATTTGATGTTGAGTTTTGTTGCCATCTATTATCGTTGTTACGGCCATGTTTCATCCAAATGAAGCCATCTTGCACTATTTGAATGGCCTTGAAATTTGATGTTGAATTTTGTTGCCATCTATTATCGTTGTTACGGCCATGTTTCATCCAAATGAAGCCATCTTGCACTATTGGAATGGCCTTGAAATTTGATGTTGAGTTTTGTTGCCATCTATTATCGTTGTTACGGCCATGTTTCATCCAAATGAAGCCATATTGCACTATTTGAATGGCCTTGAAATTTGTTACGGCCATGTTTCATCCAAATGAAGCCATCTTGCACTATTTGAATGGCCTTGAAATTTGATGTTGAGTTTTTTTGCCATCTATTATCGTTGTTACAGCCATGTTTCATCCAAATGAAGCCATCTTGCACTATTTGAATGGCCTTGAAATTTGATGTTGAGTTTTTTTGCCATCTATTATCGTTGTTACAGCCATGTTTCATCCAAATGAAGCCATCTTGCACTATTGGAATGGCCTTGAAATTTGATGTTGAGTTTTTTTGCCATCTATTATCGTTGTTTCGGCCATGTTTCATCCAAATGAAGCCATCTTGCACTATTTGAATGGCCTTGAAATTTGATTTTGAGTTTTTTTGCCATCTATTATCGTTGTTACGGCCATGTTTCATCCAAATGAAGCCATCTTGCACTATTTGAATGGCCTTGAAATTTGATGTTGAGTTTTGTTGCCATCTATTATCGTTGTTACGGCCATGTTTCATCCAAATGAAACCATCTTGCACTATTTGAATGGCCTTGAAATTTGATGTTGAGTTTTGTTGCCATCTATTATCGTTGTTACGGCCATGTTTCATCCAAACGAAGCCATATTGCACTATTTGAATGGCCTTGAAATTTGATGTTGAATTTTGTTGCCATCTATTATCGTTGTTTCGGCCATGTTTCATCCAAATGAAGCCATCTTGCACTGTTTGAATGGCCTTGAAATTTGATGTTGAATTTTGTTGCCATCTATTATCGTTGTTGCGGCCATGTTTCATCCAAATGAAGCCATCTTGCACTATTTGAATGGCCTTAAATTTGATGTTGAGTTTTGTTGCCATCTATTATCGTTGTTTCGGCCATGTTTCATCCAAATGAAGCCATCTTGCACTATTTGAATGGCCTTGAAATTTGATGTTGAGTTTTGTTGCCATCTATTATCGTTGTTTCGGCCATGTTTCATCCAAATGAAGCCATCATGCACTATTTCAATGGCCTTGAAATTTGATGTTGAATTTTGTTGCCATCTATTATCGTTGTTACGGCCATGTTTCATCCAAATGAAGCCATCTTGCACTATTTGAATGGCCTTGAAATTTGATGTTAAATTTTGTTGCCATCTATTATCGTTGTTACGGCCATGTTTCATCCAAATGAAGCCATATTGCACTATTTGAATGGCCTTGAAATTTGATGTTGAGTTTTGTTGCCATCTATTATCGTTGTTTCGGCCATGTTTCATCCAAATGAAGCCATCTTGCACTATTTGAATGGCCTTGAAATTTGATGTTGAGTTTTGTTGCCATCTATTATCGTTGTTTCGGCCATGTTTCATCCAAATGAAGCCATCTTGCACTATTTGAATGGCCTTGAAATTTGATGTTGAGTTTTGTTGCCATCTATTATCGTTGTTATGGCCATGTTTCATCCAAATGAAGCCATCTTGCACTATTGGAATGGCCTTGAAATTTGATGTTGAGTTTTGTTGCCATCTATTATCGTTGTTACGGCCATGTTTCATCCAAATGAAGCCATATTGCACTATTTGAATGGCCTTGAAATTTGTTACGGCCATGTTTCATCCAAATGAAGCCATCTTGCACTATTTGAATGGCCTTGAAATTTGATGTTGAGTTTTTTTGCCATCTATTATCGTTGTTACAGCCATGTTTCATCCAAATGAAGCCATCTTGCACTATTTGAATGGCCTTGAAATTTGATGTTGAGTTTTTTTTGCCATCTATTATCGTTGTTACAGCCATGTTTCATCCAAATGAAGCCATCTTGCACTATTGGAATGGCCTTGAAATTTGATGTTGAGTTTTTTTGCCATCTATTATCGTTGTTTCGGCCATGTTTCATCCAAATGAAGCCATCTTGCACTATTTGAATGGCCTTGAAATTTGATTTTGAGTTTTTTTGCCATCTATTATCGTTGTTACGGCCATGTTTCATCCAAATGAAGCCATCTTGCACTATTTGAATGGCCTTGAAATTTGATGTTGAGTTTTGTTGCCATCTATTATCGTTGTTACGGCCATGTTTCATCCAAATGAAGCCATCTTGCACTATTGGAATGGCCTTGAAATTTGATGTTGAGTTTTGTTGCCATCTATTATCGTTGTTTCGGCCATGTTTCATCCAAATGAAGCCATATTGCACTATTTGAATGGCCTTGAAATTTGATGTTGAATTTTGTTGCCATCTATTATCGTTGTTTCGGCCATGTTTCATCCAAATGAAGCCATCTTGCACTATTTCAATGGCCTTGAAATTTGATGTTGAATTTTGTTGCCATCTATTATCGTTGTTACGGCCATGTTTCATCCAAATGAAGCCATCTTGCACTATTTGAATGGCCTTGAAATTTGATGTTGAGTTTTGTTGCCATCTATTATCGTTGTTTCGGCCATGTTTCATCCAAATGAAGCCATCTTGCACTATTTGAATGGCCTTGAAATTTGATGTTGAGTTTTGTTGCCATCTATTATCGTTGTTTCGGCCATGTTTCATCCAAATGAAGCCATCTTGCACTATTTCAATGGCCTTGAAATTTGATGTTGAATTTTGTTGCCATCTATTATCGTTGTTACGGCCATGTTTCATCCAAATGAAGCCATCTTGCACTATTTGAATGGCCTTGAAATTTGATGTTAAATTTTGTTGCCATCTATTATCGTTGTTACGGCCATGTTTCATCCAAATGAAGCCATCTTGCACTATTTGAATGGCCTTGAAATTTGATGTTGAGTTTTGTTGCCATCTATTATCGTTGTTACAGCCATGTTTCATCCAAATGAAGCCATCTTGCACTATTGGAATGGCCTTGAAATTTGATGTTGAGTTTTGTTGCCATCTATTATCGTTGTTTCGGCCATGTTTCATCCAAATGAAGCCATCTTGCACTATTTGAATGGCCTTGAAATTTGATGTTGAATTTTGTTGCCATCTATTATCGTTGTTACGGCCATGTTTCATCCAAATGAAGCCATCTTGCACTATTTGAATGGCCTTGAAATTTGATGTTGAGTTTTGTTGCCATCTATTATCGTTGTTACAGCCATGTTTCATCCAAATGAAGCCATCTTGCACTATTTGAATGGCCTTGAAATTTGATGTTGAGTTTTGTTGCCATCTATTATCGTTGTTACAGCCATGTTTCATCCAAATGAAGCCATCTTGCACTATTTGAATGGCCTTGAAATTTGATGTTGAGTTTTTTTGCCATCTATTATCGTTGTTTCGGCCATGTTTCATCCAAATGAAGCCATCTTGCACTATTTGAATGGCCTTGAAATTTGATTTTGAGTTTTTTTTTGCCATCTATTATCGTTGTTACGGCCATGTTTCATCCAAATGAAGCCATCTTGCACTATTTGAATGGCCTTGAAATTTGATGTTGAGTTTTTTTGCCATCTATTATCGTTGTTACAGCCATGTTTCATCCAAATGAAGCCATCTTGCACTATTTGAATGGCCTTGAAATTTGATGTTGAGTTTTTTTGCCATCTATTATCGTTGTTACAGCCATGTTTCATCCAAATGAAGCCATCTTGCACTATTGGAATGGCCTTGAAATTTGATGTTGAGTTTTTTTGCCATCTATTATCGTTGTTACAGCCATGTTTCATCCAAATGAAGCCATCTTGCACTATTGGAATGGCCTTGAAATTTGATTTTGAGTTTTTTTTTGCCATCTATTATCGTTGTTACGGCCATGTTTCATCCAAATGAAGCCATCTTGCACTATTTGAATGGCCTTGAAATTTGATGTTGAGTTTTGTTGCCATCTATTATCGTTGTTACGGCCATGCTTCATCCAAATGAAGCCATCTTGCACTATTGGAATGGCCTTGAAATTTGATGTTGAGTTTTGTTGCCATCTATTATCGTTGTTACGGCCATTTTCATCCAAATGAAGCCATATTGCACTATTTGAATGGCCTTGAAATTTGATGTTGAATTTTGTTGCCATCTTGCACTGTTTGAATGGCCTTGAAATTTGATGTTGAGTTTTGTTGCCATCTATTATCGTTGTTGCGGCCATGTTTCATCCAAATGAAGCCATCTTGCACTATTTGAATGGCCTTAAATTTGATGTTGAGTTTTGTTGCCATCTATTATCGTTGTTTCGGCCATGTTTCATCCAAATGAAGCCATCTTGCACTATTTGAATGGCCTTGAAATTTGATGTTGAGTTTTGTTGCCATCTATTATCGTTGTTTCGGCCATGTTTCATCCAAATGAAGCCATCTTGCACTATTTCAATGGCCTTGAAATTTGATGTTGAATTTTGTTGCCATCTATTATCGTTGTTTCGGCCATGTTTCATCCAAATGAAGCCATCTTGCACTATTTGAATGGCCTTGAAATTTGATGTTAAATTTTGTTGCCATCTATTATCGTTGTTACGGCCATGTTTCATCCAAATGAAGCCATCTTGCACTATTTGAATGGCCTTGAAATTTGATGTTGAGTTTTGTTGCCATCTATTATCGTTGTTACAGCCATGTTTCATCCAAATGAAGCCATCTTGCACTATTGGAATGGCCTTGAAATTTGATGTTGAGTTTTGTTGCCATCTATTATCGTTGTTTCGGCCATGTTTCATCCAAATGAAGCCATCTTGCACTATTTGAATGGCCTTGAAATTTGATGTTGAATTTTGTTGCCATCTATTATCGTTGTTACGGCCATGTTTCATCCAAATGAAGCCATCTTGCACTATTTGAATGGCCTTGAAATTTGATGTTGAATTTTGTTGCCATCTATTATCGTTGTTACGGCCATGTTTCATCCAAATGAAGCCATCTTGCACTATTTGAATGGCCTTGAAATTTGATGTTTAGTTTTGTTGCCATCTATTATCGTTGTTACGGCCATGTTTCATCCAAATGAAGCCATCTTGTACTATTTGAATGGCCTTGAAATTTGATGTTGAGTTTTGTTGCCATCTATTATCGTTGTTACGGCCATGTTTTATCCACATAAAACATCGTGAACTAATTCAATGACCTTGAAATTTGATGTTGAATTTTGTTGCCATCTATTATCGTTGTTACGGCCATGTTTCATCCAAATGAAGCCATCTTGCACTATTTGAATGGCCTTGAAATTTGATGTTGAATTTTGTTGCCATCTATTATCGTTGTTACAGCCATGTTTCATCCAAATGAAGCCATCTTGCACTATTTGAATGGCCTTGAAATTTGATGTTGAATTTTGTTGCCATCTATTATCGTTGTTACGGCCATGTTTCATCCAAATGAAGCCATCTTGTACTATTTGAATGGCCTTGAAATTTGATGTTGAGTTTTTTTGCCATCTATTATCGTTGTTACGGCCATGTTTCATCCAAATGAAGCCATCTTGCACTATTTGAATGGCCTTGAAATTTGATGTTGAATTTTGTTGCCATCTATTATCGTTGTTACGGCCATGTTTCATCCAAATGAAGCCATCTTGCACTATTTGAATGGCCTTGAAATTTGATGTTGAATTTTGTTGCCATCTATTATCGTTGTTACGGCCATGTTTCATCCAAATGAAGAAATATTGCACTATTTGAATAGATTTAAAATTTGATGTTGAGTTTTTTTGCCATCTATTATCGTTGTTACGGCCATGTATCATCCAAATAAAGCCATCTTGCACTATTTGAATGGCCTTGAAATTTGATGTTGAATTTTGTTGCCATCAATTATCGTTGTTACGGCCATGTTTCATCGAAATGAAGGCATCTTGAACTAATTCCTTGAAATTTGATGTTGAATTTTGTTGCCATCTATTATCGTTGTTACGGCCATGTTTCATCCAAATGAAGCCATCTTGCACTATTTGAATGGCCTTGAAATTTGATGTTGAGTTTTTTTGCCATCAATTATCGTTGTTTCGGCCATGTATCATCCAAATGAAGCCATCTTGCACTATTTGAATGACCTTGAAATTTGATGTTGAATTTTGTTGCCATCTATTATCGTTGTTACGGCCATGTTTCATCCAAATGAAGCCATCTTGCACTATTTGAATGGCCTTGAAATTTGATGTTGAATTTTGTTGCCATCAATTATCGTTGTTACGGCCATGTTTCATCCAAATGAAGCCATCTTGCACTATTTGAATGGCCTTGAAATTTGATGTTGAATTTTGTTACCATTTATTATCGTTGTTTCGGCCATGTATCATCCAAATGAAGCCATCTTGCACTATTTGAATGGCCTTGAAATTTGATGTTGAATTTTGTTGCCATCTAGTATCGTTGTTACGGCCATGTTTCATCCAAATAAAGCCATCTTGCACTATTTTAATGGCCTTTAAATTTGATGTTGAATTTTGTTGCCATCTATTATCGTTGTTACGGCCATGTTTCATCCAAATGAAGCCGTCTTGCACTATTTGAATGGCCTTGAAATTTGATGTTGAGTTTTGTTGCCATCTATTATCGTTGTTGTGTCCATGTTTCATCCAAATGAAGCCATCTTGTACTATTTGAATGGCCTTGAAATTTGATGTTGAATTTTGTTGCCATCTATTATCGTTGTTACGGACATGTTTCATCCAAATAAAGCCATCTTGCACTATTTGAATGTCCTTGAAATTTGATGTTGAGTTTTGTTGTCATCTATTATCGTTGTTTCGGCCATGTTTCATCCAAATGAAGCCATCTTGCACTATTTGAATGGCCTTGAAATTTGATGTTGAATTTTGTTGCCATCTATTATCGTTGTTGCGTCCATGTTTCATCCAAATGAAGCCATCTTGCACTATTTGAATGGCCTTTAAATTAGATGTTGAGTTTTGTTGCCATCTATTATCGTTGTTACGGCCATGTTTCATCCAAATAAAGCCATCTTGTACTATTTGAATGGCCTTGAAATTTGATGTTGAGTTTTTTTGCCATCTTTTATCGTTGTTTCGGCCATGTTTCATCCAAATGAAGCCATCTTGCACTATTTCAATGTCCTTGAAATTTGATGTTGAGTTTTGTTGCCATCTATTATCGTTGTTGTGTCCATGTTTCATCCAAATGAAGCCATCTTGTACTATTTGAATGGCCTTGAAATTTGATGTTGAGTTTTGTTGCCATCTATTATCGTTGTTACGGCCATGTTTCATCCAAATAAAGCCATCTTGCATTATTTGAATGGCCTTGAAATTTGATGTTGAGTTTTGTTGCCATCTATTATCGTTGTTACGGCCATGTTTCATCCAAATGAAGCCATCTTGCACTATTTGAATGGCCTTGAAATTTGAAATTTGAATTTTGTCACCATCTATTATCGTTGTTACGGCCATGTTTCATCCAAATGAAGCCATCTTGCACTATTTCTATGGCCTTGAAATTTGATGTTGAGTTTTTTTGCCATCTATTATCGTTGTTGTGGCCATGTTTCATCCAAATGAAGCCATCTTGCACTATTTGAATGGCCTTGAAATTTGATGTTGAATTTTGTTGTCATCTATTATCGTTGTTACGGCCATGTTTCATCCAAATAAAGCCATCTTGCACTATTTGAATGGCCTGAAATTTGATGTTGAGTTTTTTTGCCATCTACTATCGTTGTTACGGCCATGTTTCATCCAAATAAAGCCATCTTGCACCATTTGAATGGCCTTGAAATTTGATGATCAAATTTTTTTGCCATCTATTATCGTTGTTGTGGCCATGTTTCATCCAAATGAAGCCATCTTGCACTATTTGAATGGCCTTGAAATTTGATGTTGAATTTTGTTACCATCTATTATCGTTGTAACAGCCATGTTTCAACCAAATAAAGCCATCTTGCACTATTTGCATGTCCTTGAAATTTGATGTTGAATTTTGTTACCATCTATTATCGTTATTACGGCCATGTTTCATCCAAATGAAGCAATCTTGCACTATTTGAATGGCCTTGAAATTTGATGTTGAATTTTGTTGCCATCTATTATCGTTGTTACGGCCATGTTTCATCCAAATAAAGCCATCTTGCACTATTTGAATGGCCTTGAAATTTGATGTTGAATTTTGTTGCCATCTATTATCGTTGTTACGGCCATGTTTCATCCAAATGAAGCCATCTTGCACTATTTGAATGGCCTTGAAATTTGATGTTGAGTTTTTTTTGCCATCTATTATCGTTGTTACGGCCATGTTTCATCCAAATGAAGCCATCTTGCACTATTTGAATGGCCTTGAAATTTGATGTTGAATTTTGTTGCCATCTATTATCGTTGTTACGGCCATGTTTCATCCAAATAAAGCCACCTTGCACTATTTGAATGGCCTTGAAATTTGATGTTGAATTTTGTTGCCATCTATTATCGTTGTTACGGCCATGTTTCATCCAAATGAAGCCATCTTGCACTATTTGAAATTTGATGTTGAGTTTTTTTGCCATCTATTATCGTTGTTACGGCCATGTTTCATCCAAATGAAGCCATCTTGCACAATTTGAATGGCCTTGAAATTTGATGTTGAATTTTGTTGTCATCTATTATCGTTGTTACGGCCATGTTTCATCCAAATAAAGCCACCTTGCACAATTTGAATGGCCAGGAAATTTGATGTTCAAATTTTGTTACCATCTATTATCATTGTTGCAGCCATGTTTCATCCAAAGCCGAAACAACGATAATAGATTGCAACAAAATTCAACATCAAATTTCAAGGCCATTCAAATAGTGCAAGATGGCTTCATTTGGATGAAACATGGCCGAAACAACGATAATAGATGGCAACAAAACTCAACATCAAATTTCAAGGCCATTCAAATAGTGCAAGATGGCTTCATTTGGATGAAACATGGCTGTAACAACGATAATAGATGGCAACAAAACTCAACATCAAATTTCAAGGCCATTCAAATAGTGCAATATGGCTTCATTTGGATGAAACATGGCCGTAACAACGATAATAGATGGCAACAAAACTCAACATCAAATTTCAAGGCCATTCAAATAGTGCAAGATGGCTTCATTTGGATGAAACATGGCCGTAACAACGATACTAGATGGCAACAAAATTCAACATCAAATTTCAAGGCCATTCAAATAGTGCAATATGGCTTCATTTGGATGAAACATGGCCGTAACAACGATAATAGATGGCAACAAAATTCAACATCAAATTTCAAGGCCATTCAAATAGTGCAAGATGGCTTCATTTGGATGAAACATGGCCGTAACAACGATAATAGATGGCAACAAAACTCAACATCAAATTTCAAGGCCATTCAAATAGTGCAAGATAGCTTCATTTGGATGAAACATGGCCGTAACAACGATAATAGATGGCAACAAAACTCAACATCAAATTTCAAGGCCATTCAAATAGTGCAAGATGGCTTCATTTGGATGAAACATGGCCACAACAACGATAATAGATGGTAAAAAAACTCAACATCAAATTTCAAGGCCATTCCAATAGTGCAAGATGGCTTCATTTGGATAAAACATGGCTGTAACAACGATAATAGATGGCAAAAAAACTCAACATCAAATTTCAAGGCCATTCCAATAGTGCAAGATGGCTTCATTTGGATAAAACATGGCTGTAACAACGATAATAGATGGCAAAAAAACTCAACATCAAATTTCAAGGCCATTCAAATAGTGCAAGATGGCTTCATTTGGATGAAACATGGCCGTAACAACGATAATAGATGGCAACAAAATTCAACATCAAATATCAAGGCCATTCAAATAGTGCAAGATGGCTTCATTTGGATGAAACATGGCTGTAACAACGATAATAGATGGCAACAAAATTCAACATCAAATTTCAAGGCCATTGAAATAGTGCAAGATGGCTTCATTTGGATGAAACATGGCCGTAACAACGATAATAGATGGCAACAAAATTCAACATCAAATTTCAAGGCCATTCAAATAGTGCAAGATGCCTTCATTTGGATGAAACATGGCCGTAACAACGATAAAAGATGGCAACAAACTCAACATCAAATTTCAAGGTCATTGAAATAGTGCAAAATGGCTTCATTTGGATGAAACATGGCCGTAACAACGATAATAGATGGCAACAAAATTCAACATCAAATTTCAAGGCCATTCAAATAGTGCAAGATGGCTTCATTTGGATGAAACATGGCCATAACAACGATAATAGATGGCAACAAAACTCAACATCAAATTTCAAGGACATTCAAATAGTGCAAGATGGCTTTATTTGGATGAAACATGGCCGTAACAACGATAATAGATGGCAACAAAATTCAACATCAAATTTCAAGGCCATTCAAATAGTGCAAGATGGCTTCATTTGGATGAAACATAGCCGTAACAACGATAATAGATGGTAACAAAATTCAACATCGAATTTCAAGGCCATTCAAATAGTGCAAGATGGCTTTATTTGGATGAAACATGGCCGTAACAACGATAATAGATGGCAAAAAAACTCAACATCAAATTTCAAGGCCATTAAAATAGTGCAAGATGGCTTCATTTGGATGAAACATGGCCATAACAACGATAATAGATGGCAACAAAACTCAACATCAAATTTCAAGGCCATTCAAATAGTGCAAAATGGCTTTATTTGGATGAAACATGGCCGTAACAACGATAATAGATGGCAACAAAATTCAACATCAAATTTCAAGGCCATTGAAATAGTGCAAGATTGCTTCATTTGGATGAAACATGGCCATAACAACGATAATAGATGGCAACAAAACTCAACATCAAATTTCAAGGCCAGTCAAATTGTGCAAGATGGCTTTATTTGGATGAAACATGGCCGTAACAACGATAATAGATGGCAACAAAACTCAACATCAAATTTAAAGTCTATTCAAATAGTGCAATATTTCTTCATTTGGATGAAACATGGCCGTAACAACGATAATAGATGGCAAAAAAACTCAACATCAAATTTCAAGGCCATTCAAATAGTACAAGATGGCTTCATTTGGATGAAACATGGCCGTAACAACGATAATAGATGGCAACAAAATTCAACATCAAATTTCAAGGCCATTCAAATAGTGCAAGATGGCTTCATTTGGATGAAACATGTCTGTAACAACGATAATAGATGGCAACAAAATTCAACATCAAATTTCAAGGCCATTCAAATAGTGCAAGATGGCTTCATTTGGATGAAACATGGCCGTAACAACGATAATTGATGGCAACAAAATTCAACATCAAATTTAAAGGCCATTCAAATTGTGCAAGATGGCTTTATTTGGATAAAACATGGCCGTAACAACGATAATAGATGCCAACAAAACTCAACATCAAATTTAAAGTCTATTCAAATAGTGCAATATTTCTTCATTTGGATGAAACATGGCCGTAACAACGATAATAGATGGCAACAAAATTCAACACCAAATTTCAAGGCCATTCAAATAGTGCAAGATGGCTTTATTTGGATGAAACATGGCCGTAACAACGATAATAGATAGCAACAAGATTTAACATCAAGTTTCAAGGCCATTCAAATAGTACAAGATGGCTTCATTTGGATGAAACATGGCCGTAACAACGATAATAGATGGCAACAAAACTCAACATCAAATTTCAAGGCCATTGAAATAGTGCAAGATGGCTTCATTTGGATGAAACATGGCCGTAACAACGATAATAGATGGCAACAAGATTTAACATCAAATGTCAAGCCCATTCAAATAGTGCAAGATGGCTTCATTTGGATGAAACATGGCCGTAACAACGATAATAGATGGCAACAAGATTCAACATCAAATTTCAAGGCCATTCAAATGGTACAAGATGGCTTCATTTGGATGAAACATGGCCGTAACAACGATAATAGATGGCAACAAAATTCAACATCAAATTTCAAGGCCATTCAAATAGTGCAAGATTGCTTTATTTGGATGAAACATGGCCGTAACAACGATAATAGATGGCAACAAAACTCAACATCAAATTTCAAGGCCATTGAATTAGTTCAAGATGGCTTTATTTGGATGAAACATGGCCGTAACAACGATAATAGATGGCAACAAGATTCAACATCAAATTTCAAGGCCATTGAATTAGTTCAAGATGCCTTTATTTGGATGAAACATGGCCGTAACAACGATAATAGATGGCAACAAAATTCAACATCAAATTTCAAGGCCATTGAATTAGTTCAAGATGGCTTTATTTGGATGAAACATGGCCGTAACAACGATAATAGATTTCAACAACATTTAACATCAAATTTCAATGCCATTGAATTTGTTAAAAATGCCTCCATTTGGTTGAAACATTGCCGTAACAACGATAATAGATGGCAACAAAATTCAACACTAAATTTCAAGGCCATTGAATTAATTCAAGATGCCATTATTTGGATGAAACATAGCCGTAACAACGATAATTGATGGCAATAAAATTCAACATCAAATTTCAAGGCCATTCAAATAGTGCAAGATGGCTTCATTTGGATGAAACATGGCCGTAACAACGATACTAGATGGCAACAAAAATCAACATCAAATTTCAAGGCCATTCAAATAGTGCAAGATGGCTTCATTTGGATGAAACATGGCCGTAACAACGATAATAGATGGCAACAAAACTCAACATCAAATATTAAGGCCATTGAATTAGTTCAAATACCTTTATTTGGATGAAACATGGCCGTAACAACGATAATAGATGGCAACAAAATTCAACCTCAAATTTCAAGGCCATTCAAATAGTGCCAGATTGCTTTATTTGGATGAAACATGGCCGTAACAACGATAATAGATGGCAACAAAACTCAACATCAAATTTCAAGGCCATTCAAATAGTACAAGATGGCTTCATTTGGATGAAACATGGCCGTAACAACGATAATAGATGGCAACAAAATTCAACATCAAATTTCAAGGCCATTGAATTAGTTCAAGATGCCTTTATTTGGATGAAACATGGCCGTAGCAACGATAATAGATGGCAACAAAATTCAACATCAAATTTCAAGGCCATTGAATTAGTTCAAGATGGCTTTATTTGGATGAAACATGGCCGTAACAACGATAATAGATGGCAACAAGATTCAACATCAAATTTCAAGGCCATTCAAATGGTACAAGATGGCTTCATTTGGATGAAACATGGCCGTAACAACGATAATAGATGGCAACAAAATTCAACACCAAATTTCAAGGCCATTCAAATAGTGCAAAATTGCTTTATTTGGATGAAACATGGCCGTAACAACGATAATAGATGGCAAAAAAATTCAACATCAAATTTTAAGTCCATTCAAAAAGTGCAATATGCCTTCATTTGGATGAAACATGGCCGTAACAACGATAATAGATGGCAATAAAATTCAACATAAAATTTCAAGGCCATTCAAATAGTGCAAGATGGCTTCATTTGGATGAAACATGGCTGTAACAACGATAATAGATGGCAACAAAATTCAACATCAAATTTCTAGGCCATTGAATTAGTTCAAGATGCCTTTTTTTGGATGAAACATGGCCGTAACAACGATAATAGATGGCAACAAAACTCAACATCAAATTTCAAGGCCATTGAAATAGTGCAAGATGGCTTCATTTGGATGAAACATGGCCGTAACAACGATAATAGATGGCAACAAAATTCAACATCAAATTTCAAGGCCATTCAAATAGTACAAGATGGTTTCATTTGGATGAAACATGGCCGTAACAACGATAATTGATGGCAACAAAATTCAACATCAAATTTCAAGGCCATTCAAATAGTACAAGATGGCTTCATTTGGATGAAACATGGCCGTAACAACGATAATAGATGGCAACAAAATTCAACATCAAATTTCAAGGCCATTCAAATAGTGCAAGATGGCTTCATTTGGATGAAACATGGCCGTAACAACGATAATAGATGGCAACAAAATTCAACATCAAATTTAAAGGCCATTAAAATAGTGCAAGATGGCTTTATTTGGATGAAACATGGCCGTAACAACGATACTACATGGCAACAAAATTCAACATCAAATTTCAAGGCCATTCAAATAGTGCAAGATGGCTTCATTTGGATGAAACATGGCCGTAATAACGATAAAAGATGGTAACAAAATTCAACATCAAATTTCAAGGCCATTCAAATAGTGCAAGATGGCTTCATTTGGATGAAACATGGCCGTAACAACGATAATAGATGGCAAAAAAAACTGAACATCAAATTTCAAGGCCATTGAAATAGTGCAAGATGGTTTCATTTGGATGAAACATGGCCATAACAACGATAATAGATGGCAAAAAAAACTCAACATCAAATTTCAAGGCCATTGAAATAGTGCAAGATAGCTTCATTTGGATGAAACATGGCCACAACAACGATAATAGATGGCAAAAAAACTCAACATCAAATTTCAAGGCCGTTCAAATAGTGCAAGATGGCTTCATTTGGATGATACATGGCCTTAACAACTGTTGATGACAGCGCCGCATAATTAGGTCATCACGGCCTGGAAACTGACCGACCGAACGAAAACAATTGTAAGCAAATCTAATGTAAACAATATCGACCAAATAAAAACTGATGATCGCGATCGATCAGCAGAAAATTAGTATATAAGTCAGGAATAAGCATGAATAAATCGACTTTCAAGCACAAGAACTCAAAGACTAAGTTGTTTGTCTGTTCCAAGCCAAGTCGGACGGTAAAATCCTCCTGTCTTGGCGCTTCCCAACGAGTTCAGACTCGGTGCGGAAAATATATGGTGGCTCCAGAGAGGACTAGTAGAGACCTCGCAACGTACAAGTCGGAGGTTAACTTCCGATCTTGAAACCCAGAGTCGGCAGGAACATACAAGTCGGAGGTTAGCTTCCGATCTTGACGAACGTATTCCTGACCGATAGAGAAAAACAACCAGCGCTCCAACGGAGGAAGGTTCGTAAAAGCGGAAAACATCGCGAATGTATAATAGTATCCAAAAACGTAAAGTGCAACAAACCAAACGAGTGCAAAAAACGCCTGAAACAGTGCTTAAGAAGTCCAAGGTACAGAGACAGAATTCAGTAAGGCGCCGTACGATCACCGATATATTGTGATTGAATAAAGACACCGGTGGCAAAAAAAAAACGACGTTCGCTATATCGTTTCGGTCGTACCACAGGTTTGTAAACAAAACAAAAAGGGTGTGTGTGTGCAGTGAAAAAAAAAAAAAAAAAAAAAAAAAAACGACGTTCGCTATATCGTTTCGGTCGTACCACAGGTTTGTAAACAAAACAAAAAGGGTGTGTGTGTGCAGTGAAACGCAACCTCAGAAAGGGCGTTTAAAACGGACGACCTGAGAACATCTGATCGAAAATCATTACGTAGCGTACTAGTAACAAAGTGCAGTGTAAACAATTACGCGTGTGGCACACATTCGCAGTGAGAACGTAATAAAACCCACAAGACGCTAACGACCGCGGTTTACGGACGTTCCCGTAAAGCACCGGCAGTGTACTCCAATTACAACAACACAAGTAAATGTGCGGATCAAGAAAAGATCAACAGTTGGGGAGTGTAACAATACGGGACGTGCATACAAAAAAGAAATCTTCGAGCTAAACCGTATTCGGCTTTAGCATTTCCGGGAAACCACAAACATAAAGGTGTTGATAAGAGTGCGAACTAGTGGAGTAGTACGTGTCCAGCTTATTGACGTGTGTTGATACGGTGATCGGTAGCCAATGGTCATCGCCCCGGAAGACCCGATTATCCAACGAAAAAGCGTGGCGGCAATACTACCCAAGCAGCGGATCTGAAGGCGACCAGAAGACAGGGGTACTGACGACACCGCGGGGGATCACCTGAAGACGACCTCGAGGAGGACAAGCAGGGGCGTTGTAAGAGCAGCAACGGCACGACGACACCCATCCAGATCGGCAGCGACAGCCCAGTTACTTTATCCACCGGTTACGCAAAGTGAGTAGTATGGATATCATATTTAAAAGCAACCCGAAAGGCAATTGCAAGCTATGCAAGAACCCCGATGAGTGGGACACACAAGTTAATTGTATTGAGTGTGACAGATGGTTACATCTCAAATGTCTGAAGCTAGAAGGTCCCGTTAAAAAATATGTGTGTCCAAAATGCTACACAATAGCTGAGGAACGCAAGGGAAATAGGGAGGCCTTAATGCAAACAGAGAGGCTACTAAAAGAAAAAACTGAAGCGGAAAAAAGAACTAGAGAAGAAAACGAAAGGTGTGAGAAGGAAATCGAAAGACTAGAAGACATATTAAGAAATGAAGAAATACATAACCAATCCGACACAACTCACCTACAAGACGACCTACAGACACTTACAACAAACGTAAATAAAATGGCAAACTTGGGTTTTGCTCCACACAAGAAGACAGTTTTAAAACTTCCGGATTTCTATGGCAATTATAGAACATGGCCTCGTTTTAAACTACTGTTCGAAGAAACCACTCGAACAGAAAAATTTTCGAATTTGGAAAACCTTACACGGCTCCAAATTCACCTTAAGGGAGATGCATTGCGATCCGTTAGCGGGTTGATGTTGAACCCAAGTAACGTGGATGCAATCTTGGAAAGATTGGGGAGGTTATATGGCAACCCAGTTAGCATTTTTAACGCCTTACTAAAAGACCTTATGGTGGTTAAACGGGCATCTTTGGAAAATCCATCTTCGATTATTGAGTTCTGTAACGCACTGAATAACATGGTGGAAAATATGACCATGTTGAACCAAACGGAGTACTTGATGGACCAAAGGCTCCTTACAGATCTGGTCGCAAAACTCTCTCCGGACCTTAAAACCAGGTGGCTCAGAGATTCACTTAACGAGGAAGGTGACAAAATCAAAACCTTGAAAGATTTCAGCAAATGGTTGAAACCAACAGAAGACGTGGCGATCACACTTCTTGCTATGGAAGGTGGTCAAAGAGACAGACCGGCGAGGCTGAATACTCACTATTCAGCCAGCCATCAAATTTCAAATAAAGGCTGTCTAATTTGCAGCCGTCCTCATGAAACCATATCTTGTTACAAGCTAAAGAATGCCTCAGTAAACGAAAGATGGAAAATGCTGAAGGAGAAAAACGTTTGCACTAACTGCTGCAAATTCTCTAACCATGCGGCCATTAACTGTCGCTCAAGGCCGCAGTGTACAGTGGATGGTTGTGGACGACGACACAACACCATATTGCATGAAGAAAAATTCAACTCAATGGGCGCGGCGTCAAAAGCACATTTAAATTTTCATCAAAACTCGGAACAATACCTATTTCAAGTTCTGCCAATAACTGTCTATAACGAAAACAACTCCATCGAAACATTTGCATTGATAGACCCAGGATCCTCAACGAGCCTCATGACAGAAAGCCTAAGACAGAAACTAAATCTGCATGGCCCAAGGAAGCCGTTAACACTCTCGTGGACAAATGGATGCAACCAGGTAGA
Source organism: Anopheles gambiae (assembly GCF_943734735.2). Taxonomy (NCBI): domain Eukaryota; kingdom Metazoa; phylum Arthropoda; class Insecta; order Diptera; family Culicidae; genus Anopheles; species Anopheles gambiae. The sequence goes on from NW_026902718.1 coordinate 151,087, forward strand.
GGATACAAGCACGTCGGTATCTCTGAAACTCAGAGGTCCAAACGGCAGGCTGCTTTATGTCAAGGACATTAGGACAGTAAAAGAACTGGACCTACCCACTCAAAGCATCAATGCAAACGTGTTGAAGAGAAAATTTTCCCACTTAAAGACGGTAAATATTTCAAGCTACAAAAATGCTAAACCCACCATTCTGTTAGGACTTCCACATGCTTATTACACGCAAGCTGTGGAGTCCAAATCAGGAGCGCCCAATGAACCAGTGGCACACAAAACACGCATTGGTTGGGTCGTATTTGGAAAGTGCAGAGATGGTGATGCAAAAGAAAATCAACATCTTTTCACAATACAGGATAAGAAAGAGGAGGAAGAAAAGTCAATGAGGGACCTGATGAAAAGGTTTTTTTCAACAGAAGAATTTGGCGTAAGGGAAACCAAATTCACCCCAAAATCAAAGGACCATGAAAGAGCCCTAAGTGTAATGAATGACACACTGAAATATACAAATAATCAGTATGAGATTGGCCTACTTTGGAAAGATCCCAATGTATCCTTACCAAGCAGCTACGCACAGGCGCTAAGAAGGCTCGAAAGTCAAGAACGGAAAATGAAAGGTAATGACGAGATGAAAACCTGGTATAAAAATCAAATTACTGATTATGTTCAGAAAGGTTACGCTCGTAAACTAACACCATTTGAATTGCTGAATAGAGATCCAAAGATCAATTACATTCCCCATTTTATGGTCATCAATCCAAATAAGCCAACTCCAAAACCAAGACTGGTTTTCGATGCAGCTGCAAAGAACGAAGGGATTTCACTTAACTCTACTCTCTTGTCCGGACCAGACGCCACTACGTCAATTTTTGGAGTATTAATCCGCTTTCGCGAATACCCTATCGCCTGTTCAGGGGACATCAAGGAGATGTTCCATCAGATACGGATCCGCAAAGAAGATCAAGTGGCTCAACGATTTTTATTCAGGGATAATCCACGCAACGAACCCCAAGTATACGTTATGAACGTCATGACCTTCGGTGCCACATGCTCTCCTGCTTGTGCCCAGTTCGTTAAAAATGAAAACGCCTTAAAATATAAAGACAAATACCCCACTGCAGTGGAAGCAATAGTAAAAAACCACTATGTTGATGATTATCTTGATAGTTTTCGGACTATCAATGATGCAATCAAGACTATTAACGAGGTTTGCCTCATACATGATAGAGCGCATTTCTTTATGAGAAATTTCGTTTCTAACTGTCAGGAGGTAATAAGAAGCATCCCAGATGATAGATCCTCACAACAAGAGCTGCTGCACATCTCTAATAAAGATATGAATTTTGAGAAAATTTTGGGGCAATACTGGGACAAAACAAACGATGTGTTAAGGTATAAGCTTAAGCATACCCCGTGTTCCATAATTTCAAAAAGAGAAATGCTAGCCTACTTGATGAAAATATATGATCCATTGGGGCTAGCGGCAAACTATACTACGCAAGCGAAGGTCATCATCCAAGAAATTTGGAAAACAGAACTGGATTGGGATAGCCCAGTACCAGAACGCATAATGGAACAATGGCAAAGATGGAAGGAAAGAATAAAGGAACTAGAACACATACAAATACCTAGATGCTACTCGGTGGCTAGCAATATCGAAGTAACTGAGTTACACACTTTCGTTGACGCTTCGGAGAAAGCGTTCGCAGCAGTAGTGTACTTAAGAACATTAACAGAAAAGGGGATTGACGTAAACATAGTGGCGGCAAAAACGAGAGTGGCACCAATAAAACCACTCTCTATTCCTAAGCTGGAACTTCAAGCAGCAGTACTCGGAGTCAGACTCGCCGAGACTGTTAAGGAGGAATTAAGAATTACCACTGATAGGGACTATTATTGGTCAGATTCCAAAACCGTCCTAGGATGGATCAATGCCGATCCACAAAAGTACAAACAATTTGTGGCGGTAAGAATTGGAGAGATTTTAGATACTACCAATGCTAGTCAATGGAAGTGGGTCTCCTCCGAAAGTAATCCTGCAGACGAAGCAACCAAGGTAGTTACAAGAAAATCTATATGGCTGAATGGCCCAGTATTTCTTAAACAAAGGGAAATTGAATATAGGGACCCCAAGCTAATCATTACTCATGAAGAAATCCGTCCAAATCTTATGATTAAAACCATAGAGAAGAGAACATTCAACTTTATAAAAACCGAATGGTGTTCAAATTGGCTAAGACTGAAGAGATCACTGGCAATCAATTTAAAATATATAGAATTTTTGAAAAGCAAGGTCAAGCGATTAGCATTTTCCCCGATAGTAGAAAAGGAAAACCTGGATAAAGCAGAAAAACTCCTATTGCAAAAGGCACAATGGGAGATATACGAAGATGATTTAGTTCAGCTTTCACTCAATGGACAAGTCTCTAAAAACAGCACAATAAAGAATCTCAATCCACAAGTAATAGAAGGACTACTACGAGCAAGGGGACGATTAGCAAATATATGCTACCTCTCCGATGACGTGAAACAACCCATAATATTACCTAAGAGGCATCACGTGACAGAATTGATCATACAGCATTATCATGAACGCTACATGCATAAAAAAATGGAAGCAGTTATTGCGGCAATCCGGCAAAGGTTTTGGGTAATCGACCTTAGGGCCGTGGTAAGAAGCGTGATCAGCAAATGCCAGCGTTGCAAAAATGAACGCGCACGTCCCATTGCCCCGATGATGGCCCCCCTTCCAGAAAGCCGAGCCGCTGTGTTCAAAAAACCCTTCACCCATACAGGTGTAGATTACTTTGGACCCATGACAGTGTCAATCGGAAGAAGGGTAGAAAAAAGATGGGGAGCGATATTCACGTGTATGACAACGCGCGCTATACATTTAGAAATCGCTAAAGACTTAAGTACAAATTCCTTCATAATGTGCCTAAAAAATGTGCAGCATAGGCGTGGAAAGATTTGTCACATATACAGTGACAATGGTACAAACTTCGTTGGGGCAAACAGGCAAATAACGGAACTCGTCGAAAGATGTGCAACCAACGGTATCAAATGGCACTTCAATCCCCCGGCCGCGCCTCACTTTGGAGGTGTATGGGAGAGAATGGTCCGAGAGGTCAAGAGCTTACTGCCAAATAATGATAATATGCCAGAAGAAGTATTAAGATCGGCCTTTATCGAGATCGAATTTATTCTCAATAATAGACCTCTTACTCACATCCCCCTCGAAACTGAAGACGACGAACCTCTCACACCGTTTCACTTCTTGATAGGGTGTTCCGGAGAGGCCGAACCTACGCCAGCCGGGATTTCAGCAGCTGAAGCTAGCAGAAACAACTGGAAGAAGGCACAAGTTATCACCCAAAACTATTGGGAACGTTGGTTGAAGGAGTACCTCCCAACATTAGCCAAACGAGAAAAGTGGATAGAACGCTCAGACCCAATACAACCTGATGACATAGTCGTCTTCCCAGACGAACAACGCGTGGGTAGGTGGTTAAAGGGCCGGGTAGTAGAAGTTTATCCCGCTAAAGACGGGCAAGTTAGATCCGCAAAGATTAAAGTTGAAAACGGCGAATACAAACGCCCTGTTATCAACTTATCAGTACTAGAAGTAAAGGGCAAGAAAATTGCAGACGTACCTTCGTGGGGAGTTAAAAGACCGGTCAACATCGCCTACGTCAAGAAATTAGCTGAACAATTAAAAACTCCTCCTGCAAAAAGGAGGAAGCATCTCGTAAAACCTTATAATGGCCCGGTATCTATGCATTATAAGCCTGTTAGCCGCATGGAAACTAACAGACAATCTTTCAGTTAAACCAGTTGAAGAAGCTGGTATATTCTTCGACCACGAAGGAACGCTTCTCTTGAAAAGGGGTGTGTGGGAAACAACCTTCCACACGAAAATACACCCCGAAAATGACACAGAGACTTTACTGACAATGGAGAAAGAGGTGACCACAGTATTCAAGGCACTGAGTGACATGGACACTAATCTTCTAAATTTGAAATTGACATTACAACAAAACATTCGACACGCACTTCAACTCTCACAGACTGCAGTAAAAAGACGAACCAAACGATCTAGCGGCATATTTGGATTTTTGAAAGGTATTCTATTTGGAGAAGACGATATTGATGAACAGTTAGCCCTCTTTAGAGCTTCTGAAGACCAGAAATTGAAACATATATCGGAAGACATGACTCATAAAATCAAGCAGGGTGACAGACTTAGAAACAAACTAAATATGAAAATAGACCACATGAACGAAGGTATTAAGAGTCTTAATAAAAGCTTCAATGAAAACAAAAAAAACGTACTTATAAAGCATGTCACAGAAACAATCATGCTAGCTGAAGACATAGTACAATACATTACGACAAGGTATCTAGAGTTAGAAATCCAGCCCCTTAGCATATTCGACTCGACGAAAATTTCCGAGAAGATACAATCAAGGTTACCCGATGGGTATACAATTCTAGACCACCCCCGAATTTCTAGCAAAGAGTTATTTAGGGGAGAAATAATAGTACATATTGAAAACGTCATCGTTTCGCAAGAGAGATTCGAAATATTCCATATCACTGTAATACCAAACCTAAAAAACTTTACAACTCTGGACTTAGATGAAAATGTAATAGCTATAAACGATATACACTATATATACCCTACAGATATTACGCGATACAATAGCACTCATCACGTGTCCTCCGATGTAGCCGTTAGAAGAGATTGGGATTGTATATCCTCATCTTTCAGACATATAAAAACAGAATGCTTGTGTGGTATAAAACCAATTAAAAACTCAATAACCAAATTTGTAAAGCTCTCCCAGCCGAACAAAATCCTATACTACTCTTCTCATCCTAACGAAATATACCTCAAATGTAACAAAACACTGACACATCCCGCGTATCAAGCTGGGGTAATAACACTTAGCCAAGACTGTAAAATACAGACCAAGAACATAGAAATCCAGCCAACCATGAAAATTGAAGCTGTAGAAACAAAAATGTATTTCAAGCCGCTGGCCAAAATACTGAATTTAAGCGCAGAGCAAAAAGAAGAAACAAATATGGATCAGCTCTACCTCATAATAATTACAAGTACAATAGCCTGCGTCGCCACTTTAATATTAGGAATAACCATAGCATTTATTATCAAACAAGTACGAGCTAAAATGTACACTTTACGCCCCCCGCCGTTTAAACCGTCACCAAATAGTAACCCCTCTACGAGGAATTACGGGGGTCAGGATGTTGATGACAGCGCCGCATAATTAGGTCATCACGGCCTGGAAACTGACCGACCGAACGAAAACAATTGTAAGCAAATCTAATGTAAACAATATCGACCAAATAAAAACTGATGATCGCGATCGATCAGCAGAAAATTAGTATATAAGTCAGGAATAAGCATGAATAAATCGACTTTCAAGCACAAGAACTCAAAGACTAAGTTGTTTGTCTGTTCCAAGCCAAGTCGGACGGTAAAATCCTCCTGTCTTGGCGCTTCCCAACGAGTTCAGACTCGGTGCGGAAAATATAACAACGATAATAGATGGCAACAAAATTCAACATCAAATTTCAAGGCCACTCAAATAGTGCAAGATTGCTTCATTTGGATGAAACATGGCCACAACAACGATAATAGATGGCAACAAAACTCAACATCAAATTTCAAGGCCATTCAAATAGTGCAAGATGGCTTCATTTGGATGAAACATGGCCATAACAACGATAAAAGATGGCAACAAAATTCAACAACAAATTTCAAGGCCATTGAAATAGTTCAAGATGGCTTCATTTGGATGAAACATGGCCGTAACAACGATAATAGATGGCAACAAAACTCAACATCAAATTTCAAGGCCATTCAAATAGTGCAAGATGGCTTCATTTGGGTGAAACATGGCCGTAACAACGATAATAGATGGCAAAAAAACTCAACATCAAATTTAAAGATCATGGAAATAGTGCAAGATGGCTTCATTTGGATGATACATGCCCGTAACAACGATAATAGATGGCAATAAAATTCAACATCAAATTTCAAGGCCATTCAAATAGTACAACATGGCTTCATTTGGATGAAACATGGCCACAACAACGATAATAGATGGCAAAAAAACTCAACATCAAATTTCAAGGCCATTCAAATAGTGCAAGATGGCTTCATTTGGATGAAACATGGCCGTAACAACGATAATAGATGGCAACAAAATTCAACATCAAATTTCAAGGCCATTCAAATAGTGCAAGATGACTTCATTTGGATGAAACATGGCCGTAACAACGATAATAGATGGCAACAAAACTCAACATCAAATTTCAAGGACATTCAAATAGTGCAAGATGGCTTCATTTGGATGAAACATGGCCGTAACAACGATAATAGATGGCAACAAAATTCAACATCAAATTTCAAGGCCATTCAAATAGTGCAAGATGGCTTCATTTGGATGAAACATGGCCACAACAACGATAATAGATGGCAAAAAAACTCAACATCAAATTTCAAGGCCATTCAAATAGTGCAAGATGGCTTTATTTGGATGAAACATGGCCGTAACAACGATAATAGATGGCAACAAAACTCAACATCAAATTTAAAGGCCATTCAAATAGTGCAAGATGGCTTCATTTGGATGAAACATGGACAAAACAACGATAATAGATGGCAACAAAACTCAACATCAAATTTCAAGGCTATTCAAATAGTGCAAGATGGCTTCATTTGGATGATACATGGCTGTAACAACGATAATAGATGGTAACAAAATTCAACATCAAATTTAAAGGCCATTCAAATAGTGCAAGATGGCTTCATTTGGATGAAACATGGCCGTAATAACGATAATAGATGGCAACAAAACTCAACATCAAATTTCAAGGCCATTCAAATAGTGCAATATGCCTTCATTTGGATGAAACATGGCCACAACAACGATAATAGATGGCAACAAAATTCAACATCAAATTTCAAGGCCATTGAAATAGTGCAAGATGGCTTCATTTGGATGAAACATGGCCGTAACAACGATAATAGATGGCAACAAAATTCAACATCAAATTTCAAGGCCATTGAAATAGTGCAAGATGGCTTTATTTGGATGAAACATGGCCGTAACAACGATAATAGATGGCAACAAAACTCAACATCAAATTTCAAGGACATTCAAATAGTGCAAGATGGCTTCATTTGGATGAAACATGGCCGTAACAACGATAATAGATGGCAACAAAATTCAACATCAAATTTCAAGGCCATTCAAATAGTGCAAGATGGCTTCATTTGGATGAAACATGGCCACAACAACGATAATAGATGGCAAAAAAACACAACATCAAATTTCAAGGCCATTCAAATAGTGCAAGATGGCTTCATTTGGATGAAACATGGCCGAAACAACGATAATAGATGGCAACAAAATTCAACATCAAATTTCAAGGCCATTCAAATAGTGCAGGATGGCTTCATTTGGATGAAACGTGGCCGTAACAACGATAATAGATGGCAAAAAAACTCAACATCAAATTTCAAGGCCATTCAAATAGTGCAAGATGGCTTCATTTGGATGAAACATGGCCATAACAACGATAATAGATGGCAACAAAACTCAACATCAAATTTCAAGGCCATTCAAATAGTGCAAGATGGCTTCATTTGGATGAAACATGGCCGTAACAACGATAATAGATGGCAACAAAACTCAACATCAAATTGAAAGGCCATTCAAATAGTGCAAGATGGCTTCATTTCGATGAAACATGGCCGTAACAACGATAATAGATGGCAACAAAACTCAACATCAAATTTAAAGGCCATTGAAATAGTGCAAGATGGCTTCATTTGGATGAAACATGGCCACAACAACGATAATAGATAGCAAAAAAACTCAACATCAAATTTCAAGGCCATTCAAATAGTGCAAGATGGCTTCATTTGGATGAAACATGGCCGTAACAACGATAATAGATGGCAAAAAAACTCAACATCAAATTTCAAGGCCATTAAAATAGTGCAAGATGGCTTCATTTGGATGAAACATGGCCGAAACAACGATAATAGATGGCAAAAAAACTCAACATCAAATTTCAAGGCCATTCAAATAGTGCAAGATGGCTTTATTTGGATGAAATATGGCCACAACAACGATAATAGATGGTAACAAAGTTCAACATCAAATTTCAAGGCCATTCAAATAGTGCAAGATGGCTTCATTTGGATGAAACATGGCCGTAACAACGATAATAGATGGCAACAAAATTCAACATCAAATTTCAAGGCCATTCAAATAGTGCAAGATGGCTTCATTTGGATGAAACATGGCCACAGCAACGATAATAGATAGCAAAAAAACTCAACATCAAATTTCAAGGCCATTCAAATAGTGCAAGATGGCTTCATTTGGATGAAACATGGCCATAACAACGATAATAGATGGCAAAAAAACTCAACATCAAATTTCAAGGCCATTCAAATAGTGCAAGATGGCTTCATTTGGATGAAACATGGCCACAACAACGATAATAGATGGCAAAAAAACTCAACATCAAATTTCAAGGCCATTCAAATAGTGCAAGATGGCTTCATTTGGATGAAACATGGCCACAACAACGATAATAGATGGAAACAAAACTCAACATCAAATTGAAAGGCCATTCAAATAGTGCAAGATGGCTTTATTTGGATGAAACATGGCCGTAACAACGATAATAGATGGCAACAAAATTCAACATCAAATTTCAAGGCCATTCAAATAGTGCAAGATGGCTTCATTTGGATGAAACATAGCCGTAACAACGATAATAGATGGTAACAAAATTCAACATCGAATTTCAAGGCCATTCAAATAGTGCAAGATGGCTTTATTTGGATGAAACATGGCCGTAACAACGATAATAGATGGCAAAAAAAACTCAACATCAAATTTCAAGGCCATTAAAATAGTGCAAGATGGCTTCATTTGGATGAAACATGGCCATAACAACGATAATAGATGGCAACAAAACTCAACATCAAATTTCAAGGCCATTCAAATAGTGCAAAATGGCTTTATTTGGATGAAACATGGCCGTAACAACGATAATAGATGGCAACAAAATTCAACATCAAATTTCAAGGCCATTGAAATAGTGCAAGATTGCTTCATTTGGATGAAACATGGCCATAACAACGATAATAGATGGCAACAAAACTCAACATCAAATTTCAAGGCCATTCAAATTGTGCAAGATGGCTTCATTTGGATAAAACATGGCCGTAACAACGATAATAGATGGCAACAAAACTCAACATCAAATTTAAAGTCTATTCAAATAGTGCAATATTTCTTCATTTGGATGAAACATGGCCGTAACAACGATAATAGATGGCAAAAAAACTCAACATCAAATTTCAAGGCCATTCAAATAGTACAAGATGGCTTCATTTGGATGAAACATGGCCGTAACAACGATAATAGATGGCAACAAAATTCAACATCAAATTTCAAGGCCATTCAAATAGTGCAAGATGGCTTCATTTGGATGAAACATGGCTGTAACAACGATAATAGATGGCAACAAAATTCAACATCAAATTTCAAGGCCATTCAAATAGTGCAAGATGGCTTCATTTGGATGAAACATGGCCGTAACAACGATAATTGATGGCAACAAAATTCAACATCAAATTTCAAGGCCATTCAAATTGTGCAAGATGGCTTTATTTGGATAAAACATGGCCGTAACAACGATAATAGATGGCAACAAAATTCAACATCAAATTTCAAGGCCATTCAAATAGTACAAGATGGCTTCATTTGAATGAAACATGGCCGTAACAACGATAATAGATGGCAACAAAATTCAACACCAAATTTCAAGGCCATTCAAATAGTGCAAGATGGCTTTATTTGGATGAAACATGGCCGTAACAACGATAATAGATAGCAACAAGATTTAACATCAAGTTTCAAGGCCATTCAAATAGTACAAGATGGCTTCATTTGGATGAAACATGGCCGTAACAACGATAATAGATGGCAACAAAACTCAACATCAAATTTCAAGGCCATTGAAATAGTGCAAGATGGCTTCATTTGGATGAAACATGGCCGTAACAACGATAATAGATGGCAACAAGATTTAACATCAAATGTCAAGCCCATTCAAATAGTGCAAGATGGCTTCATTTGGATGAAACATGGCCGTAACAACGATAATAGATGGCAACAAAATTCAACACCAAATTTCAAGGCCATTCAAATAGTGCAAGATGGCTTTATTTGGATGAAACATGGCCGTAACAACGATAATAGATGGCAAAAAAAACTCAACATCAAATTTCAAGGCCATTCAAATAGTGCAAGATGGCTTCATTTGGATGAAACATGGCCGTAACAACGATAATTGATGGCAACAAAATTCAACATCAAATTTCAAGGCCATTCAAATAGTACAAGATGGCTTCATTTGGATGAAACATGGCCGTAACAACGATAATAGATGGCAACAAAATTCAACACCAAATTTCAAGGCCATTCAAATAGTGCAAGATGGCTTTATTTGGATGAAACATGGCCGTAACAACGATAATAGATAGCAACAAGATTTAACATCAAGTTTCAAGGCCATTCAAATAGTACAAGATGGCTTCATTTGGATGAAACATGGCCGTAACAACGATAATAGATGGCAACAAAACTCAACATCAAATTTCAAGGCCATCGAAATAGTGCAAGATGGCTTCATTTGGATGAAACATGGCCGTAACAACGATAATAGATGGCAACAAGATTTAACATCAAATTTTAAGCCCATTCAAATAGTGCAAGATGGCTTCATTTGGATGAAACATGGCCGTAACAACGATAATAGATGGCAACAAGATTCAACATCAAATTTCAAGGCCATTCAAATGGTACAAGATGGCTTCAATTGGATGAAACATGGCCGTAACAACGATAATAGATGGCAACAAAATTCAACATCAAATTTCAAGGCCATTCAAATAGTGCAAGATTGCTTTATTTGGATGAAACATGGCCGTAACAACGATAATAGATGGCAACAAAACTCAACATCAAATTTCAAGGCCATTGAATTAGTTCAAGATGCCTTTATTTGGATGAAACATGGCCGTAACAACGATAATAGATGGCAACAAGATTCAACATCAAATTTCAAGGCCATTGAATTAGTTCAAGATGCCTTTATTTGGATGAAACATGGCCGTAGCAACGATAATAGATGGCAACAAAATTCAACATCAAATTTCAAGGCCATTGAATTAGTTCAAGATGGCTTTATTTGGATGAAACATGGCCGTAACAACGATAATAGATTTCAACAACATTTAACATCAAATTTCAATGCCATTGAATTTGTTAAAAATGCCTCCATTTGGTTGAAACATGGCCGTAACAACGATAATAGATGGCAACAAAATTCAACAATAAATTTCAAGGCCATTGAATTAGTTCAAGATGCCATTATTTGGATGAAACATAGCCGTAACAACGATAATTGATGGCAATAAAATTCAACATCAAATTTCAAGGCCATTCAAATAGTGCAAGATGGCTTCATTTGGATGAAACATGGCCGTAACAACGATAATAGATGGCAACAAAAATCAACATCAAATTTCAAGGCCATTCAAATAGTGCAAGATGGCTTCATTTGGATGAAACATGGCCGTAACAACGATAATAGATGGCAACAAAACTCAACATCAAATATTAAGGCCATTGAATTAGTTCAAATGCCTTTATTTGGATGAAACATGGCCGTAACAACGATAATAGATGGCAACAAAATTCAACCTCAAATTTCAAGGCCATTCAAATAGTGCAAGATTGCTTTATTTGGATGAAACATGGCCGTAACAACGATAATAGATGGCAACAAAACTCAACATCAAATTTCAAGGCCATTCAAATAGTACAAGATGGCTTCATTTGGATGAAACATGGCCGTAACAACGATAATAGATGGCAACAAAATTCAACATCAAATTTCAAGGCCATTGAATTAGTTCAAGATGCCTTTATTTGGATGAAACATGGCCGTAGCAACGATAATAGATGGCAACAAAATTCAACATCAAATTTCAAGGCCATTGAATTAGTTCAAGATGGCTTTATTTGGATGAAACATGGCCGTAACAACGATAATAGATGGCAACAAAATTCAACATCAAATTTCAAGGCCATTCAAATGGTACAAGATGGCTTCATTTGGATGAAACATGGCCGTAACAACGATAATAGATGGCAACAAAATTCAACACCAAATTTCAAGGCCATTCAAATAGTGCAAAATTGCTTTATTTGGATGAAACATGGCCGTAACAACGATAATAGATGGCAAAAAAATTCAACATCAAATTTTAAGTCCATTCAAAAAGTGCAATATGCCTTCATTTGGATGAAACATGGCCGTAACAACGATAATAGATGGCAATAAAATTCAACATAAAATTTCAAGGCCATTCAAATAGTGCAATATGGCTTCATTTGGATGAAACATGGCCGTAACAACGATAATAGATGGCAACAAAATTCAACATCAAATTTCAAGGCCATTCAAATAGTGCAAGATGGCTTCATTTGGATGAAACATGGCCGTAACAACGATAATAGATGGCAAAAAAACTCAACATCAAATTTCAAGGCCATTCAAATAGTGCAAGATGGCTTCATTTGGATGAAACATGGCCGTAACAACGATAATAGATGGCAACAAAATTCAACATCAAATTAAATGGCCATTCAAATAGTGCAAGATGGCTTCATTTGGATGAAACATGGCCGTAACAACGATAATAGATGGCAACAAAATTCAACATCAAATTTCAAGGCCATTCAAATAGTGCAAGATGGCTTCATTTGGATGAAACATGGCCATAACAACGATAATAGATGGCAACAAAATTCAACATCAAATTTCAAGGCCATTCAAATAGTGCAAAATGGCTTCATTTGGATGAAACATGGCCGTAACAACGATAATAGATGGCAAAAAAACTCAACATCAAATTTCAAGGCCAATGAATTAGTGCAAGATGCCTTTATTTGGATGTAACATGGCCGTAACAACGATAATTTTTTTTTCTTTGGCACAACAACCACTGTCGGTCAAGGGCCTGCCAAGTACCCACTAGTGAAGTGAGCTTGGCTTTCAGTGACTTATTGTTACCATAACAGGATAGTCAGTCCTACGTATGGGAGCACGGTCTATTTAGGGCTTGAACCCATGACGGGCATGTTGTTAAGTACGTTAACAACGATAATAGATGGCAACAAAATTCAACATCAAATTTCAAGGCCATTCAAATAGTGCAAGATGGCTTCATTTGGATGAAACATGGCCGTAACAACGATAATAGATGGCAAAAAAACTCAACATCAAATTTCAAGGCCATTCAAATAGTGCAATATGGCTTCATTTGGATGAAAAATGGTCGTAACAACGATAATAGATGGCAACAAAATTCAACATCAAATTTCAAGGCCATTCAAATAGTGCAAGATGGCTTCATTTGGATGAAACATGGCCATAACAACGATAATAGATGGCAACAAAATTCAACATCAAATTTCAAGGCCATTCAAATAGTGCAAGATGGCTTCATTTGGATGAAACATGGCCGTAACAACGATAATAGATGGCAAAAAAACTCAACATCAAATTTCAAGCACATTGAAGTATTGCAAGATGGCTTCATTTGGATGAAACATGGCCGTAACAACGATAATAGATGGCAACAAACTCAACATCAAATTTCAAGGTCATTGAAATAGTGCAAAATGGCTTCATTTGGATGAAACATGGCCGTAACAACGCTAATAGATGGCAACAAATTTCAACATCAAATTTCAAGGCCATTCAAATAGTGCAAGATGGCTTCATTTGGATGAAACATGGCCGTAACAACGATAATAGATGGCAAAAAAACTCAACATCAAATTTCAAGGCCATTCAAATAGTGCAAAATGGCTTCATTTGGATGAAACATGGCCGTAACAACGATAATAGATGGCAAAAAAACTCAACATCAAATTTCAAGGCCAATGAATTAGTGCAAGATGCCTTTATTTGGATGTAACATGGCCGTAACAACGATTATTTTTTTTTTCTTTGGCACAACAACCACTGTCGGTCAAGGGCCTGCCAAGTACCCACTAGTGAAGTGAGCTTGGCTTTCAGTGACTTATTGTTACCATAACAGGATAGTCAGTCCTACGTATGGGAGCACGGTCTATTTAGGGCTTGAACCCATGACGGGCATGTTGTTAAGTACGTTAACAACGATAATAGATGGCAACAAAATTCAACATCAAATTTCAAGGCCATTCAAATAGTGCAAGATGGCTTCATTTGGATGAAACATGGCCGTAACAACGATAATAGATGGCAAAAAAACTCAACATCAAATTTCAAGGCCATTCAAATAGTGCAATATGGCTTCATTTGGATGAAAAATGGTCGTAACAACGATAATAGATGGCAACAAAATTCAACATCAAATTTCAAGGCCATTCAAATAGTGCAAGATGGCTTCATTTGGATGAAACATGGCCATAACAACGATAATAGATGGCAACAAAATTCAACATCAAATTTCAAGGCCATTCAAATAGTGCAAGATGGCTTCATTTGGATGAAACATGGCCGTAACAACGATAATAGATGGCAACAAACTCAACATCAAATTTCAAGGTCATTGAAATAGTGCAAAATGGCTTCATTTGGATAAAACATGGCCGTAACAACGATAATAGATGGCAACAAAATTCAACATCAAATTTCAAGGCCATTCAAATAGTGCAAGATGCCTTTATTTGGATGAAACATGGCCGTAACAACGATAATAGATGGCAACAAAATTCAACATCAAATTTCAAGGCCAATGAATTAGTGCAAGATGCCTTTATTTGGATGTAACATGGCCGTAACAACGATAATTTTTTTTTCTTTGGCACAACAACCACTGTCGGTCAAGGGCCTGCCAAGTTCCCACTAGTGAAGTGAGCTTGGCTTTCAGTGACTTATTGTTACCATAGCAGGATAGTCAGTCCTACGTATGGGAGCACGGTCTATTCGGGGCTTGAACCCATGACGGGCATGTTGTTAAGTACGTTCACAACGATAATAGATGGCAACAAAATTCAACATCAAATTTCAAGGCCGTTGAATTAGTGCAAGATGCCTTTATTTTTATGAAACATGGCCGTAACAACGATAATAGATGGCAACAAAATTCAACATCAAATTTCAAGGCCATTCAAATAGTGCAAGATGGTTTCATTTGGATGAAACATGGCCGTAACAACGATAATAGATGGCAACAAAATTCAACATCAAATTTCAAGGCCTTTCAAATAGTGCAAGATGGCTTCATTTGGATGAAACATGGCCGTAACAACGATAATAGATGGCAACAATCTCAACATCAAATTTCAATGCCATTCAAATAGTGCAAAATGGCTTCATTTGGATAAAACATGGCCGTAACAACGATAATAGATGGGAACAAAATTCAACATCAAATTTCAAGGCCATTCAAATAGTGCAAGATGGCTTCATTTGGATGAAACATAGCCGTAACAACGATAATAGATGGCAACAAAATTCAACATCAAATTTCAAGGCCAATGAATTAGTGCGAGATGCCTTTATTTGGATGTAACATGGCCGTAACAACGATAATTTTTTTTTCTTTGGCACAACAACCACTGTCGGTCAAGGGCCTGCCAAGTACCCACTAGTGAAGTGAGCTTGGCTTGCAATGACTTATTGTTACCATAGCAGGATAGTCAGTCCTACGTATGGGAGCACGGTCTATTCGGGGCTTGAACCCATGCCGGGCATGTTGTTAAGTACGTTAACAACGATAATAGATGGCAACAAAATTCAACATCAAATTTCAAGGCCATTCAAATAGTGCAAGATGGCTTCATTTGGATGCAACATGGCCGTAACAACGATAATAGATGGCAACAAACTCAACATCAAATATCAAGGCCATTGAAATAGTGCAAAATGGCTTCATTTGGATGTAACATGGCCGTAACAACGATAATAGATGGCAACAAAATTCAACAACAAATTTCAAGGCCATTGATAGTGCAAGATGCCTTTTTTTGGATGTAACATGGCCGTAACAACGATAATAGATGGCAACAAAATTCAACATCAAATTTCAAGGCCAATGAATTAGTGCAAGATGCCTTTATTTGGATGTAACATGGCCGTAACAACGATAATTTTTTTTTCTTTGGCACAACAACCACTGTCGGTCAAGGGCCTGCCAAGTTCCCACTAGTGAAGTGAGCTTGGCTTTCAGTGACTTATTGTTACCATAGCAGGATAGTCAGTCCTACGTATGGGAGCACGGTCTATTCGGGGCTTGAACCCATGACGGGCATGTTGTTAAGTACGTTAACAACGATAATAGATGGCAACAAAATTCAACATCAAATTTCAAGGCCATTCAAATAGTGCAAAATGGCTTCATTTGGATGAAACATGGCCGTAACAACGATAATAGATGGCAACAAACTCAACATCAAATATCAAGGCCATTGAAATAGTGCAAAATGGCTTCATTTGGATGAAACATGGCCGTAACAACGATAATAGATGGCAACAAAATTCAACATCAAATTTCAAGGCCATTGATAGTGCAAGATGCCTTTATTTGGATGTAACATGGCCGTAACAACGATAATAGATGGCAACAAAATTCAACATCAAATTTCAAGGCCAATGAATTAGTGCAAGATGCCTTTATTTGGATGTAACATGGCCGTAACAACGATAATTTTTTTTTCTTTATCACAACAACCACTGTCGGTCAAGGGCCTGCCAAGTTCCCACTAGTGAAGTGAGCTTGGCTTTCAGTGACTTATTGTTACCATAGCAGGATAGTCAGTCCTACGTATGGGAGCACGGTCTATTCGGGGCTTGAACCCATGACGGGCATGTTGTTAAGTACGTTAACAACGATAATAGATGGCAACAAAATTCAACATCAAATTTCAAGGCCATTCAAATAGTGCAAGATGGCTTCATTTGGATGAAACATGGCCGTAACAACGATAATAGATGCCAACAAACTCAACATCAAATATCAAGGCCATTGAAATAGTGCAAAATGGCTTCGTTTGGATGTAACATGGCCGTAACAATGATAATAGATGGCAACAAAATTCAACATCAAATTTCAAGGCCATTGATAGTGCAAGATGCCTTCATTTGGATGAAACATGGCCGTAACAACGATAATAGATGGCAACAATCTCAACATCAAATTTCAAGGCCAATGAATTAGTGCAAGATGCCTTTATTTGGATGTAACATGGCCGTAACAACGATAATTTTTTTTTTCTTTGGCACAACAACCACTGTCGGTCAAGGGCCTGCCAAGTTCCCACTAGTGAAGTGAGCTTGGCTTTCAGTGACTTATTGTTACCATAGCAGGATAGTCAGTCCTACGTATGGGAGCACGGTCTATTCGGGGCTTGAACCCATGACGGGCATGTTGTTAAGTACGTTAACAACGATAATAGATGGCAACAAAATTCAACATCAAATTTCAAGGCCATTCAAATAGTGCAAGATGGCTTCATTTGGATGAAACATGGCCGTAACAACGATAATAGATGGCAACAAAATTCAACATAAAATTTCAAGGCCAATGAATTAGTGCAAGATGCCTTTTTTTGGATGAAACATGGCCGTAACAACGATAATAGATGGCAACAAATTTCAACATCAAATTTCAAGGCCATTCAAATAGTGCAAGATGGCTTCATTTGGATGAAACATGGCCGTAACAACGATAATAGATGGCAACAAAATTCAACATCAAATTTCAAGGCCATTCAAATAGTGCAAGATGGCTTCATTTGGATGCAACATGGCCGTAACAACGATATTAGATGGCAACAAACTCAACATCAAATATCAAGGCCATTGAAATAGTGCAAAATGGCTTCATTTGGATGTAACATGGCCGTAACAATGATAATAGATGGCAACAAAATTCAACATCAAATTTCAAGGCCATTGATAGTGCAAGATGCCTTTATTTGGATGTAACATGGCCGTAACAACGATAATAGATGGAAACAAAATTCAACATCAAATTTCAAGGCCAATGAATTAGTGCAAGATGCCTTTATTTGGATGAAACATGGCCGTAACAACGATAATTTTTTTTTCTTTGGCACAACAACCACTGTCGGTCAAGGGCCTGCCAAGTTCCCACTAGTGAAGTGAGCTTGGCTTTCAGTGACTTATTGTTACCATAGCAGGATAGTCAGTCCTACGTATGGTAGCACGGTCTATTAGGGGCTTGAACCCATGACGTGCATGTTGTTAAGTACGTTAACAACGATAATAGATGGCAACAAAATTCAACATCAAATTTCAAGGCCATTCAAATAGTGCAAGATGCCTTTATTTGGATGAAACATGGCCGTAACAACGATAATAGATGGCAACAAAATTCAACATCAAATTTCAAGGCCATTCAAATAGTGCAAGATGCCTTTATTTGGATGAAACATGGCCGTAACAACGATAATAGATGGCAACAAAATTCAACATCAAATTTCAAGGCCATTCAAATAGTGCAAGATGGCTTCATTTGGATGAAACATGGCCGTAACAACGATAATAGATGGCAAAAAAACTCAAAATCAAATTTCAAGGCCATTGAAATAGTGCAAGATGGCTTCATTTGGATGAAACATGGCCGTAACAACGATAATAGATGGCAACAAAATTCAACATAAAATTTCAAGGACAATGAATTAGTGCAAGATGCCTTTTTTGGATGAAACATGGCCGTAACAACGATAATAGATGGCAACAAAAATCAACATCAAATTTCAAGGCCAATGAATTAGTGCAAGATGCCTTTATTTGGATGTAACATGGCCATAACAACGATAATTTCTTTTTTCTTTGGCACAACAACCACTGTCGGTCAAGGGTCTGCCAAGTACCCACTAGTGAAGTGAGCTTGGCTTTCAGTGACTTATTGTTACCATAGCAGGATAGTCAGTCCTACGTATGGGAGCACGGTCTATTCGGGGCTTGAACCCATGACGGGCATGTTGTTAAGTACGTTAACAACGATAATAGATGGCAACAAAATTCAACATCAAATTTCAAGGCCATTCAAATAGTGCAAGATGGCTTCATTTGGATGAAACATGGCCGTAACAACGATAATAGATGGCAACAAATTTCAACATCAAATTTCAAGGCCATTCAAATAGTGCAAGATGGCTTCATTTGGATGAAACATGGCCGTAACAATGATAACAGATGGCAACAAAATTCAACATCAAATTTCAAGGCCATTCAAATAGTGCAAGATGGCTTCATTTGGATGAAACATGGCCGTAACAACGATAATAGATGGCAACAAAATTCAACATAAAATTTCAAGGCCAATGAATTAGTGCAAGATGCCTTTTTTTGGATGAAACATGGCCGTAACAACGATAATAGATGGCAACAAAATTCAACATCAAATTTCATGGCCATTGAAATAGTGAAAGATGCCTTTATTTGGATGAAACATGGCCGTAACAACGATAATAGATGGCAAAAAAACTCAACATCAAATTTCAAGGCCATTCAAATAGTGCAAGATGGCTTCATTTGGATGAAACATGGCCGTAACAACGATAATAGATGGCAACAAAATTCAACATCAAATTTCAAGGCCATTCAAATAGTACAAGATGGCTTCATTTGGATGAAACATGGCCGTAACAACGATAATAGATGGCAAAAAAACTCAATATCAAATTTCAAGGCCATTCAAATAGTGCAATATGGCTTCATTTGGATGAAACATGGCCGTAACAACGATAATAGATGGCAACAAAATTCAACATCAAATTTCAAGGCCATTCAAATAGTGCAAGATGGCTTCATTTGGATGAAACATGGCCGTAACAACGATAATAGATGGCAAAAAAACTCAACATCAAATTTCAAGCACATTGAAGTAGTGCAAGATGGCTTCATTTGGATGAAACATGGCCGCAACAACAATAATAGATGGCAAAACAACCCAACATCAAATTTCAAGTCCATTCAAAAAGTGCAATATGGCTTCATTTGGATGAAACATGGCCGTAACAACGATAATAGAAGGCAACAAATTTCAACATCAAATTTCAAGGCCATTCAAATAGTGCAAGATGGCTTCATTTGGATGAAACATTGCCGTAACAACGATAATAGATGGCAAAAAAACTCAACATCAAATTTCAAAGACATTCAAATAGTGCAAAATGGCTTCATTTGGATGAAACATGGCCGTAACAACGATAATAGATGGCAACAAAATTCAACATCAAATTTCAAGGCCAATGAATTAGTGCAAGATGCCTTTATTTGGATGTAACATGGCCGTAACAACGATAATTTTTTTTTCGTTGGCACAACAACCACTGTCGGTCAAGGGCCTGCCAAGTACCCACTAGTGAAGTGAGCTTGGCTTTCAGTGACTTATTGTTACCATAACGGGATAGTCAGTCCTACGTATGGGAGCACGGTCTATTTAGGGCTTAAACCCATGACGGACATGTTGTTAAGTACGTTAACAACGATAATAGATGGCAACAAAATTCAACATAAAATTTCAAGGCCATTCAAATAGTGCAAGATGGCTTCATTTGGATGAAACATGGCCGTAACAACGATAATAGATGGCAAAAAAACTCAACATCAAATTTCAAGGCCATTGAAATAGTGCAATATGGCTTCATTTGGATGAAAAATGGTCGTAACAACGATAATAGATGGCAACAAAATTCAACATCAAATTTCAAGGCCATTCAAATAGTGCAAGATGGCTTCATTTGGATGAAACATGGCCGTAATAATGATAATAGATGGCAACAAAACTCAACATCAAATTTCAAGGCCATTTAAATAGTGCCTGATGGCTTCATTTGGATGAAACATGGCCGTAACAACGATAATAGATGGCAACAAAATTCAACGTCGCATTTGAAGGCCATTGAAATAGTGAAAGATGCCTTCATTTGGATGAAACATGGCCGTAACAACGATAATAGATGGCAACAAAATTCAACATCAAATTTCAAGGCCATTCAAATAGTGCAATATGACTTCATTTGGATGAAACATAGCCGTAACAACGATAATAGATGGCCAAAACACTCAACATCAAATTTCAAGGCCATTCAAATAGTGCAAGATGGCTTCATTTGGATGAAACATGGCCGTAACAACGATAATAGATGGCAAAAAAACTCAACATCAAATTTCAAGTCCATTCAAATAGTGCAATATGGCTTCATTTGGATGAAACATGGCCGTAACAACGATAATAGATGGCAACAAAATTCAACATCAAATTTCAAGGCCATTCAAATAGTGCAAGATGGCTTCATTTGGATGAAACATGGCCGTAACAACGATAATAGATGGCAACAAACTCAACATCAAATTTCAAGGTCATTGAAATAGTGCAAAATGGCTTCATTTGGATGCAACATGGCCGTAACAACGATAATAGATGGCAACAAAATTCAACATCAAATTTCAAGGCCATTCAAATAGTGCAAGATGGCTTCATTTGGATGAAACATAGCCGTAACAACGATAATAGATGGCAACAAAACTCAACATCAAATTTCAAGGACATTCAAATAATGCAAGATGGCTTGATTTGGATGAAACATGGCCGTAACAACGATAATAGATGGCCAAAAAACTCAACATCAAATTTCAAGGACATTCAAATAGTGCAATATGGCTTCATTTGGATGAAACATGGCCGTAACAACGATAATAGATGGCAACAAAATTCAACATCAAATTTCAAGGCCATTCAAATAGTGCAAGATGGCTTCATTTGGATAAAACATGGCTGTAGCAATGATAACAGATGGCAACAAAATTCAACATCAAATTTCAAGGCCATTCAAATAGTGCAAGATGCCTTTATTTGGATGAAACATGGCCGTAACAACGATAATAGATGGTAAAAAAACTCAACATCAAATTTCAAGGCCATTCAAATAGTGCAAGATGGCTTCATTTGGATGAAACATGGCCGTAACAACGATAATCGATGGCAACAAAATTCAACATCAAATTTCAAGGCCTTTCAAATAGTGCAAGATGACTTCATTTGGATGAAACATGGCCGTAACAACGATAATAGATGGCAACAATCTCAACATCAAATTTCAAGGCCATTCAAATAGTGCAAGATGCCTTTATTTGGATGAAACATGGCCGTAACAACGATAATAGATGGCAAAAAAACTCAACATCAAATTTCAAGGCCATTCAAATAGTGCCTGATGGCTTCATTTGGATGAAACATGGCCGTAACAACGATAATAGATGGCAACAAAATTCAACGTCGCATTTGAAGGCCATTGAAATAGTGAAAGATGCCTTCATTTGGATGAAACATGGCCGTAACAACGATAATAGATGGCAACAAAATTCAACATAAAATTTCAAGGCCATTCAAATAATGCAAGATGGCTTCATTTGGATGAAACATAGCCGTAATAACGATAATAGATGGCCAAAAAACTCAACATCAAATTTCAAGGCCATTCAAATAGTGCAAGATGGCTTCATTTGGATGCAACATGGCCGTAACAACGATAATAGATGGCAACAAAATTCAACATCAAATTTCAAGGCCAATGAATTAGTGCAAGATGCCTTTATTTGGATGTAACATGGCCGTAACAACGATAATTTTTTTTTCTTTGGCACAACAACCACTGTCGGTCAAGGGCCTGCCAAGCTCCCACTAGTGAAGTGAGCTTGGCTTTCAGTGACTTATTGTTACCATAGCAGGATAGTCAGTCCTACGTATGGGAGCACGGTCTATTCGGGGCTTGAACCCATGACGGGCATGTTGTTAAGTACGTTCACAACGATAATAGATGGCAACAAAATTCAACATCAAATTTCAAGGCCATTGAATTAGTGCAAGATGCCTTTATTTGGATGAAACATGACCGTAACAACGATAATAGATGGCAACAAAATTCAACATCGAATTTCAAGGCCATTCAAATAGTGCAAGATGGTTTCATTTGGATGAAACATGGCCGTAACAACGATAATAGATGGCAACAAAACTCAACATCAAATTTCAAGGCCTTTCAAATAGTGCAAGATGGCTTCATTTGGATGAAACATGGCCGTAACAACGATAATAGATGGCAACAATCTCAACATCAAATTTCAATGCCATTCAAATAGTGCAAAATGGCTTCATTTGGATGAAACATGGCCGTAACAACGATAATAGATGGCAACAAAATTCAACATCAAATTTCAAGGCCAATGAATTAGTGCAAGATGCCTTTATTTGGATGTAACATGGCCGTAACAACGATAATTTTTTTTTCTTTGGCACAACAACCACTGTCGGTCAAGGGCCTGCCAAGTACCCACTAGTGAAGTGAGCTTGGCTTTCAGTGACTTATTGTTACCATAGCAGGATAGTCAGTCCTACGTATGGGAGCACGGTCTATTCGGGGCTTGAACCCATGACGGGCATGTTGTTAAGTACGTTCACAACGATAATAGATGACAACAAAATTCAACATCAAATTTCAAGGCCATTCAAATAGTGCAAGATGGCTTCATTTGGATGAAACATAGCCGTAACAACGATAATAGATGGCAACAAAACTCAACATCAAATTTCAAGGACATTCAAATAGTGCAAGATGGCTTGATTTGGATGAAACATGGCCGTAACAACGATAATAGATGGCCAAAAAACTCAACATCAAATTTCAAGGACATTCAAATAGTGCAATATGGCTTCATTTGGATGAAACATGGCCGTAACAACGATAAAAGATGGCAACAAAGTTCAACATCAAATTTCAAGGCCATTCAAATAGTGCAAGATGGCTTCGTTTGGATGAAACATGGCCGTAACAACGATAATAGATGGCAACAAAATTCAACATCAAATTTCAAGGCCATTCAAATAGTGCAAGATGGCTTCATTTGGATGAAACATGGCCGTAACAACGATAATAGATGGCAACAAAATTCAACATCAAATTTCAAGGCCATTCAAATAGTGCAAGATGGCTTCATTTGGATGAAACATGGCCGTAACAACGATAATAGATGGCAACAAAACTCAACATCAAATTTCAAGCACATTGAAGTAGTGCAAGATGGCTTCATTTGGATGAAACATGGCCGCAACAACAATAATAGATGGCAAAACAACTCAACATCAAATTTCAAGTCCATTCAAAAAGTGCAATATGGCTTCATTTGGATGAAACATGGCCGTAACAACGCTAATAGATGGCAACAAATTTCAACATCAAATTTCAAGGCCATTCAAATAGTGCAAGATGGCTTCATTTGGATGAAACATGGCCGTAACAACGATAATAGATGGCAAAAAAACTCAACATCAAATTTCAAGGCCATTCAAATAGTGCAAAATGGCTTCATTTGGATGAAACATGGCCGTAACAACGATAATAGATGGCAAAAAAACTCAACATCAAATTTCAAGGCCAATGAATTAGTGCAAGATGCCTTTATTTGGATGTAACATGGCCGTAACAACGATAATTTTTTTTTCTTTGGCACAACAACCACTGTCGGTCAAGGGCCTGCCAAGTACCCACTAGTGAAGTGAGCTTGGCTTTCAGTGACTTATTGTTACCATAACAGGATAGTCAGTCCTACGTATGGGAGCACGGTCTATTTAGGGCTTGAACCCATGACGGGCATGTTGTTAAGTACGTTAACAACGATAATAGATGGCAACAAAATTCAACATCAAATTTCAAGGCCATTCAAATAGTGCAAGATGGCTTCATTTGGATGAAACATGGCCGTAACAACGATAATAGATGGCAAAAAAACTCAACATCAAATTTCAAGGCCATTCAAATAGTGCAATATGGCTTCATTTGGATGAAAAATGGTCGTAACAACGATAATAGATGGCAACAAAATTCAACATCAAATTTCAAGGCCATTCAAATAGTGCAAGATGGCTTCATTTGGATGAAACATAGCCGTAACAACGATAATAGATGGCCAAAAAACTCAACATCAAATTTCAAGGCCATTCAAATAGTGCAAGATGGCTTCATTTGGATGAAACATGGCCGTAACAACGATAATAGATGGCAAAAAAACTCAACATCAAATTTCAAGTCCATTCAAATAGTGCAATATGGCTTCATTTGGATGAAACATGGCCGTAACAACGATAGTAGATGGCAACAAACTCAACATCAAATTTCAAGGTCATTGAAATAGTGCAAAATGGCTTCATTTGGATAAAACATGGCCGTAACAACGATAATAGATGGCAACAAAATTCAACATCAAATTTCAAGGCCATTCAAATAGTGCAAGATGCCTTTATTTGGATGAAACATGGCCGTAACAACGATAATAGATGGCAACAAAATTCAACATCAAATTTCAAGGCCAATGAATTAGTGCAAGATGCCTTTATTTGGATGTAACATGGCCGTAACAACGATAATTTTTTTTTTCTTTGGCACAACAACCACTGTCGGTCAAGGGCCTGCCAAGTTCCCACTAGTGAAGTGAGCTTGGCTTTCAGTGACTTATTGTTACCATAACAGGATAGTCAGTCCTACGTATGGGAGCACGGTCTATTTAGGGCTTGAACCCATGACGGGCATGTTGTTAAGTACGTTAACAACGATAATAGATGGCAACAAAATTCAACATCAAATTTCAAGGCCATTCAAATAGTGCAAGATGCCTTCCTTTGGATGAAATATGGCCGTAACAACGATAATAGATGGCAAAAAAACTCAACATCAAATTTCAAGGCCATTCAAATAGTGCAATATGGCTTCATTTGGATGAAAAATGGTCGTAACAACGATAATAGATGGCAACAAAATTCAACATCAAATTTCAAGGCCATTCAAATAGTGCAAGATGGCTTCATTTGGATGACACATAGCCGTAACAACGATAATAGATGGCAAAAAAACTCAACATCAAATTTCAAGGCCATTCAAATAGTGCAAGATGGCTTCATTTGGATGAAACATGGCCGTAACAACGATAAAAGATGGCAAAAAAACTCAACATCAAATTTCAAGTCCATTCAAATAGTGCAATATGGCTTCATTTGGATGAAACATGGCCGTAACAACGCTAATAGATGGCAACAAACTCAACATCAAATTTCAAGGTCATTGAAATAGTGCAAAATGGCTTCATTTGGATAAAACATGGCCGTAACAACGATAATAGATGGCAACAAAATTCAACATCAAATTTCAAGGCCATTCAAATAGTGCAAGATGCCTTTATTTGGATGAAACATGGCCGTAACAACGATAATAGATGGCAACAAAATTCAACATCAAATTTCAAGGCCAATGAATTAGTGCAAGATGCCTTTATTTGGATGAAACATGGCCGTAACAACGATAATTTTTTTTTCTTTGGCACAACAACCACTGTCGGTCAAGGGCCTGCCAAGTTCCCACTAGTGAAGTGAGCTTGGCTTTCAGTGACTTATTGTTACCATAGCAGGATAGTCAGTCCTACGTATGGGAGCACGGTCTATTCGGGGCTTGAACCCATGACGGGCATGTTGTTAAGTACGTTCACAACGATAATAGATGGCAACAAAATTCAACATCAAATTTCAAGGCCATTGAATTAGTGCAAGATGCCTTCATTTGGATGAAACATGGCCGTAACAACGATAATAGATGGCAAAAAAAACTCAACATCAAATTTCAAGGCCATTCAAATAGTGCAATATGGCTTCATTTGGATGAAAAATGGTCGTAACAACGATAATAGATGGCAACAAAATTCAACATCAAATTTCAAGGCCATTCAAATAGTGCAAGATGGCTTCATTTGGATGAAACATAGCCGTAACAACGATAATAGATGGCCAAAAAACTCAACATCAAATTTCAAGGCCATTCAAATAGTGCAAGATGGCTTCATTTGGATGAAACATGGCCGTAACAACGATAATAGATGGCAAAAAAACTCAACATCAAATTTCAAGGTCATTGAAATAGTGCAAAATGGCTTCATTTGGATAAAACATGGCCGTAACAACGATAATAGATGGCAACAAAATTCAACATCAAATTTCAAGGCCATTCAAATAGTGCAAGATGGCTTCATTTGGATGAAACATGGCCGTAACAACGATAATAGATGGCAACAAAATTCAACATCAAATTTCAAGGCCAATGAATTAGTGCAAGATGCCTTTATTTGGATGTAACATGGCCGTAACAACGATAATTTTTTTTTCTTTGGCACAACAACCACTGTCGGTCAAGGGCCTGCCAAGTTCCCACTAGTGAAGTGAGCTTGGCTTACAGTGACTTATTGTTACCATAGCAGGATAGTCAGTCCTACGTATGGGAGCACGGTCTATTCGGGGCTTGAACCCATGACGGGCATGTTGTTAAGTACGTTCACAACGATAATAGATGGCAACAAAATTCAACATCAAATTTCAAGGCCATTCAAATAGTGCAAGATGCCTTTATTTGGATGAAACATGGCCGTAACAACGATAATAGATGGCAAAAAAAACTCAACATCAAATTTCAAGGCCATTCAAATAGTGCAATATGGCTTCATTTGGATGAAAAATGGTCGTAACAACGATAATAGATGGCAACAAAATTCAACATCAAATTTCAAGGCCATTCAAATAGTGCAAGATGGCTTCATTTGGATGAAACATAGCCGTAACAACGATAATAGATGGCCAAAAAATTCAACATCAAATTTCAAGGCCATTCAAATAGTGCAAGATGGCTTCATTTGGATGAAACATGGCCGTAACAACGATAATAGATGGCAACAAAATTCAACATCAAATTTCAAGGCCATTCAAATAGTGCAAGATGGCTTCATTTGGATGAAACATGGCCGCAACAACGATAATAGATGGCAACAAACTCAACATCAAATTTCAAGGTCATTGAAATAGTGCAAAATGGCTTCATTTGGATAAAACATGGCCGTAACAACGATAATAGATGGCAACAAAATTCAACATCAAATTTCAAGGACATTCAAATAGTGCAAGATGCCTTTATTTGGATGAAACATGGCCGTAACAACGATAATAGATGGCAACAAAATTCAACATCAAATTTCAAGGCCAATGAATTAGTGCAAGATGCCTTTATTTGGATGTAACATGGCCGTAACAACGATAATTTTTTTTTCTTTGGCACAACAACCACTGTCGGTCAAGGGCCTGCCAAGTTCCCACTAGTGAAGTGAGCTTGGCTTACAGTGACTTATTGTTACCATAGCAGGATAGTCAGTCCTACGTATGGGAGCACGGTCTATTCGGGGCTTGAACCCATGACGGGCATGTTGTTAAGTACGTTCACAACGATAATAGATGGCAACAAAATTCAACATCAAATTTCAAGGCCATTGAATTAGTGCAAGATGCCTTTATTTGGATGAAACATGGCCGTAACAACGATAATAGATGGCAAAAAAACTCAACATCAAATTTCAAGGCCATTCAAATAGTGCAATATGGCTTCATTTGGATGAAAAATGGTCGTAACAACGATAATAGATGGCAAAAAAACTCAACATCAAATTTCAAGTCCATTCAAATAGTGCAATATGGCTTCATTTGGATGAAACATGGCCGTAACAACGATAATAGATGGCAACAAACTCAACATCAAATTTCAAGGTCATTGAAATAGTGCAAAATGGCTTCATTTGGATAAAACATGGCCGTAACAACGATAATAGATGGCAACAAAATTCAACATCAAATTTCAAGGCCATTCAAATAGTGCAAGATGCCTTTATTTGGATGAAACATGGCCGTCACAACGATAATAGATGGCAACAAAATTCAACATCAAATTTCAAGGCCAATGAATTAGTGCAAGATGCCTTTATTTGGATGTAACATGGCCGTAACAACGATAATTTTTTTTTCTTTGGCACAACAACCACTGTCGGTCAAGGGCCTGCCAAGTTCCCACTAGTGAAGTGAGCTTGGCTTTCAGTGACTTATTGTTACCATAGCAGGATAGTCAGTCCTACGTATGGGAGCACGGTCTATTCGGGGCTTGAACCCATGACGGGCATGTTGTTAAGTACGTTCACAACGATAATAGATGGCAACAAAATTCAACATCAAATTTCAAGGCCATTGAATTAGTGCAAGATGCCTTTATTTGGATGAAACATGGCCGTAACAACGATAATTTTTTTTTCTTTGGCACAACAACCACTGTCGGTCAAGGGCCTGCCAAGTACCCACTAGTGAAGTGAGCTTGGCTTTCAGTGACTTATTGTTACCATAGCAGGATAGTCAGTCCTACGTATGGGAGCACGGTCTATTCGGGGCTTGAACCCATGACGGGCATGTTGTTAAGTACGTTCACAACGATAATAGATGGCAACAAAATTCAACATCAAATTTCAAGGCCAATGAATTAGTGCAAGATGCCTTTATTTGGATGTAACATGGCCGTAACAACGATATTTTTTTTTTTCTTTGGCACAACAACCACTGTCGGTCAAGGGCCTGCCAAGTTCCCACTAGTGAAGTGAGCTTGACTTTCA
Source organism: Anopheles gambiae (assembly GCF_943734735.2). Taxonomy (NCBI): domain Eukaryota; kingdom Metazoa; phylum Arthropoda; class Insecta; order Diptera; family Culicidae; genus Anopheles; species Anopheles gambiae. Next base: position 180,745 of record NW_026902718.1, read on the forward strand.
GTGACTTATTGTTACCATAACAGGATAGTCAGTCCTACGTATGGGAGCACGGTCTATTTAGGGCTTGAACCCATGACGGGCATGTTGTTAAGTACGTTAACAACGATAATAGATGGCAACAAAATTCAACATCAAATTTCAAGGCCATTGAATTAGTGCAAGATGGCTTCATTTGGATGAAACATGGCCGTAACAACGATAATAGATGGCAAAAAAACTCAACATCAAATTTCAAGGCCATTCAAATAGTGCAATATGGCTTCATTTGGATGAAAAATGGTCGTAACAACGATAATAGATGGCAACAAAATTCAACATCAAATTTCAAGGCCATTCAAATAGTGCAAGATGGCTTCATTTGGATGAAACATAGCCGTAACAACGATAATAGATGGCAACAAAACTCAACATCAAATTTCAAGGCCATTCAAATAGTGCAAGATGGCTTCATTTGGATGAAACATGGCCGTAACAACGATAATAGATGGCAAAAAAACTCAACATCAAATTTCAAGGACATTCAAATAGTGCAATATGGATGCACTTGGATGAAAAATGGTCGTAACAACGATAATAGATGGCAACAAAATTCAACATCAAATTTCAAGGCCATTCAAATAGTGCAAGATGGCTTCATTTGGATGAAACATAGCCGCAACAACGATAATAGATGGCCAAAAAACTCAACATCAAATTTCAAGGCCATTCAAATAGTGCAAGATGGCTTCATTTGGATGAAACATGGCCGTAACAACGATAATAGATGGCAACAAAATTCAACATCAAATTTCAAGGCCATTCAAATAGTGCAATATGGCTTCATTTGGATGAAACATGGCCGTAACAACGATAATAGATGGCAACAAACTCAACATCAAATTTCAAGGTCATTGATATAGTGCAAAATGGCTTCATTTGGATAAAACATGGCCGTAACAACGATAATAGATGGCAACAAAATTCAACATCAAATTTCAAGGCCATTCAAATAGTGCAAGATGCCTTTATTTGGATGAAACATGGCCGTAACAACGATAATAGATGGCAACAAAATTCAACATCAAATTTCAAGGCCAATGAATTAGTGCAAGATGCCTTTATTTGGATGTAACATGGCCGTAACAACGATAATTTTTTTTTCTTTGGCACAACAACCACTGTCGGTCAAGGGCCTGCCAAGTACCCACTAGTGAAGTGAGCTTGGCTTTCAGTGACTTATTGTTACCATAGCAGGATAGTCAGTCCTACGTATGGGAGCACGGTATATTCGGGGCTTGAACCCATGACGGGCATGTTGTTAAGTACGTTCACAACGATAATAGATGGCAACAAAATTCAACATCAAATTTCAAGGCCATTGAATTAGTGCAAGATGCCTTTATTTGGATGAAACATGGCCGTAACAACGATAATAGATGGCAACAAAATTCAACATCAAATTTCAAGGCCATTCAAATAGTGCAAGATGGTTTCATTTGGATGAAACATGGCCGTAACAACGATAATAGATGGCAACAAAACTCAACATCAAATTTCAAGGCCTTTCAAATAGTGCAAGATGGCTTCATTTGGATGAAACATGGCCGTAACAACGATAATAGATGGCAACAAAACTCAACATCAAATTTCAAGGCCTTTCAAATAGTGCAAGATGGCTTCATATGGATAAAACATGGCCGTAACAACGATAATCGATGGGAACAAAATTCAACATCAAATTTCAAGGCCATTCAAATAGTGCAAGATGGCTTCATTTGGATGAAACATAGCCGTAACAACGATAATAGATGGCAACAAAACTCAACATCAAATTTCAAGGCCATTCAAATAGTGCAAGATGGCTTCATTTGGATGAAACATGGCCGTAACAACGATAATAGATGGCAAAAAAACTCAACATCAAATTTCAAGGACATTCAAATAGTGCAATATGGCTTCATTTGGATGAAACATGGCCGTAACAACGATAAAAGATGGCAACAAAATTCAACATCAAATTTCAAGGCCATTCAAATAGTGCAAGATGGCTTCGTTTGGATGAAACATGGCCGTAACAACGATAATAGATGGCAACAAATTTCAACATCAAATTTCAAGGCCATTCAAATAGTGCAAGATGGCTTCATTTGGATGAAACATGGCCGTAACAACGATAATAGATGGCAACAAATTTCAACATCAAATTTCAAGGACATTCAAATAGTGCAATATGGCTTCATTTGGATGAAACATGGCCGTAACAACGATAAAAGATGGCAACAAAATTCAACATCAAATTTCAAGGCCATTCAAATAGTGCAAGATGGCTTCATTTGGATGAAACATGGCCGTAACAACGATAATAGATGGCAAAAAAACTCAACATCAAATTTCAAGTCCATTCAAATAGTGCAATATGGCTTCATTTGGATGAAACATGGCCGTAACAACGATAATAGATGGCAACAAACTCAACATCAAATTTCAAGGTCATTGAAATAGTGCAAAATGGCTTCATTTGGATAAAACATGGCCGTAACAACGATAATAGATGGCAACAAAATTCAACATCAAATTTCAAGGCCATTCAAATAGTGCAAGATGCCTTTATTTGGATGAAACATGGCCGTAACAACGACAATAGATGGCAACAAAATTCAACATCAAATTTCAAGGCCAATGAATTAGTGCAAGATGCCTTTATTTGGATGAAACATGGCCGTAACAACGATAATTTTTTTTTCTTTGGCACAACAACCACTGTCGGTCAAGGGCCTGCCAAGTTCCCACTAGTGAAGTGAGCTTGGCTTTCAGTGACTTATTGTTACCATAGCAGGATAGTCAGTCCTACGTATGGGAGCACGGTCTATTCGGGGCTTGAACCCATGACGGGCATGTTGTTAAGTACGTTCACAACGATAATAGATGGCAACAAAATTCAACATCAAATTTCAAGGCCATTGAATTAGTGCAAGATGCCTTTATTTGGATGAAACATGGCCGTAACAACGATAATAGATGGCAAAAAAACTCAACATCAAATTTCAAGGCCATTCAAATAGTGCAATATGGCTTCATTTGGATGAAAAATGGTCGTAACAACGATAATAGATGGCAACAAAATTCAACATCAAATTTCAAGGCCATTCAAATAGTGCAAGATGGCTTCATTTGGATGAAACGTAGCCGTAACAACGATAATAGATGGCCAAAAAACTCAACATCAAATTTCAAGGCCATTCAAATAGTGCAAGATGGCTTCATTTGGATGAAACATGGCCGTAACAACGATAATAGATGGCAAAAAAACTCAACATCAAATTTCAAGGTCATTGAAATAGTGCAAAATGGCTTCATTTGGATAAAACATGGCCGTAACAACGATCATAGATGGCAACAAAATTCAACATCAAATTTCAAGGCCATTCAAATAGTGCAAGATGGCTTCATTTGGATGAAACATGGCCGTAACAACGATAATAGATGGCAACAAAATTCAACATCAAATTTCAAGGCCAATGAATTAGTGCAAGATGCCTTTATTTGGATGTAACATGGCCGTAACAACGATATTTTTTTTTTCTTTGGCACAACAACCACTGTCGGTCAAGGGCCTGCCAAGTACCCACTAGTGAAGTGAGCTTGGCTTTCAGTGATTTATTGTTACCATAACAGGATAGTCAGTCCTACGTATGGGAGCACGGTCTATTTAGGGCTTGAACCCATGACGGGCATGTTGTTAAGTACGTTAACAACGATAATAGATGGCAACAAAATTCAACATCAAATTTCAAGTCCATTCAAATAGTGCAAGATGGCTTCATTTGGATGAAACATGGCCGTAACAACGATAATAGATGGCAACAAAACTCAACATCAAATTTCAAGGCCATTCAAATAGTGCAATATGGCTTCATTTGGATGAAAAATGGTCGTAACAACGATAATAGATGGCAACAAAATTCAACATCAAATTTCAAGGCCATTCAAATAGTGCAAGATGGCTTCATTTGGATGAAACATAGCCGTAACAACGATAATAGATGGCCAAAAAACTCAACATCAAATTTCAAGGCCATTCAAATAGTGCAAGATGGCTTCATTTGGATGAAACATGGCCGTAACAACGATAATAGATGGCAACAAAATTCAACATCAAATTTCAAGGCCATTCAAATAGTGCAAGATGGCTTCATTTGGATGAAACATGGCCGCAACAACGATAATAGATGGCAACAAACTCAACATCAAATTTCAAGGTCATTGAAATAGTGCAAAATGGCTTCATTTGGATAAAACATGGCCGTAACAACGATAATAGATGGCAACAAAATTCAACATCAAATTTCAAGGACATTCAAATAGTGCAAGATGCCTTTATTTGGATGAAACATGGCCGTAACAACGATAATAGATGGCAACAAAATTCAACATCAAATTTCAAGGCCAATGAATTAGTGCAAGATGCCTTTATTTGGATGTAACATGGCCGTAACAACGATAATTTTTTTTTCTTTGGCACAACAACCACTGTCGGTCAAGGGCCTGCCAAGTTCCCACTAGTGAAGTGAGCTTGGCTTACAGTGACTTATTGTTACCATAACAGGATAGTCAGTCCTACGTATGGGAGCACGGTCTATTCGGGGCTTGAACCCATGACGGGCATGTTGTTAAGTACGTTCACAACGATAATAGATGGCAACAAAATTCAACATCAAATTTGAAGGCCATTGAATTAGTGCAAGATGCCTTTATTTGGATGAAACATGGCCGTAACAACGATAATAGATGGCAACAAAACTCAACATCAAATTTCAAGGCCATTCAAATAGTGCAATATGGCTTCATTTGGATGAAAAATGGTCGTAACAACGATAATAGATGGCAAAAAAACTCAACATCAAATTTCAAGTCCATTCAAATAGTGCAATATGGCTTCATTTGGATGAAACATGGCCGTAACAACGATAATAGATGGCAACAAACTCAACATCAAATTTCAAGGTCATTGAAATAGTGCAAAATGGCTTCATTTGGATAAAACATGGCCGTAACAACGATAATAGATGGCAACAAAATTCAACATCAAATTTCAAGGCCATTCAAATAGTGCAAGATGCCTTTATTTGGATGAAACATGGCCGTAACAACGATAATAGATGGCAACAAAATTCAACATCAAATTTCAAGGCCAATGAATTAGTGCAAGATGCCTTTATTTGGATGTAACATGGCCGTAACAACGATAATTTTTTTTTCTTTGGCACAACAACCACTGTCGGTCAAGGGCCTGCCAAGTTCCCACTAGTGAAGTGAGCTTGGCTTTCAGTGACTTATTGTTACCATAGCAGGATAGTCAGTCCTACGTATGGGAGCACGGTCTATTCGGGGCTTGAACCCATGACGGGCATGTTGTTAAGTACGTTAACAACGATAATAGATGGCAACAAAATTCAACATCAAATTTCAAGGCCAATGAATTAGTGCAAGATGCCTTTATTTGGATGAAACATGGCCGTAACAACGATAATTTTTTTTTCTTTGGCACAACAACCACTGTCGGTCAAGGGCCTGCCAAGTACCCACTAGTGAAGTGAGCTTGGCTTTCAGTGACTTATTGTTACCATAGCAGGATAGTCAGTCCTACGTATGGGAGCACGGTCTATTCGGGGCTTGAACCCATGACGGGCATGTTGTTAAGTACGTTCACAACGATAATAGATGGCAACAAAATTCAACATCAAATTTCAAGGCCAATGAATTAGTGCAAGATGCCTTTATTTGGATGTAACATGGCCGTAACAACGATAATTTTTTTTTCTTTGGCACAACAACCACTGTCGGTCAAGGGCCTGCCAAGTTCCCACTAGTGAAGTGAGCTTGGCTTTCAGTGACTTATTGTTACCATAACAGGATAGTCAGTCCTACGTATGGGAGCACGGTCTATTTAGGGCTTGAACCCATGACGGGCATGTTGTTCAGTACGTTAACAACGATAATAGATGGCAACAAAATTCAACATCAAATTTCAAGGCCATTGAATTAGTGCAAGATGGCTTCATTTGGATGAAACATGGCCGTAACAACGATAATAGATGGCAAAAAAACTCAACATCAAATTTCAAGGCCATTTAAATAGTGCAATATGGCTTCATTTGGATGAAAAATGGTCGTAACAACGATAATAGATGGCAACAAAATTCAACATCAAATTTCAAGGCCATTCAAATAGTGCAAGATGGCTTCATTTGGATGAAACATAGCCGTAACAACGATAATAGATGGCAACAAAACTCAACATCAAATTTCAAGGCCATTCAAATAGTGCAAGATGGCTTCATTTGGATGAAACATGGCCGTAACAACGATAATAGATGGCAAAAAAACTCAACATCAAATTTCAAGGACATTCAAATAGTGCAATATGGCTGCACTTGGATGAAAAATGGTCGTAACAACGATAATAGATGGCAACAAAATTCAACATCAAATTTCAAGGCCATTCAAATAGTGCAAGATGGCTTCATTTGGATGAAACATAGCCGTAACAACGATAATAGATGGCCAAAAAACTCAACATCAAATTTCAAGGCCATTCAAATAGTGCAAGATGGCTTCATTTGGATGAAACATGGCCGTAACAACGATAATAGATGGCAACAAAATTCAACATCAAATTTCAAGGCCATTCAAATAGTGCAAGATGGCTGCATTTGGATGAAACATGGCCTTAACAACGATAATAGATGGCAACAAACTCAACATCAAATTTCAAGGTCATTGAAATAGTGCAAAATGGCTTCATTTGGATAAAACATGGCCGTAACAACGATAATAGATGGCAACAAAATTCAACATCAAATTTCAAGGACATTCAAATAGTGCAAGATGCCTTTATTTGGATGAAACATGGCCGTAACAACGATAATAGATGGCAACAAAATTCAACATCAAATTTCAAGGCCAATGAATTAGTGCAAGATGCCTTTATTTGGATGTAACATGGCCGTAACAACGATAATTTTTTTTTCTTTGGCACAACAACCACTGTCGGTCAAGGGCCTGCCAAGTTCCCACTAGTGAAGTGAGCTTGGCTTACAGTGACTTATTGTTACCATAGCAGGATAGTCAGTCCTACGTATGGGAGCACGGTCTATTCGGGGCTTGAACCCATGACGGGCATGTTGTTAAGTACGTTCACAACGATAATAGATGGCAACAAAATTCAACATCAAATTTCAAGGCCATTGAATTAGTGCAAGATGCCTTTATTTGGATGAAACATGGCCGTAACAACGATAATAGATGGCAACAAAACTCAACATCAAATTTCAAGGCCATTCAAATAGTGCAATATGGCTTCATTTGGATGAAAAATGGTCGTAACAACGATAATAGATGGCAAAAAAACTCAACATCAAATTTCAAGTCCATTCAAATAGTGCAATATGGCTTCATTTGGATGAAACATGGCCGTAACAACGATAATAGATGGCAACAAACTCAACATCAAATTTCAAGGTCATTGAAATAGTGCAAAATGGCTTCATTTGGATAAAACATGGCCGTAACAACGATAATAGATGGCAAAAAAATTCAACATCAAATTTCAAGGCCATTCAAATAGTGCAAGATGCCTTTATTTGGATGAAACATGGCCGTAACAACGATAATAGATGGCAACAAAATTCAACATCAAATTTCAAGGCCAATGAATTAGTGCAAGATGCCTTTATTTGGATGTAACATGGCCGTAACAACGATAATTTTTTTTTCTTTGGCACAACAACCACTGTCGGTCAAGGGCCTGCCAAGTTCCCACTAGTGAAGTGAGCTTGGCTTTCAGTGACTTATTGTTACCATAGCAGGATAGTCAGTCCTACGTATGGGAGCACGGTCTATTCGGGGCTTGAACCCATGACGGGCATGTTGTTAAGTACGTTCACAACGATAATAGATGGCAACAAAATTCAACATCAAATTTCAAGGCCAATGAATTAGTGCAAGATGCCTTTATTTGGATGAAACATGGCCGTAACAACGATAATTTTTTTTTCTTTGGCACAACAACCACTGTCGGTCAAGGGCCTGCCAAGTACCCACTAGTGAAGTGAGCTTGGCTTTCAGTGACTTATTGTTACCATAGCAGGATAGTCAGTCCTACGTATGGGAGCACGGTCTATTCGGGGCTTGAACCCATGACGGGCATGTTGTTAAGTACGTTCACAACGATAATAGATGGCAACAAAATTCAACATCAAATTTCAAGGCCAATGAATTAGTGCAAGATGCCTTTATTTGGATGTAACATGGCCGTAACAACGATAATTTTTTTTTCTTTGGCACAACAACCACTGTCGGTCAAGGGCCTGCCAAGTTCCCACTAGTGAAGTGAGCTTGGCTTTCAGTGACTTATTGTTACCATAACAGGATAGTCAGTCCTACGTATGGGAGCACGGTCTATTTAGGGCTTGAACCCATGACGGGCATGTTGTTCAGTACGTTAACAACGATAATAGATGGCAACAAAATTCAACATCAAATTTCAAGGCCATTGAATTAGTGCAAGATGGCTTCATTTGGATGAAACATGGCCGTAACAACGATAATAGATGGCAAAAAAACTCAACATCAAATTTCAAGGCCATTCAAATAGTGCAATATGGCTTCATTTGGATGAAAAATGGTCGTAACAACGATAATAGATGGCAACAAAATTCAACATCAAATTTCAAGGCCATTCAAATAGTGCAAGATGGCTTCATTTGGATGAAACATAGCCGTAACAACGATAATAGATGGCAACAAAACTCAACATCAAATTTCAAGGCCATTCAAATAGTGCAAGATGGCTTCATTTGGATGAAACATGGCCGTAACAACGATAATAGATGGCAAAAAAACTCAACATCAAATTTCAAGGACATTCAAATAGTGCAATATGGCTGCACTTGGATGAAAAATGGTCGTAACAACGATAATAGATGGCAACAAAATTCAACATCAAATTTCAAGGCCATTCAAATAGTGCAAGATGGCTTCATTTGGATGAAACATAGCCGTAACAACGATAATAGATGGCCAAAAAACTCAACATCAAATTTCAAGGCCATTCAAATAGTGCAAGATGGCTTCATTTGGATGAAACATGGCCGTAACAACGATAATAGATGGCAACAAAATTCAACATCAAATTTCAAGGCCATTCAAATAGTGCAATATGGCTTCATTTGGATGAAACATGGCCGTAACAACGATAATAGATGGCAACAAACTCAACATCAAATTTCAAGGTCATTGAAATAGTGCAAAATGGCTTCATTTGGATAAAACATGGCCGTAACAACGATAATAGATGGCAACAAAATTCAACATCAAATTTCAAGGCCATTCAAATAGTGCAAGATGCCTTTATTTGGATGAAACATGGCCGTAACAACGATAATAGATGGCAACAAAATTCAACATCAAATTTCAAGGCCAATGAATTAGTGCAAGATGCCTTTATTTGGATGTAACATGGCCGTAACAACGATAATTTTTTTTTCTTTGGCACAACAACCACTGTCGGTCAAGGGCCTGCCAAGTACCCACTAGTGAAGTGAGCTTGGCTTTCAGTGACTTATTGTTACCATAGCAGGATAGTCAGTCCTACGTATGGGAGCACGGTCTATTCGGGGCTTGAACCCATGACGGGCATGTTGTTAAGTACGTTCACAACGATAATAGATGGCAACAAAATTCAACATCAAATTTCAAGGCCATTGAATTAGTGCAAGATGCCTTTATTTGGATGAAACATGGCCGTAACAACAATAATAGATGGCAACAAAATTCAACATCAAATTTCAAGGCTATTCAAATAGTGCAAGATGGTTTCATTTGGATGAAACATGGCCGTAACAACGATAATAGATGGCAACAAAACTCAACATCAAATTTCAAGGCCTTTCAAATAGTGCAAGATGGCTTCATTTGGATGAAACATGGCCGTAACAACGATAATAGATGGCAACAAAACTCAACATCAAATTTCAAGGCCTTTCAAATAGTGCAAGATGGCTTCATATGGATAAAACATGGCCGTAACAACGATAATCGATGGGAACAAAATTCAACATCAAATTTCAAGGCCATTCAAATAGTGCAAGATGGCTTCATTTGGATGAAACATAGCCGTAACAACGATAATAGATGGCAACAAAACTCAACATCAAATTTCAAGGCCATTCAAATAGTGCAAGATGGCTTCATTTGGATGAAACATGGCCGTAACAACGATAATAGATGGCAAAAAAACTCAACATCAAATTTCAAGGACATTCAAATAGTGCAATATGGCTTCATTTGGATGAAACATGGCCGTAACAACGATAAAAGATGGCAACAAAATTCAACATCAAATTTCAAGGCCATTCAAATAGTGCAATATGGCTTCATTTGGATGAAACATGGCCGTAACAACGATAATAGATGGCAACAAAATTCAACATCAAATTTCAAGGCCATTGAAATAGTGCAAGATGGCTTCGTTTGGATGAAACATGGCCGTAACAACGATAATAGATGGCAACAAATTTCAACATCAAATTTCAAGACCATTCAAATAGTGCAAGATGGCTTCATTTGGATGAAACATGGCCGTAACAACGATAATAGATGGCAACAAAATTCAACATCAAATTTCAAGGCCATTCAAATAGTGCAAGATGGCTTCATTTGGATGAAACATGGCCGTAACAACGATAATAGATGGCAAAAAAACTCAAAATCAAATTTCAAGGCCATTGAAATAGTGCAAGATGGCTTCATTTGGATGAAACATGGCCGTAACAACGATAATAGTTGGCAACAAAATTCAACATCAAATTTCAAGGCCATTGAATTAGTGCAAGATGGCTTCATTTGGATGAAACATGGCCGTAACAACGATAATAGATGGCAACAAACTCAACATCAAATTTCAAGGTCATTGAAATAGTGCAAAATGGCTTCATTTGGATAAAACATGGCCGTAACAACGATAATAGATGGCAACAAAATTCAACATCAAATTTCAAGGCCATTCAAATAGTGCAAGATGCCTTTATTTGGATGTAACATGGCCGTAACAACGATAATAGATGGCAACAAAATTCAACATCAAATTACAAGGCCATTGATAGTGCAAGATGCCTTTATTTGGATGTAACATGGCCGTAACAACGATAATAGATGGCAACAAAATTCAACATCAAATTTCAAGGCCAATGAATTAGTGCAAGATGCCTTTATTTGGATGTAACATGGCCGTAACAACGATATTTTTTTTTTCTTTGGCACAACAACCACTGTCGGTCAAGGGCCTGCCAAGTACCCACTAGTGAAGTGAGCTTGGCTTTCAGTGACTTATTGTTACCATAGCAGGATAGTCAGTCCTACGTATGGTAGCACGGTCTATTAGGGGCTTGAACCCATGACGGGCATGTTGTTAAGTACGTTAACAACGATAATAGATGGCAACAAAATTCAACATCAAATTTCAAGGCCATTCAAATAGTGCAAGATGGCTTCATTTGGATAAAACATTGCCGTAACAACGATAATAGATGGCAACAAAATTCAACATCAAATTTCAAGGCCATTCAAATAGTGCAAGATGGCTTCATTTGGATGAAACATGGCCGTAACAACGATAATAGATGGTAACAAAACTCAACATCAAATTTCAAGGCCATTCAAATAGTGCAAGATGGCTTCATTTGGATGAAACATGGCCGTAACAACGATAATAGATGGCAACAAAATTCAACATCAAATTTCAAGGCCATTGAAATAGTGCAAGATGGCTTCATTTGGATGAAATATGGCCGTAACAACGATAATAGATGGCAACAAAATTCAACATCAAATTTCAAGGCCATTCAAATAGTGCAAGATGCCTTTATTTGGATGAAACATGGCCGTAACAACGATAATAGATGGCAACAAAATTCAACATCAAATTTCAAGGCCATTCAAATAGTGCAAGATGGCTTCATTTGGATGAAACATGGCCGTAACAACGATAATAGATGGTAACAAAACTCAACATCAAATTTCAAGGCCATTCAAATAGTGCAAGATGGCTTCATTTGGATGAAACATAGCCGTAACAACGATAATAGATGGCAACAAAATTCAACATCAAATTTCAAGGCCATTCAAATAGTGCAAGATGGCTTCATTTGGATGAAACATGGCCGTAACAACGATAATAGATGGCAACAAAAATCAACATCAAATTTCAAGGCCAATGAATTAGTGCAAGATGCCTTTATTTGGATGTAACATGGCCGTAACAACGATAATTTCTTTTTTCTTTGGCACAACAACCACTGTCGGTCAAGGGTCTGCCAAGTACCCACTAGTGAAGTGAGCTTGGCTTTCAGTGACTTATTGTTACCATAGCAGGATAGTCAGTCCTACGTATGGGAGCACGGTCTATTCGGGGCTTGAACCCATGACGGGCATGTTGTTAAGTACGTTCACAACGATAATAGATGGCAACAAAATTCAACATCAAATTTCAAGGCCATTCAAATAGTGCAAGATGGCTTCATTTGGATGAAACATGGCCGTAACAACGATAATAGATGGCAACAAATTTCAACATCAAATTTCAAGGCCATTCAAATAGTGCAAGATGGCTTCATTTGGATGAAACATGGCCGTAACAATGATAACAGATGGCAACAAAATTCAATATCAAATTTCAAGGCCATTCAAATAGTGCAAGATGGCTTCATTTGGATGAAACATGGCCGTAACAACGATAATAGATGGCAACAAAATTCAACATCAAATTTCAAGGCCAATGAATTAGTGAAAGATGCCTTTATTTGGATGAAACATGGCCGTAACAACGATAATAGATGGCAAAAAAACTCAACATCAAATTTCAAGGCCATTCAAATAGTGCAAGATGCCTTCATTTGGATGAAACATGGCCGTAACAACGATAATAGATGGCAACAAAATTCAACATCAAATTTCAAGGCCATTCAAATAGTACAAGATGGCTTCATTTGGAAGAAACATGGCCGCAACAACGATAATAGATGGCAACAAAACTCAACATCAAATTTCAAGGCCATTCAAATAGTGCAATATGGCTTCATTTGGATGAAACATGGCCGTAACAACGATAATAGATGGCAACAAAAATCAACATCAAATTTCAAGGCCAATGAATTAGTGCAAGATGCCTTTATTTGGATGTAACATGGCCGTAACAACGATATTTTTTTTTTCTTTGGCACAACAACCACTGTCGGTCAAGGGCCTGCCAAGTACCCACTAGTGAAGTGAGCTTGGCTTTCAGTGACTTATTGTTACCATAACAGGATAGTCAGTCCTACGTATGGGAGCACGGTCTATTTAGGGCTTGAACCCATGACGGGCATGTTGTTAAGTACGTTAACAACGATAATAGATGGCAACAAAATTCAACATCAAATTTCAAGGCCATTCAAATAGTGCAAGATGGCTTCATTTGGATGAAACATAGCCGTAACAACGATAATAGATGGCCAAAAAACTCAACATCAAATTTCAAGGCCATTCAAATAGTGCAAGATGGCTTCATTTGGATGAAACATGGCCGTAACAACGATAATAGATGGCAACAAAACTCAACATCAAATTTCAAGTCCATTCAAATAGTGCAAGATGGCTTCATTTGGATGAAACATGGCCGTAACAACGATAATAGATGGCAACAAAATTCAACATCAAATTTCAAGGCCATTCAAATAGTACACGATGGCTTCATTTGGATGAAACATGGCCGTAACAACGATAATAGATGGCAACAAACTCAACATCAAATTTCAAGGCCATTCAAATAGTGCAAAATGGCTTCATTTGGATAAAACATGGCCGTTACAACGATAATAGATGGCAACAAAATTCAACATCAAATTTCAAGGCCATTCAAATAGTGCAAGATGCCTTTATTTGGATGAAACATGGCCGTAACAACGATAATAGATGGCAACAAAATTCAACATCAAATTTCAAGGCCAATGAATTAGTGCAAGATGCCTTTATTTGGATGTAACATGGCCGTAACAACGATAATTTTTTTTTCTTTGGCACAACAACCACTGTCGGTCAAGGGCCTGCCAAGTTCCCACTAGTGAAGTGAGCTTGGCTTTCAGTGACTTATTGTTACCATAGCAGGATAGTCAGTCCTACGTATGGGAGCAAGGTCTATTCGGGGCTTGAACCCATGACGGGCATGTTGTTAAGTACGTTAACAACGATAATAGATGGCAACAAAATTCAACATCAAATTTCAAGGCCATTGAATTAGTGCAAGATGCCTTTATTTGGATGAAACATGGCCGTAACAATGATAATTTTTTTTTTCTTTGGCACAACAACCACTGTCGGTCAAGGGCCTGCCAAGTTCCCACTAGTGAAGTGAGCTTGGCTTTCAGTGACTTATTGTTACCATAGCAGGATAGTCAGTCCTACGTATGGGAGCACGGTCTAATAAGGGCTTGAACCCATGACGGGCATGTTGTTAAGTACGTTAACAACGATAATAGATGGCAACAAAATTCAACATCAAATTTCAAGGCCATTGAATTAGTGCAAGATGCCTTTATTTGGATGAAACATGGCCGTAACAACGATAATAGATGGCAACAAAATTCAACATCAAATTTCAAGGCCATTCAAATAGTGCAAGATGGCTTCATTTGGATGAAACATGGCCGTAACAACGATAATAGATGGCAACAAAATTCAACATCAAATTTCAAGGCCATTCAAATAGTGCAAGATGGCTTCATTTGGATTAAACATGGCCGTAACAACGATAATAGATGGTAAAAAAACTCAACATCAAATTTCAAGGCCATTCAAATAGTGCAAGATGGCTTCATTTGGATGAAACATGGCCGTAACAACGATAATAGATGGCAACAAAATTCAACATCAAATTTCAAGGCCATTGAATTAGTGCAAGATGGCTTCATTTGGATGAAACATGGCCGTAACAACGATAATAGATGGCAACAAGATTCAACATCAAATTTCAAGGCCAATGAATTAGTGCAAGATGGCTTTATTTGGATGAAACATGGCCGTAACAACGATAATAGATGGCAACAAAATTCAACATCAAATTTCAAGGCCATTGAATTAGTGCAAGATGGCTTCATTTGGATGAAACATGGCCGTAACAACGATAATAGATGGCAACAAGATTCAACATCAAATTTCAAGGCCAATGAATTAGAGCAAGATGCCTTTATTTGCATGAAACATGGCCGTAACAACGATAATAGATGGCAACAAAATTCAACATCAAATTTCAAGGCCATTCAAATAGTGCAAGATGGCTTCATTTAGATGAAACATGGCCGTAACAACGATAATAGATGGTAAAAAAACTCAACATCAAATTTCAAGGCCATTCAAATAGTGCAAGATGGCTTCATTTGGATGAAACATGGACGTAACAACGATAATAGATGGCAACAAAATTCAACATCAAATTTCAAGGCCATTCAAATAGTGCAAGATGGCTTCATTTGGATGAAACATGGCCAAAACAACGATAATAGATGGCAAAAAAACTCAACATCAAATTTCAAGGATATTGAAATAGTGCAAGATGGCTTCATTTGGATGAAACATGGCCGCAACAACAATAATAGATGGCAAAACAACTCAACATCAAATTTCAAGGCCATTCAAAAAGTGCAATATGGCTTCATTTGGATGAAACATGGCCGTAACAACGATAATAGATGGCAACAAAATTCAACATCAAATTTCAAGGCCATTCAAATAGTGCAAGATGGCTTCATTTGGATGAAACATGGCCGTAACAACGATAATAGATGGCAAAAAAACTCAACATCAAATTTCAAGGACATTGAAATAGTGCAAGATGGCTTCATTTGGATGAAACATGGCCGTAACAACGATAATAGATGGCAACAACATTCAACATCAAATTTCAAGGCCAATGAATTAGTGCAAGATGCCTTTATTTGGATGTAACATGGCCGTAACAACGATAATTTTTTTTTCTTTGTCACAACAACCACTGTCGGTCAAGGGCCTGCCAAGTACTCACTAGTGAAGTGAGCTTGGCTTTCAGTGACTTATTGTTACCATAACAGGATAGTCAGTCCTACGTATGGGAGCACGGTCTATTTAGGGCTTGAACCCATGACGGGCATGTTGTTAAGTACGTTAACAACGATAATAGATGGCAACAAAATTCAACATCAAATTTCAAGGCCATTCAAATAGTGCAAGATGGCTTCATTTGGATGAAACATGGCCGTAACAACGATAATAGATGGCAAAAAAACTCAACATCAAATTTCAAGGCCATTCAAATAGTGCAATATGGCTTCATTTGGATGAAACATGGTCGTAACAACGATAATAGATGGCAACAAAATTCAACATCAAATTTCAAGGCCATTGAATTAGTGCAAGATGGCTTCATTTGGATGAAACATGGCCGTAACAACGATAATAGATGGCAACAAAATTCAACATAAAATTTCAAGGCCATTCAAATAGTGCAAGATGGCTTCATTTGGATGAAACATTGCGGTAACAACGATAATAGATGGCAAAAAAACTCAACATCAAATTTCAAGGACATTGAAATAGTGCAAAATGGCTTCATTTGGATGAAACATGGCCGTAACATCGATAATAGATGGCAACAAAATTCAACATCAAATTTCAAGGCCAATGAATTAATGCAAGATGGCTTCATTTGGATGAAACATGGCCGTAACAACGATAATAGATGGCAACAAAACTCAATATCAAATTTCAAGGCCATTCAAATAGTGCAAGATGACTTCATTTGGATGAATCATGGCCGTAACAACGATAATAGATGGCAACAAAATTCAACATCAAATTTCAAGGCCATTCAAATAGTGCAAGATGGCTTGATTTGGATGAAACATGGCCGTAACAACGATAATAGATGGCAACAAAATTCAACATCAAATTTCAAGGCCATTGATAGTGCAAGATGCCTATATTTGGATGTAGCATGGCCGTAACAACGATAATTTTTTTTCTTTGGCACAACAACCACTGTCGGTCAAGGGCCTGCCAAGTACCCACTAGTGAAGTGAGCTTGGCTTTCAGTGACTTATTGTTACCATAGCAGGATAGTCAGTCCTACGTATGGGAGCACGGTCTATTTAGGGCTAGAACCCATGACGGGCATGTTGTTAAGTACGTTAACAACGATAATAGATGGCAACAAAATTCAACATCAAATTTCAAGGCCATTGAATTAGTGCAAGATGGCTTCATTTGGATGAAACATGGCCGTAACAACGATAATAGATGGCAAAAAAACTCAACATCAAATTTCGAGGCCATTCAAATAGTGCAAGATGGCTTCATTTGGATGAAACATGGCCGTAACAACGATAATAGATGGCAACAAAATTCAACATCAAATTTCAAGGCCATTCAAATAGTGCAAGATGGCTTCATTTGGATGAAACATGGTCGTAACAACGATAATAGATGGCAACAAAATTCAACATCAAATTTCAAGGTCATTGAATTAGTGCAAGATGGCTTCATTTGGATGTAACATGGCCGTAACAACGATAATAGATGGCAAAAAAAACTCAACATAAAATTTCAAGGCCATTCAAATAGTGCAAGATGGCTTCATTTGGATGAAACATGGCCGTAACAACGATAATAGATGGCAACAAAATTCAACATCAAATTTCAAGGCCATTCAAATAGTGCAAGATGGCTTCATTTGGATGAAACATGGCCGTAACAACGATAATAGATGGCAACAAACTTCAACATCAAATTTCAAGGCCATTCAAATAGTGCAAGATGGCTTCATTTAGATGAAACATGGCCGTAACAACGATAATAGATGGCAACAAAATTCAACATCAAATTTCAAGGCCATTCAAATAGTGCAAGATGGCTTCATTTGGATGAAACATGGCCGTAACAACGATAATAGATGGCAAAAAAACTCAACATTAAATTTCAAGTCCATTCAAATAGTGCAATATGGATTCATTTGGATGAAACATGGCCGTAACAACGATAATAGATGGCAACAAAATTCAACATCAAATTTCAAGGCCATTCAAATAGTGCAAGATGGCTTCATTTGGATGAAACATGGCCGTAACAACGATAATAGATGGCAACAAAATTCAACATCAAATTTCAAGGCCATTCAAATAGTGCTAGATGGCTTCATTTGGATGAAACATGGCCGTAACAACGATAATAGATGGCAACAAAATTCAACATCAAATTTCAAGGCCATTGATAGTGCAAGATGCCTTTATTTGGATGTAACATGGCCGTAACAACGATAATTTTTTTTCTTTGGCACAACAACCACTGTCGGTCAAGGGCCTGCCAAGTACCCACTAGTGAAGTGAGCTTGGCTTACAGTGACTTATTGTTACCATAACAGGATAGTCAGTCCTACGTATGGGAGCACGGTATATTTAGGGCTTGAACCCATGACGGGCATGTTGTTAAGTACGTTAACAACGATAATAGATGGCAACAAAATTCAACATCAAATTTCAATGCCATTCAAATAGTACAAGATGGCTTCATTTGGATGAAACATGGCCGTAACAACGATAATAGATGGCAACAAAATTCAACATCAAATTTCAAGGCCATTCAAATAGTGCAAGATGGCTTCATTTGGATGAAACATGGCCGTAACAACGATAATAGATGGCAACAAAATTCAACATCAAATTTCAAGGCCATTCAAATAGTGCAAGATGGCTTCATTTGGATGAAACATGGCCGTAACAACGATAATAGATGGCAAAAAAACTCAACATCAAATTTCAAGGCCATTCAAATAGTGCAAGATGGCTTCATTTGGATGAAACATGGCCGTAACAACGATAATAGATGGCAACAAAACTCAACATCAAATTTCAAGGCCATTCAAATAGTGCAAGATGGCTTCATTTGGATGAAACATGGCCGTAACAACGATAATAGATGGCAACAAAATTCAACATCAAATTTCAAGGCCATTCAAATAGTGCAAGATGGCTTCATTTGGATGAAACATGGCTGTAACAACGATAATAGATGGCAACAAAACTCAACATCAAATTTCAAGTCCATTCAAATAGTGCAAGATGGCTTCATTTGGATGAAACATGGCCGTAACAACGATAATAGATGGCAACAAAATTCAACATCAAATTTCAAGGCCATTCAAATAGTGCAAGATGGCTTCATTTGGATGAAACATGGCCGTAACAACGATAATAAATGACAAAAAAACTCAACATCAAATTTCAAGGACATTGAAATAGTGCAAGATGGCTTCATTTGGATGAAACATGGCCGTAACAACGATAATAGATGGCAACAAAATTCAACATCAAATTTCAAGGCCATTCAAATAGTGCAAGATGGCTTCATTTGGATGAAACATGGCCGTAACAACGATAATAGATGGAAACAAAATTCAACATCAAATTTCAAGGCCATTCAAATACTGCAAGATAACTTCATTTGGATGAATCATGGCCGTAACAACGATAATAGATGGCAACAAAATTCAACATCAAATTTCAAGGCCATTCAAATAGTGCAAGATGGCTTCATTTGGATGAAACATGGCCGTAACAACGATAATAGATGGCAAAAAAACTCAACATCAAATTTCAAGGCCATTCAAATAGTGCAAGATGGCTTCATTTGGATGAATCATGGCCGTAACAACGATAATAGATGGCAACAAAATTCAACATCAAATTTCAAGGCCATTCAAATAGTGCAAGATGGCTTCATTTGGATGAAACATGGTCGTAACAACGATAATAGATGGCAACAAAATTCAACATCAAATTTCAAGGCCATTGAATTAGTGCAAGATGGCTTCATTTGGATGTAACATGGCCGTAACAACGATAATAGATGGCAAAAAAAAAACTCAACATAAAATTTCAAGGCCATTCAAATAGTGCAAGATGGCTTCATTTGGATGAAACATGGCCGTAACAACGATAATAGATGGCAACAAAATTCAACATCAAATTTCAAGGCCATTCAAATAGTGCAAGATGGCTTCATTTGGATGAAACATGGCCGTAACAACGATAATAGATGGCAACAAACTCAACATCAAATTTCAAGGTCATTCAAATAGTGCAAAATGGCTTCATTTGGATAAAACATGGCCGTAACAACGATAATAGATGGCAACAAAATTCAACATCAAATTTCAAGGCCATTGAATTAGTGCAAGATGGCTTCATTTGGATGAAACATGGCCGTAACAACGATAATTTTCTTTTCGTTGGCACAACAACCACTGTCGGTCAAGGGCCTGCCAAGTACCCACTAGTGAAGTGAGCTTGGCTTTCAGTGACTTATTGTTACCATAGCAGGATAGTCAGTCCTACGTATGGGAGCACGGTCTATTAAGGGCTTGAACCCATGACGGGCATGTTGTTAAGTACGTTAACAACGATAATAGATGGCAACAAAATTCAACATCAAATTTCAAGGCCATTGAATTAGTGCAAGATGGCTTCATTTGGATGAAACATGGCCGTAACAACGATAATTTTCTTTTCGTTGGCACAACAACCACTGTCGGTCAAGGGCCTGCCAAGTACCCACTAGTGAAGTGAGCTTGGCTTTCAGTGACTTATTGTTACCATAGCAGGATAGTCAGTCCTACGTATGGGAGCACGGTCTATTAAGGGCTTGAACCCATGACGGGCATGTTGTTAAGTACGTTAACAACGATAATAGATGGCAACAAATTTCAACATCAAATTTCAAGGCCATTCAAATAGTGCAAGATGGCTTCATTTGGATGAAACATGGCCGTAACAACGATAATAGATGGCAACAAAATTCAACATCAAATTTCAAGGCCATTCAAATAGTGCAAGATGGCTTCATTTGGATGAAACATGGCCGTAACAACGATAATAGATGGCAACAAAATTCAACATCAAATTTCAAGGCCATTGATAGTGCAAGATGCCTTTATTTGGATGTAACATGGCCGTAACAACGATAATTTTTTTTTCTTTGGCACAACAACCACTGTCGGTCAAGGGCCTGCCAAGTACCCACTAGTGAAGTGAGCTTGGCTTTCAGTGACTTATTGTTACCATAACAGGATAGTCAGTCCTACGTATGGGAGCACGGTATATTTGGGGCTTGAACCCATGACGGGCATGTTGTTAAGTACGTTAACAACGATAATAGATGGCAACAAAATTCAACATCAAATTTCAATGCCATTCAAATAGTACAAGATGGCTTCATTTGGATGAAACATGGCCGTAACAACGATAATAGATGGCAAAAAAACTCAACATCAAATTTCAAGGCCATTCAAATAGTGCAATATGGCTTCATTTGGATGAAACATGGCCGTAACAACGATAATAGATGGCAACAAAATTCAACATCAAATTTCAAGGCCATTCAAATAGTGCAAGATGGCTTCATTTGGATGAAACATGGCCGTAACAACGATAATAGATGGCAACAAAATTCAACATCAAATTTCAAGGCCATTCAAATAGTGCAAGATGGCTTCATTTGGATGAAACATGGCCGTAACAACGATAATAGATGGCAACAAAATTCAACTTTAATTTCAAGGCCATTCAAATAGTGCAAGATGGCTTCATTTAGATTAAACATGGCCGTAACAACGATAATAGATGGCAACAAAATTCAACATCAAATTTCAAGGCCATTCAAATAGTGCAAGATGGCTTCATTTGGATGAAACATGGCCGTAACAACGATAATAGATGGCAACAAAATTCAACATCAAATTTCAAGGCCATTCAAATAGTGCAAGATGGCTTCATTTGGATGTAACATGGCCGTAACAACGATAATAGATGGCAACAAAATTCAACATCAAATTTCAAGGCCATTCAAATAGTGCAAGATGGCTTCATTTGGATAAAACATGGCCGTAACAACGATAATAGATGGAAACAAAATTCAACATCAAATTTCAAGGCCATTCAAATACTGCAAGATGACTTCATTTGGATGAATCATGGCCGTAACAACGATAATAGATGGCAACAAAATTCAACATCAAATTTCAAGGCCATTCAAATAGTGCAAGATGGCTTCATTTGGATGAAACATGGCCGTAACAACGATAATAGATGGCAACAAAATTCAACATCAAATTTCAAGGCCATTCAAATAGTGCAAGATGGCTTCATTTGGATAAAACATGGCCGTAACAACGATAATAGATGGAAACAAAATTCAACATCAAATTTCAAGGCCATTCAAATACTGCAAGATGACTTCATTTGGATGAATCATGGCCGTAACAACGATAATAGATGGCAACAAAATTCAACATCAAATTTCAAGACCATTCAAATAGTGCAAGATGGCTTCATTTGGATGAAACATGGCCGTAACAACGATAATAGATGGCAACAAAATTCAACATCAAATTTCAAGGCCATTCAAATAGTACAAGATGGCTTCATTTGGATGAAACATGGCCGTAACAACGATAATAGATGGCAACAAAATTCAACATCAAATTTCAAGGCCATTCAAATAGTGCAAGATGGCTTCATTTGGATAAAACATGGCCGTAACAACGATAATAGATGGAAACAAAATTCAACATCAAATTTCAAGGCCATTCAAATACTGCAAGATGACTTCATTTGGATGAATCATGGCCGTAACAACGATAATAGATGGCAACAAAATTCAACATCAAATTTCAAGACCATTCAAATAGTGCAAGATGGCTTCATTTGGATGAAACATGGCCGTAACAACGATAATACATGGCAAAAAAACTCAACATCAAATTTCAAGGCCATTCAAATAGTGCAAGATGGCTTCATTTGGATGAAACATGGCCGTAACAACGATAATAGATGGAAACAAAATTCAACATCAAATTTCAAGGCCATTCAAATACTGCAAGATGACTTCATTTGGATGAATCATGGCCGTAACAACGATAATAGATGGCAACAAAATTCAACATCAAATTTCAAGGCCATTCAAATAGTGCAAGATGGCTTCATTTGGATGAAACATGGTCGTAACAACGATAATAGATGGCAACAAAATTCAACATCAAATTTCAAGGCCATTCAAATAGTGCAAGATGGCTTCATTTGGATGAAACATGGCCGTAACAACGATAATAGATGGCAACAAAATTCAACTTTAATTTCAAGGCCATTCAAATAGTGCAAGATGGCTTCATTTAGATTAAACATGGCCGTAACAACGATAATAGATGGCAACAAAATTCAACATCAAATTTCAAGGCCATTCAAATAGTGCAAGATGGCTTCATTTGGATGAAACATGGCCGTAACAACGATAATAGATGGCAACAAAATTCAACATCAAATTTCAAGGCCATTCAAATAGTGCAAGATGGCTTCATTTGGATGAAACATGGCCGTAACAACGATAATACATGGCAAAAAAACTCAACATCAAATTTCAAGGCCATTCAAATAGTGCAAGATGGCTTCATTTGGATGAATCATGGCCGTAACAACGATAATAGATGGCAACAAATTTCAACATCAAATTTCAAGGCCATTCAAATAGTGCAAGATGGCTTCATTTGGATGAAACATGGCCGTAACAACGATAATTTTCTTTTCGTTAGCACAACTACCACTGTCGGTCAAGGGCCTGCCAAGTACCCACTAGTGAAGTGAGCTTGGCTTTCAGTGACTTATTGTTACCATAGCAGGATAGTCAGTCCTACGTATGGGAGCACGGTCTATTTGGGGCTTGAACTCATGACGGGCATGTTGTTAAGTACGTTAACAACGATAATAGATGGCAACAAAATTCAACATCAAATTTCAAGGCCATTCAAATAGTGCAAGATGGCTTCATTTGGATGAAACATGGCCGTAACAACGATAATAGATGGCAACAAACTCAACATCAAATTTCAAGGCCATTGAAATAGTGCGAGATGGCTTCATTTGGATGAAACATGGCCGTAACAACGATAATAGATGGCAACAAAACTCAACATCAAATTTCAAGGCCATTCAAATAGTGCAAGATGGCTTCATTTGGATGAATCATGGCCGTAACAACGATAATAGATGGCAACAAAACTCAACATCAAATTTCAAGGCCATTCAAATAGTGCAAGATGGCTTCATTTGGATGAAACATGGCCGTAACAACGATAATAGATGGCAACAAAATTCAACATCAAATTTCAAGGCCATTGAATTAGTGCAAGATGGCTTCATTTGGATGTAACATGGCCGTAACAACGATAATAGATGGCAACAAAATTCAACATCAAATTTCAAGGCCATTCAAATAGTGCAAGATGGCTTCATTTGGATGAAACATGGCCGTAACAACGATAATAGATGGCAAAAAAACTCAACATCAAATTTCAAGGCCATTCAAATAGTGCAAGATGGCTTCATTTGGATGAAACATGGCCGTAACAACGATAATAGATGGCAACAAAATTCAACATCAAATTTCAAGGCCATTCAAATAGTGCAAGATGGCTTCATTTGGATGTAACATGGCCGTAACAACGATAATAGATGGCAACAAAATTCAACATCAAATTTCAAGGCCATTCAAATAGTGCAAGATGGCTTCATTTGGATGAAACATGGCCGTAACAACGATAATAGATGGCAACAAAATTCAACATCAAATTTCAAGGCCATTCAAATAGTGCAAGATGGCTTCATTTGGATGAAACATGGCCGTAACAACGATAATAGATGGCAAAAAAACTCAACATCAAATTTCAAGCACATTGAAGTAGTGCAAGATGGCTTCATTTGGATGAAACATGGCCGCAACAACAATAATAGATGGCAAAACAACTCAACATCAAATTTCAAGTCCATTCAAAAAGTGCAATATGGCTTCATTTGGATGAAACATGGCCGTAACAACGATAATAGATGGCAACAAAAATCAACATCAAATTTCAAGGCCATTCAAATAGTGCAAGATGGCTTCATTTGGATGAAACATGGCCGTAACAACGATAATAGATGGCAACAAAATTCAACATCAAATTTCAAGGCCATTCAAATAGTGCAAGATGGCTTCATTTGGATGAAACATGGCCGTAACAACGATAATAGATGGCAACAAACTCAACATCAAATTTCAAGGCCATTGAAATAGTGCGAGATGGCTTCATTTGGATGAAACATGGCCGTAACAACGATAATAGATGGCAACAAAACTCAACATCAAATTTCAAGGCCATTCAAATAGTGCAAGATGGCTTCATTTGGATGAATCATGGCCGTAACAACGATAATAGATGGCAACAAAACTCAACATCAAATTTCAAGGCCATTCAAATAGTGCAAGATGGCTTCATTTGGATGAAACATGGCCGTAACAACGATAATAGATGGCAACAAAATTCAACATCAAATTTCAAGGCCATTGAATTAGTGCAAGATGGCTTCATTTGGATGTAACATGGCCGTAACAACGATAATAGATGGCAACAAAATTCAACATCAAATTTCAAGGCCATTCAAATAGTGCAAGATGGCTTCATTTGGATGAAACATGGCCGTAACAACGATAATAGATGGCAAAAAAACTCAACATCAAATTTCAAGGCCATTCAAATAGTGCAAGATGGCTTCATTTGGATGAAACATGGCCGTAACAACGATAATAGATGGCAACAAAATTCAACATCAAATTTCAAGGCCATTCAAATAGTGCAAGATGGCTTCATTTGGATGAAACATGGCCGTAACAACGATAATAGATGGCAACAAAATTCAACATCAAATTTCAAGTCCATTCAAAAAGTGCAATATGGCTTCATTTGGATGAAACATGGCCGTAACAACGATAATAGATGGCAACAAAATTCAACATCAAATTTCAAGGCCATTCAAATAGTGCAAGATGGCTTCATTTGGATGTAACATGGCCGTAACAACGATAATAGATGGCAACAAAATTCAACATCAAATTTCAAGGCCATTCAAATAGTGCAAGATGGCTTCATTTGGATGAATCATGGCCGTAACAACGATAATAGATGGCAAAAAAAACTCAACATCAAATTTCAAGGACATTCAAATAGTGCAAAATGGCTTCATTTGGATGAATCATGGCCGTAACAACGATAATAGATGGCAACAAAAATCAACACCAAATTTGAAGGCCAATGAATTAGTGCAAGATGCCTTTATTTGGATGAAACATGGCCGTAACAACGATAATTTTTTTTTCTTTGGCACAACAACCACTGTCGGTCAAGGGCCTGCCAAGTACCCACTAGTGAAGTGAGCTTGGCTTTCAGTGACTTATTGTTACCATAACAGGATAGTCAGTCCTACGTATGGGAGCACGGTCTATTTAGGGCTTGAACCCATGACGGGCATGTTGTTAAGTACGTTAACAACGATAATAGATGGCAACAAAATTCAACATCAAATTTCAAGGCCATTCAAATAGTGCAAGATGGCTTCATTTGGATGAAACATGGCCGTAACAACGATAATAGATGGCAAAAAAACTCAACATCAAATTTCAAGGCCATTCAAATAGTGCAATATGGCTTCATTTGGATGAAACATGGTCGTAACAACGATAATAGATGGCAACAAAATTCAACATCAAATTTCAAGGCCATTCAAATAGTGCAAGATGGCTTCATTTGGATGAAACATAGCCGTAACAACGATAATAGATGGCAAAAAAACTCAACATCAAATTTCAAGGCCATTCAAATAGTGCAAGATGGCTTCATTTGGATGAAACATGGCCGTAACAACGATAATAGATGGCAACAAAACTCAACATCAAATTTCAAGTCCATTCAAATAGTGCAATATGGCTTCATTTAGATGAAACATGGCCGTAACAACGATAATAGATGGCAACAAAATTCAACATCAAATTTCAAGGCCATTCAAATAGTGCAAGATGGCTTCATTTGGATGAAACATGGCCGTAACAACGATAATAGATGGCAACAAACTCAACATCAAATTTCAAGGTCATTGAAATAGTGCAAAATGGCTTCATTTGGATGAAACATGGCCGTAACAACGATAATAGATGGCAACAAAATTCAACATCAAATTTCAAGGCCATTCAAATAGTGCAAGATGCCTTTATTTGGATGAAACATGGCCGTAACAACGATAATAGATGGCAACAACATTCAACATCAAATTTCAAGGCCAATGAATTAGTGCAAGATGCCTTTATTTGGATGTAACATGGCCGTAACAACGATTTTTTTTTTTCTTTGGCACAACAACCACTGTCGGTCAAGGGCCTGCCAAGTTCCCACTAGTGAAGTGAGCTTGGCTTTCAGTGACTTATTGTTACCATAGCAGGATAGTCAGTCCTACGTATGGGAGCACGGTCTATTCGGGGCTTGAACCCATGACGGGCATGTTGTTAAGTACGTTAACAACGATAATAGATGGCAACAAAATTCAACATCAAATTTCAAGGCCATTGAATTAGTGCAAGATGCCTTTATTTAAATGAAACATGGCCGTAACAACGATAATAGATGGCAACAAAATTCAACATCAAATTTCTAGGCCATTGAAATAGTGCAAGATGGCTTCATTTGGATGAAACATGGCCGTAACAACGATAATAGATGGCAACAAAATTCAACATCAAATTTCAAGGCCATTCAAATAGTGCAAGATGGCTTCATTTGGATGAAACATGGCCGTAACAACGATAATAGATGGCAACAAAACTCAACATCAAATTTCAAGGCCATTGAAATAGTGCAAGATGCCTTTCTTTGGATGAAACATGGCCGTAACAACGATAATAGATGGCAACAAAATTCAACATCAAATTTCAAGGCCATTCAAATAGTGCAAGATGGCTTCATTTGGATGAAACATGGCCGTAACAACGATAATAGATGGCAACAAGATTCAACATCAAATTTCAAGGCCAATAAATTAGTGCAAGATGCCTTTATTTGGATGAAACATGGCCGTAACAACGATAATAGATGGCAACAAAACTCAACATCAAATTTCAAGGCCATTCAAATAGTGCAAGATGGCTTCATTTGGATGAAACATGGCCGTAACAACGATAATAGATGGTAAAAAAACTCAACATCAAATTTCAAGGCCATTCAAATAGTGCAAGATGGCTTCATTTGGATGAAACATGGCCGTAACAACGATAATAGATGGCAACAAAATTCAACATCAAATTTCAAGGCCATTCAAATAGTGCAAGATGGCTTCATTTGGATAAAACATGGCCGTAACAACGATAATAGATGGCAACAAAATTCAACATCAAATTTCAAGGCCAATGAATTAGTGCAAGATGCCTTTATTTGGATGTAACATGGCCGTAACAACGATAATTTTTTTTTTTTTCTTTGGCACAACAACCACTGTCGGTCAAGGGTCTGCCAAGTACCCACTAGTGAAGTGAGCTTGGCTTTCAGTGACTTATTGTTACCATAGCAGGATAGTCAGTCCTACGTATGGGAGCACGGTCTATTCGGGGCTTGAACCCATGACGGGCATGTTGTTAAGTACGTTAACAACGATAATAGATGGCAACAAAATTCAACATCAAATTTCAAGGCCAATAAATTAGTGCAAGATGCCTTTATTTGGATGAAACATGGCCGTAACAACGATAATAGATGGCAACAAAATTCAACATCAAATTTCAAGGCCATTCAAATAGTGCAAGATGGCTTCATTTGGATGAAACATGGTCGTAACAACGATAATAGATGGCAACAAAATTCAACATCAAATTTCAAGGCCATTCAAATAGTGCAAGATGGCTTCATTTGGATGAAACATAGCCGTAACAACGATAATAGATGGCAAAAAAACTCAACATCAAATTTCAAGGCCATTCAAATAGTGCAAGATGGCTTCATTTGGATGAAACATGGCCGTAACAACGATAATAGATGGCAACAAAACTCAACATCAAATTTCAAGTCCATTCAAATAGTGCAATATGGCTTCATTTAGATGAAACATGGCCGTAACAACGATAATAGATGGCAACAAAATTCAACATCAAATTTCAAGGCCATTCAAATAGTGCAAGATGGCTTCATTTGGATGAAACATGGCCGTAACAACGATAATAGATGGCAACAAACTCAACATCAAATTTCAAGGTCATTGAAATAGTGCAAAATGGCTTCATTTGGATGAAACATGGCCGTAACAACGATAATAGATGGCAACAAAATTCAACATCAAATTTCAAGGCCATTCAAATAGTGCAAGATGCCTTTATTTGGATGAAACATGGCCGTAACAACGATAATAGATGGCAACAACATTCAACATCAAATTTCAAGGCCAATGAATTAGTGCAAGATGCCTTTATTTGGATGTAACATGGCCGTAACAACGATATTTTTTTTTCTTTGGCACAACAACCACTGTCGGTCAAGGGCCTGCCAAGTTCCCACTAGTGAAGTGAGCTTGGCTTTCAGTGACTTATTGTTACCATAGCAGGATAGTCAGTCCTACGTATGGGAGCACGGTCTATTCGGGGCTTGAACCCATGACGGGCATGTTGTTAAGTACGTTAACAACGATAATAGATGGCAACAAAATTCAACATCAAATTTCAAGGCCATTGAATTAGTGCAAGATGCCTTTATTTAAATGAAACATGGCCGTAACAACGATAATAGATGGCAACAAAATTCAACATCAAATTTCAAGGCCATTGAAATAGTGCAAGATGGCTTCATTTGGATGAAACATGGCCGTAACAACGATAATAGATGGCAACAAAATTCAACATCAAATTTCAAGGCCATTCAAATAGTGCAAGATGGCTTCATTTGGATGAAACATGGCCGTAACAACGATAATAGATGGCAACAAAACTCAACATCAAATTTCAAGGCCATTGAAATAGTGCAAGATGCCTTTCTTTGGATGAAACATGGCCGTAACAACGATAATAGATGGCAACAAAATTCAACATCAAATTTCAAGGCCATTGAATTAGTGCAAGATGGCTTCATTTGGATGAAACATGGCCGTAACAACGATAATAGATGGCAACAAGATTCAACATCAAATTTCAAGGCCAATAAATTAGTGCAAGATGCCTTTATTTGGATGAAACATGGCCGTAACAACGATAATAGATGGCAACAAAACTCAACATCAAATTTCAAGGCCATTCAAATAGTGCAAGATGGCTTCATTTGGATGAAACATGGCCGTAACAACGATAATAGATGGTAAAAAAACTCAACATCAAATTTCAAGGCCATTCAAATAGTGCAAGATGGCTTCATTTGGATGAAACATGGCCGTAACAACGATAATAGATGGCAACAAAATTCAACATCAAATTTCAAGGCCATTCAAATAGTGCAAGATGGCTTCATTTGGATAAAACATGGCCGTAACAACGATAATAGATGGCAACAAAATTCAACATCAAATTTCAAGGCCAATGAATTAGTGCAAGATGCCTTTATTTGGATGTAACATGGCCGTAACAACGATAATTTTTTTTTTCTTTGGCACAACAACCACTGTCGGTCAAGGGTCTGCCAAGTACCCACTAGTGAAGTGAGCTTGGCTTTCAGTGACTTATTGTTACCATAGCAGGATAGTCAGTCCTACGTATGGGAGCACGGTCTATTCGGGGCTTGAACCCATGACGGGCATGTTGTTAAGTACGTTAACAACGATAATAGATGGCAACAAAATTCAACATCAAATTTCAAGGCCAATAAATTAGTGCAAGATGCCTTTATTTGGATGAAACATGGCCGTAACAACGATAATAGATGGCAAAAAAACTCAACATCAAATTTCAAGGACATTGAAATAGTGCAAGATGGCTTCATTTGGATGAAACATGGCCGTAACAACGATAATAGATGGCAACAAAATTCAACATCAAATTTCAAGGCCATTCAAATAGTGCAAGATGGCTTCATTTGGATGAAACATGGCCGTAACAACGATAATAGATGGCAACAAAATTCAACATCAAATTTCAAGGCCATTCAAATAGTGCAAGATGGCTTCATTTGGATGAAACATGGCCGTAACAACGATAATAGATGGCAACAAAATTCAACATCAAATTTCAAGGACATTGAAATAGTGCAAGATGGCTTCATTTGGATGAAACATGGCCGTAACAACGATAATAGATGGCAACAAAATTCAACATCAAATTTCAAGGCCATTCAAATAGTGCAAGATGGCTTCATTTGGATGAAACATGGCCGTAACAACGATAATAGATGGCAACAAAACTCAACATCAAATTTCAAGGCCATTGAATTAGTGCAAGATGGCTTGATTTGGATGAAACATGGCCGTAACAACGATAATAGATGGCAACAAAAATCAACATCAAATTTCAAGGCCAATGAATTAGTGCAAGATGCCTTTATTTGGATGTAACATGGCCGTAACAACGATAATTTTTTTTTCTTTGGCACAACAACCACTGTCGGTCAAGGGCCTGCCAAGTACCCACTAGTGAAGTGAGCTTGGCTTTCAGTGACTTATTGTTACCATAAAAGGATAGTCAGTCCTACGTATGGGAGCACGGTCTATTTAAGGCTTGAACCCATGACGGGCATGTTGTTAAGTACGTTAACAACGATAATAGATGGCAACAAAATTCAACATCAAATTTCAAGGCCATTCAAATAGTGCAAGATGGCTTCATTTGTATGAAACATAGCCGTAACAACGATAATAGATGGCAACAAAATTCAACATCAAATTTCAAGGCCATTCAAATAGTGCAAGATGGCTTCATTTGGATGAAACATGGCCGTAACAACGATAATAGATGGCAAAAAAACTCAACATCAAATTTCAAGTCCATTCAAAAAGTGCAATATGGCTTCATTTGGATGAAACATGGCCGTAACAACGATAATAGATGGCAACAAAATTCAACATCAAATTTCAAGGCCATTCAAATAGTGCAAGATGGCTTCATTTGGATGAAACATGGCCGTAACAACGATAATAGATGGCAAAAAAACTCAACATCAAATTTCAAGGACATTGAAATAGTGCAAAATGGCTTCATTTGGATGAAACATGGCCGTAACATCGATAATAGATGGCATCAAAAATCAACATCAAATTTCAAGGCCAATGAATTAGTGCAAGATGGCTTCATTTGGATGAAACATGGCCGTAACAACGATAATAGATGGCAACAAAACTCAACATCAAATTTCAAGGCCATTCAAATAGTGCAAGATGACTTCATTTGGATGAATCATGGCCGTAACAACGATAATAGATGGCAACAAAATTCAACATCAAATTTCAAGGCCATTCAAATAGTGCAAGATGGCTTGATTTGGATGAAACATGGCCGTAACAACGATAATAGATGGCAACAAAATTCAACATCAAATTTCAAGGCCATTCAAATAGTGCAAGATGGCTTCATTTGGATGAAACATGGCCGTAACAACGATAATAGATGGCAACAAAATTCAACATCAAATTTCAAGGCCATTGATAGTGCAAGATGCCTTTATTTGGATGTAGCATGGCCGTAACAACGATAATTTTTTTTCTTTGGCACAACAACCACTGTCGGTCAAGGGCCTGTCAAGTACCCACTAGTGAAGTGAGCTTGGCTTTCAGTGACTTATTGTTACCATAGCAGGATAGTCAGTCCTACGTATGGGAGCACGGTCTATTTAGGGCTAGAACCCATGACGGGCATGTTGTTAAGTACGTTAACAACGATAATAGATGGCAACAAAATTCAACATCAAATTTCAAGGCCATTGAATAAGTGCAAGATGGCTTCATTTGGATGAAACATGGCCGTAACAACGATAATAGATGGCAAAAAAACTCAACATCAAATTTCAAGGCCATTCAAATAGTGCAAAATGGCTTCATTTGGATGAAACATGGCCGTAACAACGATAATAGATGGCAACAAATTTCAACATCAAATTTCAAGGCCATTCAAATAGTGCAAGATGGCTTCATTTGGATGAAACATGGCCGTAACAACGATAATAGATGGCAACAAAATTCAACATCAAATTTCAAGGCCATTCAAATAGTGCAAGATGGCTTCATTTGGATGAAACATGGCCGTAACAACGATAATAGATGGCAACAAAATTCAACATAAAATTTCAAGGCCAATGAATTAGTGCAAGATGCCTTTGTTGGATGAAACATGGCCGTAACAACGATAATAGATGGCAACAAAATTCAACATCAAATTTCAAGGCCATTCAAATAGTGCAAGATGGCTTCATTTGGATGAAACATGGCCGTAACAACGATAATAGATGGCAACAAAATTCAACATCAAATTTCAAGGCCATTCAAATAGTGCAAGATGGCTTCATTTGGATGAAACATGGCCGTAACAACGATAATAGATGGCAACAAAATTCAACATCAAATTTCAAGGCCATTCAAATAGTGCAAGATGGCTTCATTTGGATGAAACATGGCCGTAACAACGATAATAGATGGCAACAAAATTCAACATCAAATTTCAAGGCCATTGAAATAGTGCAAGATGGCTTCATTTGGATGAAACATGGCCGTAACAACGATAATAGATGGCAACAAAATTCAACATCAAATTTCAAGGCCATTCAAATAGTGCAAGATGGCTTCATTTGGATGAAACATGGCCGTAACAACGATAATAGATGGCAACAAAATTAAACATAAAATTTCAAGGCCAATGAATTAGTGCAAGATGCCTTTTTTTGGATGAAACATGGCCGTAACAACGATAATAGATGGCAACAAAATTCAACATCAAATTTCAAGGCCATTCAAATAGTGCAAGATGCCTTTATTTGGATGAAACATGGCCGTAACAACGATAATAGATGGCAACAAAATTCAACATCAAATTTCAAGGCCATTCAAATAGTGCAAGATGGCTTCATTTGGATGAAACATGGCCGTAACAACGATAATAGATGGCAACAAAATTCAACATCAAATTTCAAGGCCATTCAAATAGTACAAGATGGCTTCATTTGGAAGAAACATGGCCGTAACAACGATAATAGATGGCAAAAAAACTCAACATCAAATTTCAAGCACATTCAAATAGTGCAATATGGCTTCATTTGGATGAAACATGGCCGTAACAACGATAATAGATGGCAACAAAATTCAACATCAAATTTCAAGGCCATTTAAATAGGGCAAGATGGCTTCATTTGGATGAAACATGGCCAAAACAACGATAATAGATGGCAAAAAAACTCAACATCAAATTTCAAGCACATTGAAATAGTGCAAGATGGCTTCATTTGGATGAAACATGGCCGCAACAACAATAATAGATGGCAAAACAACTCAACATCAAATTTCAAGGCCATTCAAAAAGTGCAATATGGCTTCATTTGGATGAAACATGGCCGTAACAACGATAATAGATGGCAACAAAATTCAACATCAAATTTCAAGGCCATTCAAATAGTGCAAGATGGCTTCATTTGGATGAAACATGGCCGTAACAACGATAATAGATGGCAAAAAAACTCAACATCAAATTTCAAGGACATTGAAATAGTGCAAGTTGGCTTCACTTGGATGAAACATGGCCGTAACAACGATAATAGATGGCAACAAAATTCAACATCAAATTTCAAGGCCAATGAATTAGTGCAAGATGCCTTTATTTGGATGTAACATGGCCGTAACAACGATAATTTTTTTTTCTTTGGCACAACAACCACTGTCGGTCAAGGGCCTGCCAAGTACCCACTAGTGAAGTGAGCTTGGCTTTCAGTGACTTATTGTTACCATAACAGGATAGTCAGTCCTACGTATGGGAGCACGGTCTATTCGGGGCTTGAACCCATGACGGGCATGTTGTTAAGTACGTTAACAACGATAATAGATGGCAACAAAATTCAACATCAAATTTCAAGGCCATTCAAATAGTGCAAGATGGCTTCATTTGGATGAAACATGGCCGTAACAACGATAATAGATGGCAAAAAAAACTCAACATCAAATTTCAAGGCCATTCAAATAGTGCAATATGGCTTCATTTGGATGAAACATGGTCGTAACAACGATAATAGATGGCAACAAAATTCACATCAAATTTCAAGGCCATTCAAATAGTGCAAGATGGCTTCATTTGGATGAAACATAGCCGTAACAACGATAATAGATGGCCAAAAAATTCAACATCAAATTTCAAGGCCATTCAAATAGTGCAAGATGGCTTCATTTGGATGAAACATGGCCGTAACAACGATAATAGATGGCAACAAACTCAACATCAAATTTCAAGTCCATTCAAATAGTGCAATATGGCTTCATTTGGATGAAACATGGCCGTAACAACGATAATAGATGGCAACAAAATTCAACATCAAATTTCAAGGCCATTCAAATAGTGCAAGATGGCTTCATTTGGATGAAACATGGCCGTAACAACGATAATAGATGGCAACAAAACTCAACATCAAATTTCAAGGACATTGAAATAGTGCAAAATGGCTTCATTTGGATGAAACATGGCCGTAACATCGATAATAGATGGCAACAAAATTCAACATCAAATTTCAAGGCCAATGAATTAGTGCAAGATGGCTTCATTTGGATGAAACATGGCCGTAACAACGATAATAGATGGCAAAAAAACTCAACATCAAATTTCAAGGACAGTCAAATAATGCAAGATGGCTTCATTTGGATGAAACATGGCCGTAACAACGATAATAGATGGCAACAAAATTCAACATCAAATTTCAAGGCCATTCAAATAGTGCAAGATGGCTTCATTTGGATGAAACATGGCCGTAACAACGATAATAGATGGCAACAAAATTCAACATCAAATTTCAAGGCCATTCAAATAGTGCAATATGGCTTCATTTGGATGAAACATGGCCGTAACAACGATAATAGATGGCAACAAAATTCAACATCAAATTTCAAGGCCATTCAAATAGGGCAAGATGGCTTCATTTGGATGAAACATGGCCAAAACAACGATAATAGATGGCAAAAAAACTCAACATCAAATTTCGAGCACATTGAAATAGTGCAAGATGGCTTCATTTGGATGAAACATGGCCGCAACAACAATAATAGATGGCAAAACAACTCAACATCAAATTTCAAGTCCATTCAAAAAGTGCAATATGGCTTCATTTGGATGAAACATGGCCGTAACAACGATAATAGATGGCAACAGAATTCAACATCAAATTTCAAGGCCATTCAAATAGTGCAAGATGGCTTCATTTGGATGTAACATGGCCGTAACAACGATAATAGATGGCAAAAAAACTCAACATCAAATTTCAAGGACATTGAAATAGTGCAAGATGGCTTCATTTGGATGAAACATGGCCGTAACAACGATAATAGATGGCAACAAAATTCAACATCAAATTTCAAGGCCATTCAAATAGGGCAAGATGGCTTCATTTGGATGAAACATGGCCAAAACAACGATAATAGATGGCAAAAAAACTCAACATCAAATTTCAAGCACATTGAAATAGTGCAAGATGGCTTCATTTGGATGAAACATGGCCGCAACAACAATAATTGATGGCAAAACAACTCAACATCAAATTTCAAGGCCATTCAAAAAGTGCAATATGGCTTCATTTGGATGAAACATGGCCGTAACAACGATAATAGATGGCAACAAAATTCAACATCAAATTTCAAGGCCATTCAAATAGTACAAGATGGCTTCATTTGGAAGAAACATGGCCGTAACAACGATAATAGATGGCAAAAAAACTCAATATCAAATTTCAAGGCCATTCAAATAGTGCAATATGGCTTCATTTGGATGAAACATGGCCGTAACAACGATAATAGATGGCAACAAAATTCAACATCAAATTTCAAGGCCATTCAAATAGTGCAAGATGGCTTCATTTGGATGAAACATGGCCGTAACAACGATAATAGATGGCAACAAAACTCAACATCAAATTTCAAGGACAGTCAAATAATGCAAGATGGCTTCATTTGGATGAAACATGGCCGTAACAACGATAATAGATGGCAACAAAATTCAACATCAAATTTCAAGGCCATTCAAATAGTGCAAGATGGCTTCATTTGGATGAAACATGGCCGTAACAACGATAATAGATGGCAAAAAAACTCAACATCAAATTTCAAGGACAGTCAAATAATGCAAGATGGCTTCATTTGGATGAAACATGGCCGTAACAACGATAATAGATGGCAACAAAATTCAACATCAAATTTCAAGGCCATTCAAATAGTGCAAGATGGCTTCATTTGGATGAAACATGGCCGTAACAACGATAATAGATGGCAACAAAATTCAACATCAAATTTCAAGGCCATTCAAATAATGCAATATGGCTTCATTTGGATGAAACATGGCCGTAACAACGATAATAGATGGCAACAAAATTCAACATCAAATTTCAAGGCCATTCAAATAGGGCAAGATGGCTTCATTTGGATGAAACATGGCCAAAACAACGATAATAGATGGCAAAAAAAACTCAACATCAAATTTCAAGCACATTGAAATAGTGCAAGATGGCTTCATTTGGATGAAACATGGCCGTAACAACAATAATAGATGGCAAAACAACTCAACATCAAATTTCAAGTCCATTCAAAAAGTGCAATATGGCTTCATTTGGATGAAACATGGCCGTAACAACGATAATAGATGGCAACAGAATTCAACATCAAATTTCAAGGCCATTCAAATAGTACAAGATGGCTTCATTTGGAAGAAACATGGCCGTAACAACGATAATAGATGGCAAAAAAACTCAATATCAAATTTCAAGGCCATCGAATTAGTGCAAGATGGCTTCATTTGGACGAAACATGGCCGTAACAACGATAATAGATGGCAACAAAATTCAACATCAAATTTCAAGGGCATTCAAATAGTGCAAGATGGCTTCATTTGGATGAAACATGGCCGTAACAACGATAATATATGGCAAAAAAACTCAACATCAAATTTCAAGGACATTGAAATAGTGCAAAATGGCTTCATTTGGATGAAACATGGCCGTAACATCGATAATAGATGGCAACAAAATTCAACATCAAATTTCAAGGCCATTCAAATAGTGCAAGATGGCTTCATTTGGATGAAACATGGCCGTAACAACGATAATAGATGGCAACAAAACTCAACATCAAATTTCAAGGCCATTCAAATAGTACAAGATGGCTTCATTTGGAAGAAACATGGTCGTAACAACGATAAAAGATGGCAAAAAAACCTAATATCAAATTTCAAGGCCATTCAAATAGTGCAATATGGCTTCATTTGGATGAAACATGGCCGTAACAACGATAATAGATGGCAACAAAATTCAACATCAAATTTCAAGGCCATTCAAATAGTACAAGATGGCTTCATTTGGAAGAAACATGGCCGTAACATCGATAATAGATGGCAACAAAACTTAAAATCAAATTTCAAGGCCATTCATATAGTGCAATATGGCTTCATTTGGAAGAAACATGGCCGTAACAACGATAAAAGATGGCAAAAAAACTTAATATCAAATTTCAAGGCCATTCAAATAGTGCAATATGGCTTCATTTGGATGAAACATGGCCGTAACAACGATAATAGATGGCAACAAAATTCAACATCAAATTTCAAGGCCATTCAAATAGGGCAAGATGGCTTCATTTGGATGAAACATGGCCAAAAAAACGATAATAGATGGCAAAAAAAACTCAACATCAAATTTCAAGCACATTGAAATAGTGCAAGATGGCTTCATTTGGATGAAACATGGCCGCAACAACAATAATAGATGGCAAAACAACTCAACATCAAATTTCAAGTCCATTCAAAAAGTGCAATATGGCTTCAGTTGGATGTAACATGGCCGTAACAACGATAATTTTTTTTTTCTTTGGCACAACAACCACTGTCGGTCAAGGGCCTGCCAAGTACCCACTAGTGAAGTGAGCTTGGCTTTCAGTGACTTATTGTTACCATAGCAGGATAGTCAGTCCTACGTATGGGAGCACGGTCTATTTAGGGCTTGAACCCATGACGGGCATGTTGTTAAGTACGTTAACAACGATAATAGATGGCAACAAAATTCAACATCAAATTTCAAGGCCATTCAAATAGTGCAAGATGGCTTCATTTGGATGAAACATGGCCGTAACAACGATAATAGATGGCAAAAAAACTCAACATCAAATTTCAAGGCCATTCAAATAGTCCATTATGGCTTCATTTGGATGAAACATGGTCGTAACAACGATAATAGATGGCAACAAAACTCAACATCAAATTTCAAGGCCATTCAAATAGTGCAAGATGGCTTCATTTGGATGAAACATAGCCGTAACAACGATAATAGATGGCCAAAAAATTCAACATCAAATTTCAAGGCCATTCAAATAGTGCAAGATGGCTTCATTTGGATGAAACATGGCCATTACAACGATAATAGATGGCAAAAAAACTCAACATCAAATTTCAAGTCCATTCAAATAGTGCAATATGGCTTCATTTGGATGAAACATGGCCGTAACAACGATAATAGATGGCAACAAAATTCAACATCAAATTTCAAGGCCATTCAAATAGTGCAAGATGGCTTCATTTGGATGAAACATGGCCGTAACAACGATAATAGATGGCAACAAAATTCAACATCAAATTTCAAGGACATTGAAATAGTGCAAAATGGCTTCATTTGGATGAAACATGGCCGTAAAATCGATAATAGATGGGAACAAAATTCAACATCAAATTTCAAGGCCAATGAATTAGTGCAAGATGGCTTCATTTGGATGAAACATGGCCGTAACAACGATAATAGATGGCAACAAAACTCAACATCAAATTTCAAGGCCATTCAAATAGTGCAAGATGCCTTTATTTGGATGTAGCATGGCCGTAACAACGATAATTTTTTTTCTTTGGCACAACAACCACTGTCGGTCAAGGGCCTGCCAAGTACCCACTAGTGAAGTGAGCTTGGCTTTCAGTGACTTATTGTTACCATAGCAGGATAGTCAGTCCTACGTATGGGAGCACGGTCTATTTAGGGCTAGAACCCATGACGGGCATGTTGTTAAGTACGTTAACAACGATAATAGATGGCAACAAAATTCAACATCAAATTTCAAGGCCAATGAATTAGTGCAAGATGCCTTTATTTGGATGTAACATGGCCGTAACAACGATAATTTGTTTTTTCTTTGGCACAACAACCACTGTCGGTCAAGGGCCTGCCAAGTACCCACTAGTGAAGTGAGCTTGGCTTTCAGTGACTTATTGTTACCATAGCAGGATAGTCAGTCCTACGTATGGGAGCACGGTCTATTTAGGGCTTGAACCCATGACGGGCATGTTGTTAAGTACGTTAACAACGATAATAGATGGCAAAAAAACTCAACATCAAATTTCAAGGCCATTCAAATAGTGCAAGATGGCTTCATTTGGATGAAACATGGCCGTAACAACGATAATAGATGGCAAAAAAACTCAACATCAAATTTCAAGGCCATTCAAATAGTGCAATATGGCTTCATTTGGATGAAACATGGTCGAAACAACGATAATAGATGGCAACAAAATTCAACATCAAATTTCAAGGCCATTCAAATAGTGCAAGATGGCTTCATTTGGATGAAACATAGCCGTAACAACGATAATAGATGGCCAAAAAATTCAACATCAAATTTCAAGGCCATTCAAATAGTGCAAGATGGCTTCATTTGGATGAAACATGGCCGTAACAACGATAATAGATGGCAAAAAAACTCAACATCAAATTTCAAGTCCATTCAAATAGTGCAATATGGCTTCATTTGAATGAAACATGGCCGTAACAACGATAATAGATGGCAACAAAATTCAACATCAAATTTCAAGGCCATTGAAATAGTGCAAGATGGCTTCATTTGGATGAAACATGGCCGTAACAACGATAATAGATGGCAAAAAAACTCAACATCAAATTTCAAGGACATTGAAATAGTGCAAAATGGCTTCATTTGGATGAAACATGGCCGTAACATCGATAATAGATGGCAACAAAATTCAACATCAAATTTCAAGGCCATTCAAATAGTGCAAGATGGCTTCATTTGGATGAAACATGGCCATAACAACGATAATAGATGGCAACAAAATTCAACATCAAATTTCAAGGCCATTCAAATAGTGCAAGATGACTTCATTTGGATGAATCATGGCCGTAACAACGATAATAGATGGCAACAAAATTCAACATCAAATTTCAAGGCCATTCAAATAGTGCAAGATGGCTTCATTTGGATGAAACATGGCCGTAACAACGATAATAGATGGCAACAAAATTCAACATCAAATTTCAAGGCCATTCAAATAGTGCAAGATGGCTTCATTTGGATGAAACATGGCCGTAACAACGATAATAGATGGCAACAAAATTCAACATCAAATTTCAAGGCCATTGATAGTGCAAGATGCCTTTATTTGGATGTAGCATGGCCGTAACAACGATAAGTTTTTTTCTTTGGCACAACAACCATTGTCGGTCAAGGGCCTGCCAAGTACCCACTAGTGAAGTGAGCTCGGCTTTCAGTGACTTATTGTTACCATAGCAGGATAGTCAGTCCTACGTATGGGAGCACGGTCTATTTAGGGCTAGAACCCATGACGGGCATGTTGTTAAGTACGTTAACAACGATAATAGATGGCAACAAAATTCAACATCAAATTTCAAGGCCATTCAAATAGTGCAAGATGGCTTCATTTGGATGAAACATGGCCGTAACAACGATAATAGATGGCAACAAAATTCAACATCAAATTTCAAGGCCATTCAAATAGTGCAAGATGGCTTCATTTGGAAGAAACATGGCCGTAACAACGATAATAGATGGCAACAAAATTCAACATCAAATTTCAAGGCCATTCAAATAGTGCAAGATGGCTTCATTTGGATGAAACATGGTCGTAACAACGATAATAGATGGCAACAAAATTCAACATCAAATTTCAAGGTCATTGAATTAGTGCAAGATGGCTTCATTTGGATGTAACATGGCCGTAACAACGATAATAGATGGCAACAAAACTCAACATAAAATTTCAAGGCCATTCAAATAGAGCAAGATGGCTACATTTGGATGAAACATGGCCGTAACAACGATAATAGATGGCAACAAAATTCAACATCAAATTTCAAGGCCATTCAAATAGTGCAAGATGGCTTCATTTGGATGAAACATGGCCGTAACAACGATAATAGATGGCAACAAAATTCAACATCAAATTTCAAGGCCATTCAAATAGTGCAAGATGGCTTCATTTAGATGAAACATGGCCGTAACAACGATAATAGATGGCAACAAAATTCAACATCAAATTTCAAGGCCATTCAAATAGTGCAAGATGCCTTTATTTGGATGAAACATGGCCGTAACAACGATAATAGATGGCAACAAAATTCAACATCAAATTTCAAGGCCATTC
Organism: Anopheles gambiae; assembly: GCF_943734735.2. NCBI lineage: Eukaryota > Metazoa > Arthropoda > Insecta > Diptera > Culicidae > Anopheles > Anopheles gambiae. The sequence continues at coordinate 223,261 of NW_026902718.1, forward strand.
AAATAGTGCAAGATGGCTTCATTTGGATGACGCATGGCCGTAACAACGATAATAGATGGCAAAAAAATTCAACATCAAATTTCAAGGCCATTCAACTAGTGCAAGATGGCTTCATTTGGATGAAACATGGCCGTAACAACGATAATAGATGGCAACAAAATTCAACATCAAATTTCAAGGCCATTCAAATAGTGCAAGATGGCTTCATTTGGATGAAACATGGCCGTAACAACGATAATAGATGGCAACAAAATTCAACATCAAATTTCAAGGCCATTCAAATAGTGCAAGATGGCTTCATTTGGATGAAACATGGCCGTAACAACGATAATAGATGGCAACAAAATCCAACATCAAATTTCAAGGCCATTCAAATAGTGCAAGATGGCTTCATTTGGATGAAACATGGCCGTAACAACGATAATAGATGGCAACAAAATTCAACATCAAATTTCAAGGCCAATGAATTAGTGCAAGATGCCTTTTTTTGGATGAAACATGGCCGTAACAACGATAATAGATGGCAACAAAATTCAACATCAAATTTCATGGCCATTGAAATAGTGAAAGATGCCTTTATTTGGATGAAACATGGCCGTAACAACGATAATAGATGGCAACAAAATTCAACATCAAATTTCAAGGCCATTCAAATAGTGCAAGATGGCTTCATTTGAATGAAACATGGCCGTAACAACGATAATAGATGGCAACAAAATTCAACATCAAATTTCAAGGCCATTCAAATAGTACAAGATGGCTTCATTTGGAAGAAACATGGCCGTAACAACGATAATAGATGGCAAAAAAACTCAACATCAAATTTCAAGGCCATTCAAATAGTGCAATATGGCTTCATTTGGATGAAACACGGCCGTAACAACGATAATAGATGGCAACAAAATTCAACATCAAATTTCAAGGCCATTCAAATAGGGCAAGATGGCTTCATTTGGATGAAACATGGCCAAAACAACGATAATAGATGGCAAAAAAACTCAACATCAAATTTCAAGCACATTGAAATAGTGCAAGATGGCTTCATTTGGATGAAACATGGCCGCAACAACAATAATAGATGGCAAAACAACTCAACATCAAATTTCAAGTCCATTCAAAAAGTGCAATATGGCTTCATTTGGATGAAACATAGCCGTAACAACGATAATAGATGGCAACAAAATTCAACATCAAATTTCAAGGCCATTCAAATAGTGCAAGATGGCTTCATTTGGATGAAACATGGCCGTTACAACGATAATAGATGGCAAAAAAACTCAACATCAAATTTCAAGTCCATTCAAAAAGTGCAATATGGCTTCATTTGGATGAAACATAGCCGTAACAACGATAATAGATGGCAACAAAATTCAATATCAAATTTCAAGGCCATTCAAATAGTGCAAGATGGCTTCATTTGGATGAAACATGGCCGTAACAACGATAATAGATGGCAAAAAAACTCAACATCAAATTTCAAGGACATTGAAATAGTGCAAAATGGCTTCATTTGGATGAAACATGGCCGTAACATCGATAATAGATGGCAACAAAATTCAACATCAAATTTCAAGGCCAATGAATTAGTGCAAGATGGCTTCATTTGGATGAAACATGGCCGTAACAACGATAATAGATGGCAACAAAACTCAACATCAAATTTCAAGGCCATTGAAATAGTGCAAGATGACTTCATTTGGATGAATCATGGCCGTAACAACGATAATAGATGGCAACAAAATTCAACATCAAATTTCAAGGCCATTCAAATAGTGCAAGATGGCTTGATTTGGATGAAACATGGCCGTAACAACGATAATAGATGGCAACAAAATTCAACATCAAATTTCAAGGCCATTCAAATAGTGCAAGATGGCTTCATTTGGATGAAACATGGCCGTAACAACGATAATAGATGGCAACAAAATTCAACATCAAATTTCAAGGCCATTGATAGTGCAAGATGCCTTTATTTGGATGTAGCATGGCCGTAACAACGATAATTTTTTTTCTTTGGCACAACAACCACTGTCGGTCAAGGGCCTGCCAAGTACCCACTAGTGAAGTGAGCTTGGCTTTCAGTGACTTATTGTTACCATAGCAGGATAGTCAGTCCTACGTATGGGAGCACGGTCTATTTAGGGCTAGAACCCATGACGGGCATGTTGTTAAGTACGTTAACAACGATAATAGATGGCAACAAAATTCAACATCAAATTTCAAGGCCATTGAATTAGTGCAAGATGGCTTCATTTGGATGAAACATGGCCGTAACAACGATAATAGATGGCAAAAAAACTCAACATCAAATTTCAAGGCCATTCAAATAGTGCAAGATGGCTTCATTTGGATGAAACATGGCCGTAACAACGATAATAGATGGCAACAAAATTCAACATCAACTTTCAAGGCCATTCAAATAGTGCAAGATGGCTTCATTTGAATGAAACATGGTCGTAACAACGATAATAGATGGCAACAAAATTCAACATCAAGTTTCAAGGTCATTGAATTAGTGCAAGATGGCTTCATTTGGATGTAACATGGCCGTAACAACGATAAAAGATGGCAAAAAAAACTCAACATAAAATTTCAAGGCCATTCAAATAGTGCAAGATGGCTTCATTTGGATGAAACATGGCCGTAACAACGATAATAGATGGCAACAAAATTCAACATCAAATTTCAAGGCCATTCAAATAGTGCAAGATGGCTTCATTTGGATGAAACATGGCCGTAACAACGATAATAGATGGCAACAAAATTCAACATCAAATTTCAAGGCCATTCAAATAGTGCAAGATGGCTTCATTTAGATGAAACATGGCCGTAACAACGATAATAGATGGCAACAAAATTCAACATCAAATTTCAAGGCCATTCAAATAGTGCAAGATGGCTTCATTTGGATGAAACATGGCCGTAACAACGATAATAGATGGCAAAAAAACTCAACATCAAATTTCAAGTCCATTCAAATAGTGCAATATGGCTTCATTTGGATGAAACATGGCCGTAACAACGATAATAGATGGCAACAAAATTCAACATCAAATTTCAAGGCCATTTAAATAGTGCAAGATGGCTTCATTTGGATGAAACATGGCCGTAACAACGATAATAGATGGCAACAAAATTCAACATCAAATTTCAAGGCCATTCAAATAGTGCAAGATGGCTTCATTTGGATGAAACATGGCCGTAACAACGATAATAGATGGCAACAAAATTCAACATCAAATTTCAAGGCCATTGATAGTGCAAGATGCCTTTATTTAGATGTAACATGGCCGTAACAACGATAATTTTTGTTTTCTTTGGCACAACAACCACTGTCGGTCAGAGCCTGCCATGTACCCACTAGTGAAGTGAGCTTGGCTTTCAGTGACTTATTGTTACCATAACAGGATAGTCAGTCCTACGTATGGGAGCACGGTATATTTAGGGCTTGAACCCATGACGGGCATGTTGTTAAGTACGTTAACAACGATAATAGATGGCAACAAAATTCAACATCAAATTTCAATGCCATTCAAATAGTACAAGATGGCTTCATTTGGATGAAACATGGCCGTAACAACGATAATAGATGGCAAAAAAACTCAACATCAAATTTCAAGGCCATTCAAATAGTGCAATATGGCTTCATTTGGATAAAACATGGCCGTAACAACGATAATAGATGGCAACAAAATTCAACATTAAATTTCAAGGCCATTGAAATAGTGCGAGATGGCTTCATTTGGATGAAACATGGCCGTAACAACGATAATAGATTGCAAAAAAAACTCAACATCAAATTTCAAGGCCATTCAAATAGTGCAATATGGCTTCATTTGGATGAAACATGGCCGTAACAACGATAATAGATGGCAACAAAATTCAACATCAAATTTCAAGGCCATTCAAATAGTGCAAGATGGCTTCATTTGGATGAAACATGGCCGTAACAACGATAATAGATGGCAACAAAACTCAACATCAAATTTCAAGGCCATTCAAATAGTGCAATATGGCTTCATTTGGATGAAACATGGCCGTAACAACGATAATAGATGGCAACAAAACTCAACATCAAATTTCAAGGACATTGAAATAGTGCAATATGGCTTCATTTGGATGAAACATGGCCGTAACAACGATAATAGATGGCAAAAAAACTCAACATCAAATTTCAAGGCCATTCAAATAGTGCAATATGGCTTCATTTGGATGAAACACGGCCGTAACAACGATAATAGATGGCAACAAAATTCAACATCAAATTTCAAGGCCATTCAAATAGGGCAAGATGGCTTCATTTGGATGAAACATGGCCAAAACAACGATAATAGATGGCAAAAAAAATTCAACATCAAATTTCAAGCACATTGAAATAGTGCAAGATGGCTTCATTTGGATGAAACATGGCCGCAACAACAATAATAGATGGCAAAACAACTCAACATCAAATTTCAAGTCCATTCAAAAAGTGCAATATGGCTTCATTTGGATGAAACATGGCCGTAACAACGATAATAGATGGCAACAAAATTCAACATCAAATTTCAAGGCCAATGAATTAGTGCAAGATGCCTTTATTTGGATGTAACATGGCCGTAACAACGATAATTTTTTTTCTTTGGCACAACAACCACTGTCGGTCAAGGGCCTGCCAAGTACCCACTAGTGAAGTGAGCTTGGCTTTCAGTGACTTATTGTTACCATAACAGGATAGTCAGTCCTACGTATGGGAGCACGGTGTATTCGGGGCTTGAACCCATGACGGGCATGTTGTTAAGTACGTTAACAACGATAATAGATGGCAACAAAACTCAACATCAAATTTCAAGGACATTGAAATAGTGCAATATGGCTTCATTTGGATGAAACATGGCCGTAACAACGATAATAGATGGCAACAAAACTCAACATCAAATTTCAAGGACATTGAAATAGTGCAATATGGCTTCATTTGGATGAAACATGGCCGTAACAACGATAATAGATGGCAACAAAATTCAACATCAAATTTCATGGCTATTGAAATAGTGAAAGATGCCTTTATTTGGATGAAACATGGCCGTAACAACGATAATAGATGGCAACAAAATTCAACATCAAATTTCAAGGCCATTCAAATAGTGCAAGATGGCTTCATTTGGATGAAACATGGCCGTAACAACGATAATAGATGGCAAAAAAACTCAACATCACATTTCAAGGCCATTCAAATAGTGCAATATGGCTTCATTTGGATGAAACATGGTCGTAACAACGATAATAGATGGCCAAAAAATTCAACATCAAATTTCAAGGCCATTCAAATAGTGCAAGATGGCTTCATTTGGATGACACATGGCCGTTACAACGATAATAGATGGCGAAAAAACTCAACATCAAATTTCAAGTCCATTCAAATAGTGCAATATGGCTTCATTTGGATGAAACATGGCCGTAACAACGATAATAGATGGCAACAAAATTCAATATCAAATTTCAATGCCATTCAAATAGTGCAAGATGGCTTCATTTGGATGAAACATGGCCGTAACAACGATAATAGATGGCAAAAAAACTCAACATCAAATTTCAAGGACATTGAAATAGTGCAAAATGGCTTCATTTGGATGAAACATGGCCGTAACATCGATAATAGATGGCAACAAAATTCAACATCAAATTTCAAGGCCAATGAATTAGTGCAAGATGGCTTCATTTGGATGAAACATGGCCGTAACAACGATAATAGATGGCAACAAAATTCAACATCAAATTTCAAGGCCATTCAAATAGTGCAAGATGACTTCATTTGGATGAATCATGGCCGTAACAACGATAATAGATGGCAACAAAATTCAACATCAAATTTCAAGGCCATTCAAATAGTGCAAGATGGCTTGATTTGGATGAAACATGGCCGTAACAACGATAATAGATGGCAACAAAATTCAACATCAAATTTCAAGGCCATTCAAATAGTGCAAGATGGCTTCATTTGGATGAAACATGGCCGTAACAACGATAATAGATGGCAACAAAATTCAACATCAAATTTCTAGGCCATTGATAGTGCAAGATGCCTTTATTTGGATGTAGCATGGCCGTAACAACGATAATTTTTTTTCTTTGGCACAACAACCACTGTCGGTCAAGGGCCTGCCAAGTACCCACTAGTGAAGTGAGCTTGGCTTTCAGTGACTTATTGTTACCATAGCAGGATAGTCAGTCCTACGTATGGGAGCACGGTCTATTTAGGGCTAGAACCCATGACGGGCATGTTGTTAAGTACGTTAACAACGATAATAGATGGCAACAAAATTCAACATCAAATTTCAAGGCCATTGAATTAGTGCAAGATGGCTTCATTTGGATGAAACATGGCCCTAACAACGATAATAGATGGCAAAAAAAACTCAACATAAAATTTCAAGGCCATTCAAATAATGCAAGATGGCTTCATTTGGATGAAACATGGCCGTAACAACGATAATAGATGGCATCAAAATTCAACATCAAATTTCAAGGCCATTCAAATAGTGCAAGATGGCTTCATTTGGATGAAACATGGCCGTAACAACGATAATAGATGGCAACAAAATTCAACATCAAATTTCAAGGCCATTCAAATAGTGCAAGATGGCTTCATTTGGATGAAACATGGCCGTAACAACGATAATAGATGGCAACAAAATTCAACATCAACTTTCAAGGCCATTCAAATAGTGCAAGATGGCTTCATTTGAATGAAACATGGTCGTAACAACGATAATAGATGGCAACAAAATTCAACATCAAGTTTCAAGGTCATTGAATTAGTGCAAGATGGCTTCATTTGGATGTAACATGGCCGTAACAACGATAATAGATGGCAAAAAAAACTCAACATAAAATTTCAAGGCCATTCAAATAGTGCAAGATGGCTTCATTTGGATGAAACATGGCCGTAACAACGATAATAGATGGCATCAAAATTCAACATCAAATTTCAAGGCCATTCAAATAGTGCAAGATGGCTTCATTTGGATGAAACATGGCCGTAACAACGATAATAGATGGCAACAAAATTCAACATCAAATTTCAAGGCCATTCAAATAGTGCAAGATGGCTTCATTTAGATGAAACATGGCCGTAACAACGATAATAGATGGCAACAAAATTCAACATCAAATTTCAAGGCCATTCAAATAGTGCAAGATGGCTTCATTTGGATGAAACATGGCCGTAACAACGATAATAGATGGCAAAAAAACTCAACATCAAATTTCAAGTCCATTCAAATAGTGCAATATGGCTTCATTTGGATGAAACATGGCCGTAACAACGATAATAGATGGCAACAAAATTCAACATCAAATTTCAAGGCCATTCAAATAGTGCAAGATGGCTTCATTTGGATGAAACATGGCCGTAACAACGATAATAGATGGCAACAAAATTCAACATCAAATTTCAAGGCCATTCAAATAGTGCAAGATGGCTTCATTTGGATGAAACATGGCCGTAACAACGATAATAGATGGCAACAAAATTCAACATCAAATTTCAAGGCCATTGATAGTGCAAGATGCCTTTATTTGGATGTAACATGGCCGTAACAACGATAATTTTTTTTCTTTGGCACAACAACCACTGTCGGTCAAGGGCCTGCCAAGTACCCACTAGTGAAGTGAGCTTGGCTTTCAGTGACTTATTGTTACCATAACAGGATAGTCAGTCCTACGTATGGGAGCACGGTATATTTAGGGCTTGAACCCATGACGGGCATGTTGTTAAGTACGTTAACAACGATAATAGATGGCAACAAAATTCAACATCAAATTTCAATGCCATTCAAATAGTACAAGATGGCTTCATTTGGATGAAACATGGCCGTAACAACAATAATAGATGGCAAAAAAACTCAACATCAAATTTCAAGGCCATTCAAATAGTGCAATATGGCTTCATGTGGATAAAACATGGCCGTAACAACGATAATAGATGGCAACAAAATTCAACATTAAATTTCAAGGCCATTGAAATAGTGCGAGATGGCTTCATTTGGATGAAACATGGCCGTAACAACGATAATAGATTGCAAAAAAAACTCAACATCAAATTTCAAGGCCATTCAAATAGTGCAAGATGGCTTCATTTGGATGAAACATGGCCGTAACAACGATAATAGATGGCAACAAAATTCAACATCAAATTTCAAGGCCATTCAAATAGTGCAAGATGGCTTCATTTGGATGAAACATGGCCGTAACAACGATAATAGATGGCAACAAAACTCAACATCAAATTTCAAGGCCATTCAAATAGTGCAATATGGCTTCATTTGGATGAAACATGGCCGTAACAACGATAATAGATGGCAACAAAACTCAACATCAAATTTCAAGGCCATTCAAATAGTGCAAGATGGCTTCATTTGGATGAAACATGGCCGTAACAACGATAATAGATGGCAAAAAAACTCAACATCAAATTTCAAGGACATTGAAATAGTGCAATATGGCTTCATTTGGATGAAACATGGCCGTAACAACGATAATAGATGGCAAAAAAACTCAACATCAAATTTCAAGGCCATTCAAATAGTGCAAGATGGCTTCATTTGGATGAAACACGGCCGTAACAACGATAATAGATGGCAACAAAATTCAACATCAAATTTCAAGGCCATTCAAATAGGGCAAGATGGCTTCATTTGGATGAAACATGGCCAAAACAACGATAATAGATGGCAAAAAAACTCAACATCAAATTTCAAGCACATTGAAATAGTGCAAGATGGCTTCATTTGGATGAAACATGGCCGCAACAACAATAATAGATGGCAAAACAACTCAACATCAAATTTCAAGTCCATTCAAAAAGTGCAATATGGCTTCATTTGGATGAAACATGGCCGTAACAACGATAATAGATGGCAACAAAATTCAACATCAAATTTCAAGGCCAATGAATTAGTGCAAGATGCCTTTATTTGGATGTAACATGGCCGTAACAACGATAATTTTTTTTCTTTGGCACAACAACCACTGTCGGTCAAGGGCCTGCCAAGTACCCACTAGTGAAGTGAGCTTGGCTTTCAGTGACTTATTGTTACCATAACAGGATAGTCAGTCCTACGTATGGGAGCACGGTCTATTCGGGGCTTGAACCCATGACGGGCATGTTGTAAAGTACGTTAACAACGATAATAGATGGCAACAAAATTCAACATCAAATTTCAAGGCCATTCAAATGGTGCAAGATGGCTTCATTTGGATGAAACATGGCCGTAACAACGATAATAGATGGCAACAAAATTCAACATCAAATTTCATGGCTATTGAAATAGTGAAAGATGCCTTTATTTGGATGAAACATGGCCGTAACAACGATAATAGATGGCAACAAAATTCAACATCAAATTTCAAGGCCATTCAAATAGTGCAAGATGGCTTCATTTGGATGAAACATGGCCGTAACAACGATAATAGATGGCAAAAAAACTCAACATCACATTTCAAGGCCATTCAAATAGTGCAATATGGCTTCATTTGGATGAAACATGGTCGTAACAACGATAATAGATGGCAACAAAATTCAACATCAAATTTCAAGGCCATTCAAATAGTGCAAGATGGCTTCATTTGGATGAAACATAGCCGTAACAACGATAATAGATGGCAACAAAATTCAACATCAAATTTCAAGGCCATTCAAATAGTGCAAGATGGCTTCATTTGGATGAAACATGGCCGTAACAACGATAATAGATGGCAAAAAAACTCAACATCACATTTCAAGGCCATTCAAATAGTGCAATATGGCTTCATTTGGATGAAACATGGCCGTAGCAACGATAATAGATAGCAACAAGATTAAACATCAAATTTCAAGGCCATTCAAATAGTGCAAGATGGCTTTATTTGGATGAAACATGGCCGTAACAACCATCATAGATTGCAAAAAAACTCAACATCAAATTTTAAGTTCATTCAAATAGTGCAATATGGCTTCATTTGGATGAAACATGGCCGTAACAACGATAATAGATGGCAACAAAATTCAATATCAAATTTCAAGGCCATTCAAATAGTGCAAGATGGCTTCATTTGGATGAAACATGGCCGTAACAACGATAATAGATGGCAAAAAAACTCAACATCAAATTTCAAGGACATTGAAATAGTGCAAAATGGCTTCATTTGGATGAAACATGGCCGTAACATCGATAATAGATGGCAACAAAATTCAACATCAAATTTCAAGGCCAATGAATTAGTGCAAGATGGCTTCATTTGGATGAAACATGGCCGTAACAACGATAATAGATGGCAACAAAACTCAACATCAAATTTCAAGGCCATTGAAATAGTGCAAGATGACTTCATTTGGATGAATCATGGCCGTAACAACGATAATAGATGGCAACAAAATTCAACATCAAATTTCAAGGCCATTCAAATAGTGCAAGATGGCTTGATTTGGATGAAACATGGCCGTAACAACGATAATAGATGGCAACAAAATTCAACATCAAATTTCAAGGCCATTCAAATAGTGCAAGATGGCTTCATTTGGATGAAACATGGCCATAACAACGATAATAGATGGCAACAAAATTCAACATCAAATTTCAAGGCCATTGATAGTGCAAGATGCCTTTATTTGGATGTAGCATGGCCGTAACAACGATAATTTTTTTTCTTTGGCACAACAACCACTGTCGGTCAAGGGCCTGCCAAGTACCCACTAGTGAAGTGAGCTTGGCTTTCAGTGACTTATTGTTACCATAGCAGGATAGTCAGTCCTACGTATGGGAGCACGGTCTATTTAGGGCTAGAACCCATGACGGGCATGTTGTTAAGTACGTTAACAACGATAATAGATGGCAACAAAATTCAACATCAAATTTCAAGGCCATTGAATTAGTGCAAGATGGCTTCATTTGGATGAAACATGGCCGTAACAACGATAATAGATGGCAAAAAAACTCAACATCAAATTTCAAGGCCATTCAAATAGTGCAAGATGGCTTCATTTGGATGAAACATGGCCGTAACAACGATAATAGATGGCAACAAAATTCAACATCAACTTTCAAGGCCATTCAAATAGTGCAAGATGGCTTCATTTGAATGAAACATGGTCGTAACAACGATAATAGATGGCAACAAAATTCAACATCAAGTTTCAAGGTCATTGAATTAGTGCTAGATGGCTTCATTTGGATGTAACATGGCCGTAACAACGATAAAAGATGGCAAAAAAAACTCAACATAAAATTTCAAGGCCATTCAAATAGTGCAAGATGGCTTCATTTGGATGAAACATGGCCGTAACAACGATAATAGATGGCCAAAAAATTCAACATCAAATTTCAAGGCCATTCAAATAGTGCAAGATGGCTTCATTTGGATGAAACATGGCCGTAACAACGATAATAGATGGCAACAAAATTCAACATCAAATTTCAAGGCCATTCAAATAGTGCAAGATGGCTTCATTTAGATGAAACATGGCCGTAACAACGATAATAGATGGCAACAAAATTCAACATCAAATTTCAAGGCCATTGAAATAGTGCAAGATGGCTTCATTTGGATGAAACATGGCCGTAACAACGATAATAGATGGCAAAAAAACTCAACATCAAATTTCAAGTCCATTCAAATAGTGCAATATGGCTTCATTTGGATGAAACATGGCCGTAACAACGATAATAGATGGCAACAAAATTCAACATCAAATTTTAAGGCCATTCAAATAGTGCAAGATGGCTTCATTTGGATGAAACATGGCCGTAACAACGATAATAGATGGCAACAAAATTCAACATCAAATTTCAAGGCCATTCAAATAGTGCAAGATGGCTTCATTTGGATGAAACATGGCCGTAACAACGATAATAGATGGCAAAAAAACTCAACATCACATTTCAAGGCCATTCAAATAGTGCAATATGGCTTCATTTGGATGAAACATGGCCGTAGCAACGATAATAGATAGCAACAAGATTAAACATCAAATTTCAAGGCCATTCAAATAGTGCAAGATGGCTTTATTTGGATGAAACATGGCCGTAACAACCATCATAGATTGCAAAAAAACTCAACATCAAATTTTAAGTTCATTCAAATAGTGCAATATGGCTTCATTTGGATGAAACATGGCCGTAACAACGATAATAGATGGCAACAAAATTCAATATCAAATTTCAAGGCCATTCAAATAGTGCAAGATGGCTTCATTTGGATGAAACATGGCCGTAACAACGATAATAGATGGCAAAAAAACTCAACATCAAATTTCAAGGACATTGAAATAGTGCAAAATGGCTTCATTTGGATGAAACATGGCCGTAACATCGATAATAGATGGCAACAAAATTCAACATCAAATTTCAAGGCCAATGAATTAGTGCAAGATGGCTTCATTTGGATGAAACATGGCCGTAACAACGATAATAGATGGCAACAAAACTCAACATCAAATTTCAAGGCCATTGAAATAGTGCAAGATGACTTCATTTGGATGAATCATGGCCGTAACAACGATAATAGATGGCAACAAAATTCAACATCAAATTTCAAGGCCATTCAAATAGTGCAAGATGGCTTGATTTGGATGAAACATGGCCGTAACAACGATAATAGATGGCAACAAAATTCAACATCAAATTTCAAGGCCATTCAAATAGTGCAAGATGGCTTCATTTGGATGAAACATGGCCATAACAACGATAATAGATGGCAACAAAATTCAACATCAAATTTCAAGGCCATTGATAGTGCAAGATGCCTTTATTTGGATGTAGCATGGCCGTAACAACGATAATTTTTTTTCTTTGGCACAACAACCACTGTCGGTCAAGGGCCTGCCAAGTACCCACTAGTGAAGTGAGCTTGGCTTTCAGTGACTTATTGTTACCATAGCAGGATAGTCAGTCCTACGTATGGGAGCACGGTCTATTTAGGGCTAGAACCCATGACGGGCATGTTGTTAAGTACGTTAACAACGATAATAGATGGCAACAAAATTCAACATCAAATTTCAAGGCCATTGAATTAGTGCAAGATGCCTTCATTTGGATGAAACATGGCCGTAACAACGATAATAGATGGCAAAAAAACTCAACATCAAATTTCAAGGCCATTCAAATAGTGCAAGATGGCTTCATTTGGATGAAACATGGCCGTAACAACGATAATAGATGGCAACAAAATTCAACATCAACTTTCAAGGCCATTCAAATAGTGCAAGATGGCTTCATTTGAATGAAACATGGTCGTAACAACGATAATAGATGGCAACAAAATTCAACATCAAGTTTCAAGGTCATTGAATTAGTGCTAGATGGCTTCATTTGGATGTAACATGGCCGTAACAACGATAAAAGATGGCAAAAAAAACTCAACATAAAATTTCAAGGCCATTCAAATAGTGCAAGATGGCTTCATTTGGATGAAACATGGCCGTAACAACGATAATAGATGGCCAAAAAATTCAACATCAAATTTCAAGGCCATTCAAATAGTGCAAGATGGCTTCATTTGGATGAAACATGGCCGTAACAACGATAATAGATGGCAACAAAATTCAACATCAAATTTCAAGGCCATTCAAATAGTGCAAGATGGCTTCATTTAGATGAAACATGGCCGTAACAACGATAATAGATGGCAACAAAATTCAACATCAAATTTCAAGGCCATTGAAATAGTGCAAGATGGCTTCATTTGGATGAAACATGGCCGTAACAACGATAATAGATGGCAAAAAAACTCAACATCAAATTTCAAGTCCATTCAAATAGTGCAATATGGCTTCATTTGGATGAAACATGGCCGTAACAACGATAATAGATGGCAACAAAATTCAACATCAAATTTTAAGGCCATTCAAATAGTGCAAGATGGCTTCATTTGGATGAAACATGGCCGTAACAACGATAATAGATGGCAACAAAATTCAACATCAAATTTCAAGGCCATTCAAATAGTGCAAGATGGCTTCATTTGGATGAAACATGGCCGTAACAACGATAATAGATGGCAACAAAATTCAACATCAAATTTCAAGGCCATTGATAGTGCAAGATGCCTTTATTTGGATGTAACATGGCCGTAACAACGATAATTTTTTTTCTTTGGCACAACAACCACTGTCGGTCAAGGGCCTGCCAAGTACCCACTAGTGAAGTGAGCTTGGCTTTCAGTGACTTATTGTTACCATAACAGGATAGTCAGTCCTACGTATGGGAGCACGGTGTATTCGGGGCTTGAACCCATGACGGGCATGTTGTAAAGTACGTTAACAACGATAATAGATGGCAACAAAATTCAACATCAAATTTCAAGGCCATTCAAATAGTGCAAGATGGCTTCATTTGGATGAAACATGGCCGTAACAACGATAATAGATGGCAACAAAATTCAACATCAAATTTCATGGCTATTGAAATAGTGAAAGATGCCTTTATTTGGATGAAACATGGCCGTAACAACGATAATAGATGGCAACAAAATTCAACATCAAATTTCAAGGCCATTCAAATAGTGCAAGATGGCTTCATTTGGATGAAACATGGCCGTAACAACGATAATAGATGGCAACAAAACTCAACATCACATTTCAAGGCCATTCAAATAGTGCAATATGGCTTCATTTGGATGAAACATGGTCGTAACAACGATAATAGATGGCAAAAAAATTCAACATCAAATTTCAAGGCCATTCAAATAGTGCAAGATGGCTTCATTTGGATGAAACATAGCCGTAACAACGATAATAGATGGCCAAAAAATTCAACATCAAATTTCAAGGCCATTCAAATAGTGCAAGATGGCTTCATTTGGATGAAACATGGCCGTTACAACGATAATAGATGGCAAAAAAACTCAACATCAAATTTCAAGGCCATTCAAATAGTGCAATATGGCTTCATTTGGATGAAACATGGCCGTAACAACGATAATAGATGGCAACAAAATTCAATATCAAATTTCAAGGCCATTGAAATAGTGCAAGATGGCTTCATTTGGATGAAACATGGCCGTAACAACGATAATAGATGGCAAAAAAACTCAACATCAAATTTCAAGGACATTGAAATAGTGCAAGATGGCTTCATTTGGATGAAACATGGCCGTAACATCGATAATAGATGGCAACAAAATTCAACATCAAGTTTCAAGTTCATTGAATTAGTGCAAGATGGCTTCATTTGGATGAAACATGGCCGAAACAACGATAATAGATGGCAACAAAACTCAACATCAAATTTCAAGGCCATTCAAATAGTGCAAGATGGCTTCATTTGGATGAAACATGGCCGTAACAACGATAAAAGATGGCAAAAAAAACTCAACATAAAATTTCAAGGCCATTCAAATAGTGCAAGATTTCTTCATTTGGATGAAACATGGCCGTAACAACGATAATAGATGGCAACAAAATTCAACATCAAATTTCAAGGCCATTCAAATAGTGCAAGATGGCTTCATTTGGATGAAACATGGCAGTAACAACGATAATAGATGGCAAAAAAATTCAACATCAAATTTCAAGGCCATTCAAATAGTGCAAGATGGCTTCATTTGGATGAAACATAGCCGTAACAACGATAATAGATGGCCAAAAAATTCAACATCAAATTTCAAGGCCATTCAAATAGTGCAAGATGGCTTCATTTGGATGAAACATGGCCGTTACAACGATAATAGATGGCAAAAAAACTCAACATCAAATTTCAAGTCCATTCAAATAGTGCAATATGGCTTCATTTGGATGAAACATGGCCGTAACAACGATAATAGATGGCAACAAAATTCAATATCAAATTTCAAGGCCATTCAAATAGTGCAAGATGGCTTCATTTGGATGAAACATGGCCGTAACAACGATAATAGATGGCAAAAAAACTCAACATCAAATTTCAAGGACATTGAAATAGTGCAAAATGGCTTCATTTGGATGAAACATGGCCGTAACATCGATAATAGATGGCAACAAAATTCAACATCAAATTTCAAGGCCAATGAATTAGTGCAAGATGGCTTCATTTGGATGAAACATGGCCGTAACAACGATAATAGATGGCAACAAAACTCAACATCAAATTTCAAGGCCATTCAAATAGTGCAAGATGGCTTCATTTGGATGAATCATGGCCGAAACAACGATAATAGATGGCAACAAAATTCAACATCAAATTTCAAGGCCATTCAAATAGTGCAAGATGGCTTGATTTGGATGAAACATGGCCGTAACAACGATAATAGATGGCAACAAAATTCAACATCAAATTTCAAGGCCATTCAAATAGTGCAAGATGGCTTCATTTGGATGAAACATGGCCATAACAACGATAATAGATGGCAACAAAATTCAACATCAAATTTCAAGGCCATTGATAGTGCAAGATGCCTTTATTTGGATGTAGCATGGCCGTAATAACGATAATTTTTTTTCTTTGGCACAACAACCACTGTCGGTCAAGGGCCTGCCAAGTACCCACTAGTGAAGTGAGCTTGGCTTTCAGTGACTTATTGTTACCATAGCAGGATAGTCAGTCCTACGTATGGGAGCACGGTCTAGTTAGGGCTAGAACCCATGACGGGCATGTTGTTAAGTACGTTAACAACGATAATAGATGGCAACAAAATTCAACATCAAATTTCAAGGCCATTGAATTAGTGCAAGATGGCTTCATTTGGATGAAACATGGCCGTAACAACGATAATAGATGGCAAAAAAACTCAACATCAAATTTCAAGGCCATTCAAATAGTGCAAGATGACTTCATTTGGATGAAACATGGCCGTAACAACGATAATAGATGGCAACAAAATTCAACATCAACTTTCAAGGCCATTCAAATAGTGCAAGATGGCTTCATTTGAATGAAACATGGTCGTAACAACGATAATAGATGGCAACAAAATTCAACATCAAGTTTCAAGGTCATTGAATTAGTGCAAGATGGCTTCATTTGGATGTAACATGGCCGTAACAACGATAAAAGATGGCAAAAAAAACTCAACATAAAATTTCAAGGCCATTCAAATAGTGCAAGATTTCTTCATTTGGATGAAACATGGCCGTAACAACGATAATAGATGGCAACAAAATTCAACATCAAATTTCAAGGCCATTCAAATAGTGCAAGATGGCTTCATTTGGATGAAACATGGCAGTAACAACGATAATAGATGGCAACAAAATTCAACATCAAATTTCAAGGCCATTCAAATAGTGCAAGATGGCTTCATTTAGATGAAACATGGCCGTAACAACGATAATAGATGGCAACAAAATTCAACATCAAATTTCAAGGCCATTGAAATAGTGCAAGATGGCTTCATTTGGATGAAACATGGCCGTAACAACGATAATAGATGGCAAAAAAACTCAACATCAAATTTCAAGTCCATTCAAATAGTGCAAGATGCCTTTATTTGGATGAAACATGGCCGTAACAACGATAATAGATGGCAACAAAATTCAACATCAAATTTCAAGGCCATTCAAATAGTGCAAGATGGCTTCATTTGGATGAAACATGGCCGTAACAACGATAATAGATGGCAACAAAATTCAACATCAAATTTCAAGGCCATTCAAATAGTGCAAGATGGCTTCATTTGGATGAAACATGGCCGTAACAACGATAATAGATGGCAACAAAATTCAACATCAAATTTCAAGGCCATTGATAGTGCAAGATGCCTTTATTTGGATGAAACATGGCCGTAACAACGATAATTTTTTTTTCTTTGGCACAACAACCACTGTCGGTCAAGGGCCTGCCAAGTACCCCCTAGTGAAGTGAGCTTGGCTTTCAGTGACTTATTGTTACCATAACAGGATAGTCAGTCCTACGTATGGGAGCACGGTATATTTAGGGCTTGAACCCATGACGGGCATGTTGTTAAGTACGTTAACAACGATAATAGATGGCAACAAAATTCAACATCAAATTTCAATGCCATTCAAATAGTACAAGATGGCTTCATTTGGATGAAACATGGCCGTAACAACGATAATAGATGGCAAAAAAACTCAACATCAAATTTCAAGTCCATTCAAATAGTGCAATATGGCTTCATTTGGATAAAACATGGCCGTAACAACGATAATAGATGGCAACAAAATTCAACATTAAATTTCAAGGCCATTGAAATAGTGCGAGATGGCTTCATTTGGATGAAACATGGCCGTAACAACGATAATAGATTGCAAAAAAAACTCAACATCAAATTTCAAGGCCATTCAAATAGTGCAAGATGGCTTCATTTGGATGAAACATGGCCGTAACAACGATAATAGATGGCAACAAAACTCAACATCAAATTTCAAGGCCATTCAAATAGTGCAAGATGGCTTCATTTGGATGAAACATGGCCGTAACAACGATAATAGATGGCAACAAAACTCAACATCAAATTTCAAGGCCATTCAAATAGTGCAATATGGCTTCATTTGGATGTAACATGGCCGTAACAACGATAAAAGATGGCAAAAAAAACTCAACATCAAGTTTCAAGGTCATTGAATTAGTGCAAGATGGCTTCATTTGGATGTAACATGGCCGTAACAACGATAAAAGATGGCAAAAAAAACTCAACATAAAATTTCAAGGCCATTCAAATAGTGCAAGATTTCTTCATTTGGATGAAACATGGCCGTAACAACGATAATAGATGGCAACAAAATTCAACATCAACTTTCAAGGCCATTCAAATAGTGCAAGATGGCTTCATTTGAATGAAACATGGTCGTAACAACGATAATAGATGGCAACAAAATTCAACATCAAGTTTCAAGGTCATTGAATTAGTGCAAGATGGCTTCATTTGGATGTAACATGGCCGTAACAACGATAAAAGATGGCAAAAAAATCTCAACATAAAATTTCAAGGCCATTCAAATAGTGCAAGATTTCTTCATTTGGATGAAACATGGCCGTAACAACGATAATAGATGGCAACAAAATTCAACATCAAATTTCAAGGCCATTCAAATAGTGCAAGATGGCTTCATTTGGATGAAACATGGCAGTAACAACGATAATAGATGGCAACAAAATTCAACATCAAATTTCAAGGCCATTCAAATAGTGCAAGATGGCTTCATTTAGATGAAACATGGCCGTAACAACGATAATAGATGGCAACAAAATTCAACATCAAATTTCAAGGCCATTCAAATAGTGCAAGATGGCTTCATTTGGATGAAACATGGCCGTAACAACGATAATAGATGGCAAAAAAACTCAACATCAAATTTCAAGTCCATTCAAATAGTGCAAGATGCCTTTATTTGGATGAAACATGGCCGTAACAACGATAATAGATGGCAACAAAATTCAACATCAAATTTCAAGGCCATTCAAATAGTGCAAGATGGCTTCATTTGGATGAAACATGGCCGTAACAACGATAATAGATGGCAACAAAATTCAACATCAAATTTCAAGGCCATTCAAATAGTGCAAGATGGCTTCATTTGGATGAAACATGGCCGTAACAACGATAATAGATGGCAACAAAATTCAACATCAAATTTCAAGGCCATTGATAGTGCAAGATGCCTTTATTTGGATGAAACATGGCCGTAACAACGATAATTTTTTTTTCTTTGGCACAACAACCACTGTCGGTCAAGGGCCTGCCAAGTACCCACTAGTGAAGTGAGCTTGGCTTTCAGTGACTTATTGTTACCATAACAGGATAGTCAGTCCTACGTATGGGAGCACGGTATATTTAGGGCTTGAACCCATGACGGGCATGTTGTTAAGTACGTTAACAACGATAATAGATGGCAACAAAATTCAACATCAAATTTCAATGCCATTCAAATAGTACAAGATGGCTTCATTTGGATGAAACATGGCCGTAACAACGATAATAGATGGCAAAAAAACTCAACATCAAATTTCAAGGCCATTCAAATAGTGCAATATGGCTTCATTTGGATAAAACATGGCCGTAACAACGATAATAGATGGCAACAAAATTCAACATTAAATTTCAAGGCCATTGAAATAGTGCGAGATGGCTTCATTTGGATGAAACATGGCCGTAACAACGATAATAGATTGCAAAAAAAACTCAACATCAAATTTCAAGGCCATTCAAATAGTGCAAGATGGCTTCATTTGGATGAAACATGGCCGTAACAACGATAATAGATGGCAACAAAACTCAACATCAAATTTCAAGGCCATTCAAATAGTGCAAGATGGCTTCATTTGGATGAAACATGGCCGTAACAACGATAATAGATGGCAACAAAACTCAACATCAAATTTCAAGGCCATTCAAATAGTGCAATATGGCTTCATTTGGATGAAACATGGCCGTAACAACGATAATAGATGGCAACAAAACTCAACATCAAATTTCAAGGCCATTCAAATAGTGCAAGATGGCTTCATTTGGATGAAACATGGCCGTAACAACGATAATAGATGGCAAAAAAACTCAACATCAAATTTCAAGGACATTGAAATAGTGCAATATGGCTTCATTTGGATGTAACATGGCCGTAACAACGATAATAGATGGCAACAAAATTCAACATCAAATTTCAAGGCCATTCAAATAGTGCAAGATGGCTTCATTTGGATGAAACATGGCCGTAACAACGATAATAGATGGCAACAAAATTCAACATCAAATTTCAAGGCCATTCAAATAGTGCAAGATGGCTTTATTTGGATGAAACATGGCCGTAACAACGATAATAGATGGCAACAAACTCAACATCAAATTTCAAGGTCATTCAAATAGTGCAAAATGGCTTCATTTGGATAAAACATGGCCGTAACAACGATAATAGATGGCAACAAAATTCAACATTAAATTTCAAGGCCATTCAAATAGTGCAATATGGCTTCATTTGGATGAAACATGGCCGTAACAACGATAATAGATGGACACAAAATTCAACATCAAATTTCAAGGCCATTCAAATAGTGCAAGATGGCTTCATTTGGATGAAACATGGCCGTAACAACGATAATAGATGGCAACAAACTCAACATCAAATTTCAAGGCCATTGAAATAGTGCAAAATGGCTTCATTTGGATGAAACATGGCCGTAACAACGATAATAGATGGCAACAAAATTCAACATCAAATTTCAAGGCCATTGAATTAGTGCAAGATGCCTTTATTTGGATGAATCATGGCCGTAACAACGATAATTTTTGTTTTCTTTGGCACAACAACCACTGTCGGTCAAGGGCCTGCCAAGTACCCACTAGTGAAGTGAGCATGGCTTTCAGTGACTTATTGTTACCATAGCAGGATAGTCAGTCCTTCGTACGGGAGCACGGTCTATTCGGGGCTTGAACCCATGACGGGCATGTTGTTAAGTACGTTAACATCGATAATAGATGGCAACAAAATTCAACATCAAATTTCAAGGCCATTGAATTAGTGCAAAATGGCTTCATTTGGATGAAACATGGCCGTAACAACGATAATAGATGGCAACAAAATTCAACATCAAATTTCAAGGCCATTGAAATAGTGCAAAATGGCTTCATTTGGATAAAACATGGCCGTAACAACGATAATAGATGG
Source organism: Anopheles gambiae (assembly GCF_943734735.2). Classification (NCBI taxonomy): domain Eukaryota; kingdom Metazoa; phylum Arthropoda; class Insecta; order Diptera; family Culicidae; genus Anopheles; species Anopheles gambiae. Next base: position 244,814 of record NW_026902718.1, read on the forward strand.
CAACAAAATTCAACATCAAATTTCAAGGCCATTGAATTAGTGCAAGATGCCTTTATTTGGATGAAACATGGCCGTAACAACGATAATTTTTTTTTTTTTCTTTGGCACAACAACCACTGTCGGTCAAGGGCCTGCCAAGTACCCACTAGTGAAGTGAGCTTGGCTTTCAGTGACTTATTGTTACCATAGCAGGATAGTCAGTCCTACGTATGGGAGCACGGTCTATTCGGGGCTTGAACCCATGACAGGCATGTTGTTAAGTACGTTAACAACGATAATAGATGGCAACAAAATTCAACATCAAATTTCAAGGCCATTCAAATAGTGCAAGATGGCTTCATTTGGATGAAACATGGCCGTAACAACGATAATAGATGGCAACAAACTCAACATCAAATTTCAAGGCCATTGAAATAGTGCAAAATGGCTTCATTTGGATGAAACATGGCCGTAACAACGATAATAGATGGCAACAAAATTCAACATCAAATTTCAAGGCCATTGAATTAGTGCAATATGGCTTCATTTGGATGAAACATGGCCGTAACAACGATAATAGATGGCAACAAAATTCAACATCAAATTTCAAGGCCATTCAAATAGTGCAAGATGGCTTCATTTGGATGAAACATGGCCATAACAACGATAATAGATGGCAACAAAATTCAACATCAAATTTCAAGGCCATTGAAATAGTGCAAGATGGCTTCATTTGGATGAAACATGGCCGTAACAACGATAATAGATGGCAAAAAAACTCAACATCAAATTTCAAGTCCATTCAAATAGTGCAATATGGCTTCATTTGGATGAAACATGGCCGTAACAACGATAATAGATGGCAACAAAACTCAACATCAAATTTCAAGGCCATTCAAATAGTACAAGATGGCTTCATTTGGATGAAACATGGCCGTAACAACGATAATAGATGGCAAAAAAACTCAACATCAAATTTCAAGGCCATTCAAATAGTGCAATATGGCTTCATTTGGATAAAACATGGCCGTAACAACGATAATAGATGGCAACAAAATTCAACATTAAATTTCAAGGCCATTGAAATAGTGCGAGATGGCTTCATTTGGATGAAACATGGCCGTAACAACGATAATAGATTGCAAAAAAAACTCAACATCAAATTTCAAGGCCATTCAAATAGTGCAAGATGGCTTCATTTGGATGAAACATGGCCGTAACAACGATAATAGATGGCAACAAAACTCAACATCAAATTTCAAGGCCATTCAAATAGTGCAAGATGGCTTCATTTGGATGAAACATGGCCGTAACAACGATAATAGATGGCAACAAAACTCAACATCAAATTTCAAGGCCATTCAAATAGTGCAATATGGCTTCATTTGGATGTAACATGGCCGTAACAACGATAAAAGATGGCAAAAAAAACTCAACATCAAGTTTCAAGGTCATTGAATTAGTGCAAGATGGCTTCATTTGGATGTAACATGGCCGTAACAACGATAAAAGATGGCAAAAAAAACTCAACATCAAATTTCAAGGCCATTCAAATAGTGCAAGATTTCTTCATTTGGATGAAACATGGCCGTAACAACGATAATAGATGGCAACAAAATTCAACATCAACTTTCAAGGCCATTCAAATAGTGCAAGATGGCTTCATTTAGATGAAACATGGCCGTAACAACGATAATAGATGGCAACAAAATTCAACATCAAATTTCAAGGCCATTCAAATAGTGCAAGATGGCTTCATTTGGATGAAACATGGCCGTAACAACGATAATAGATGGCAAAAAAACTCAACATCAAATTTCAAGTCCATTCAAATAGTGCAAGATGCCTTTATTTGGATGAAACATGGCCGTAACAACGATAATAGATGGCAACAAAATTCAACATCAAATTTCAAGGCCATTCAAATAGTGCAAGATGGCTTCATTTGGATGAAACATGGCCGTAACAACGATAATAGATGGCAACAAAATTCAACATCAAATTTCAAGGCCATTCAAATAGTGCAAGATGGCTTCATTTGGATGAAACATGGCCGTAACAACGATAATAGATGGCAACAAAATTCAACATCAAATTTCAAGGCCATTGATAGTGCAAGATGCCTTTATTTGGATGAAACATGGCCGTAACAACGATAATTTTTTTTTCTTTGGCACAACAACCACTGTCGGTCAAGGGCCTGCCAAGTACCCACTAGTGAAGTGAGCTTGGCTTTCAGTGACTTATTGTTACCATAACAGGATAGTCAGTCCTACGTATGGGAGCACGGTATATTTAGGGCTTGAACCCATGACGGGCATGTTGTTAAGTACGTTAACAACGATAATAGATGGCAACAAAATTCAACATCAAATTTCAATGCCATTCAAATAGTACAAGATGGCTTCATTTGGATGAAACATGGCCGTAACAACGATAATAGATGGCAAAAAAACTCAACATCAAATTTCAAGGCCATTCAAATAGTGCAATATGGCTTCATTTGGATAAAACATGGCCGTAACAACGATAATAGATGGCAACAAAATTCAACATTAAATTTCAAGGCCATTGAAATAGTGCGAGATGGCTTCATTTGGATGAAACATGGCCGTAACAACGATAATAGATTGCAAAAAAAACTCAACATCAAATTTCAAGGCCATTCAAATAGTGCAAGATGGCTTCATTTGGATGAAACATGGCAGTAACAACGATAATAGATGGCAACAAAACTCAACATCAAATTTCAAGGCCATTCAAATAGTGCAAGATGGCTTCATTTGGATGAAACATGGCCGTAACAACGATAATAGATGGCAACAAAACTCAACATCAAATTTCAAGGCCATTCAAATAGTGCAATATGGCTTCATTTGGATGAAACATGGCCGTAACAACGATAATAGATGGCAACAAAACTCAACATCAAATTTCAAGGCCATTCAAATAGTGCAAGATGGCTTCATTTGGATGAAACATGGCCGTAACAACGATAATAGATGGCAAAAAAACTCAACATCAAATTTCAAGGACATTGAAATAGTGCAATATGGCTTCATTTGGATGTAACATGGCCGTAACAACGATAATAGATGGCAACAAAATTCAACATCAAATTTCAAGGCCATTCAAATAGTGCAAGATGGCTTCATTTGGATGAAACATGGCCGTAACAACGATAATAGATGGCAACAAAATTCAACATCAAATTTCAAGGCCATTCAAATAGTGCAAGATGGCTTTATTTGGATGAAACATGGCCGTAACAACGATAATAGATGGCAACAAACTCAACATCAAATTTCAAGGTCATTCAAATAGTGCAAAATGGCTTCATTTGGATAAAACATGGCCGTAACAACGATAATAGATGGCAACAAAATTCAACATTAAATTTCAAGGCCATTCAAATAGTGCAATATGGCTTCATTTGGATGAAACATGGCCGTAACAACGATAATAGATGGACACAAAATTCAACATCAAATTTCAAGGCCATTCAAATAGTGCAAGATGGCTTCATTTGGATGAAACATGGCCGTAACAACGATAATAGATGGCAACAAACTCAACATCAAATTTCAAGGCCATTGAAATAGTGCAAAATGGCTTCATTTGGATGAAACATGGCCGTAACAACGATAATAGATGGCAACAAAATTCAACATCAAATTTCAAGGCCATTGAATTAGTGCAAGATGCCTTTATTTGGATGAATCATGGCCGTAACAACGATAATTTTTGTTTTCTTTGGCACAACAACCACTGTCGGTCAAGGGCCTGCCAAGTACCCACTAGTGAAGTGAGCATGGCTTTCAGTGACTTATTGTTACCATAGCAGGATAGTCAGTCCTTCGTACGGGAGCACGGTCTATTCGGGGCTTGAACCCATGACGGGCATGTTGTTAAGTACGTTAACATCGATAATAGATGGCAACAAAATTCAACATCAAATTTCAAGGCCATTGAATTAGTGCAAAATGGCTTCATTTGGATGAAACATGGCCGTAACAACGATAATAGATGGCAACAAAATTCAACATCAAATTTCAAGGCCATTGAAATAGTGCAAAATGGCTTCATTTGGATAAAACATGGCCGTAACAACGATAATAGATGGCAACAAAATTCAACATCAAATTTCAAGGCCATTGAATTAGTGCAAGATGCCTTTATTTGGATGAAACATGGCCGTAACAACGATAATTTTTTTTTTTTTCTTTGGCACAACAACCACTGTCGGTCAAGGGCCTGCCAAGTACCCACTAGTGAAGTGAGCTTGGCTTTCAGTGACTTATTGTTACCATAGCAGGATAGTCAGTCCTTCGTATGGGAGCTCGGTCTATTCGGGGCTTGAACCCATGACAGGCATGTTGTTAAGTACGTTAACAACGATAATAGATGGCAACAAAATTCAACATCAAATTTCAAGGCCATTCAAATAGTGCAAGATGGCTTCATTTGGATGAAACATGGCCGTAACAACGATAATAGATGGCAACAAACTCAACATCAAATTTCAAGGCCATTGAAATAGTGCAAAATGGCTTCATTTGGATGAAACATGGCCGTAACAACGATAATAGATGGCAACAAAATTCAACATCAAATTTCAAGGCCATTGAATTAGTGCAAGATGGCTTCATTTGGATGAAACATGGCCGTAACAACGATAATAGATGGCAACAAAATTCAACATCAAATTTCAAGGCCATTCAAATAGTGCAAGATGCCTTTATTTGGATGAAACATGGCCGTAACAACGATAATAGATGGCAACAAAACTCAACATCAAATTTCAAGGCCATTTAAATAGTGCAAGATGGCTTCATTTGGATGAAACATGGCCGTAACAACGATAATAGATGGCAACAAAACTCAACATCAAATTTCAAGGCCATTGAATTAGTGCAAGATGGCTTCATTTGGATGAAACATGGCCGTAACAACGATAATAGATGGCAACAAAATTCAACATCAAATTTCAAGGCCAATGAATTAGTGCAAGATGCCTTTATTTGGATGAAACATGGCCGTAACAACGATAATTTTTGTTTTCTTTGGCACAACAACCACTGTCGGTCAAGGGCCTGCCAAGTACCCACTAGTGAAGTGAGCTTGGCTTTCAGTGACTTATTGTTACCATAGCAGGATAGTCAGTCCTTCGTATGGGAGCACGGTCTATTCGGGGCTTGAACCCATGACTGGCATGTTGTTAAGTACGTTAACAACGATAATAGATGGCAACAAAATTCAACATCAAATTTCAAGGCCATTCAAATAGTGCAAGATGGCTTCATTTGGATGAAACATGGCCGTAACAACGATAATAGATGGCAACAAACTCAACATCAAATTTCAAGGCAATTGAAATAGTGCAAAATGGCTTCATTTGGATAAAACATGGCCGTAACAACGATAATAGATGGCAACAAAATTCAACATCAAATTTCAAGGCCATTCAAATAGTGCAAGATGGCTTCATTTGGATGAATCATGGCCGTAACAACGATAATAGATGGCAAAAAAACTCAACATCAAAATTCAGGGCCATTGAAATAGTGCAATATGGCTTCATTTAGATGAAACATGGCCGTAACAACGATAATAGATGGTAACAAAACTCAACATCAAATTTCAAGGCCATTGAAATAGTGCAAGATGACTTCATTTGGATGAAACATGGCCGTAACAACGATAATAGATGGTAACAAAACTCAACATCAAATTTCAAGGCCATTGAAATAGTGCAAGATGACTTCATTTGGATGAAACATGGCCGTAACAACGATAATAGATGGCAACAAACTCAACATCAAATTTCAAGGCAATTGAAATAGTGCAAAATGGCGTCATTTGGATACAACATGGCCGTAACAACGATAATAGATGGCAACAAAATTCAACATCAAATTTCAAGGCCATTCAAATAGTGCAAGATGGCTTCATTTGGATGAATCATGGCCGTAACAACGATAAAAGATGGTAAAAAAAACTCAACATCAAATTTCAAGGCCATTGAAATAGTGCAAAATGGCTTCATTTGGATGTAACATGGCCGTAACAACGATAATAGATGGCAACAAAATTCAACATCAAATTTCAAGGCCATTCAAATAGTGCAAGATGGTTTCATTTGGATGAAACATGGCCGTAACAACGATAATAGATGGCAACAAAATTCAACATCAAATTTCAAGGCCATTGAATTAGTGCAAGATGCCTTTATTTGGATGAAACATGGCCGTAACAACGATAATTTTTTTTTCTTTGGCACAACAACCACTGTCGGTCAAGGGCCTGCCAAGTACCCACTAGTGAAGTGAGCTTGGCTTTCAGTGACTTATTGTTACCATAGCAGGATAATCAGTCCTTTGTATGGGAGCACGGTCTATTCGGGGCTTGAACTCATGACGGGCATGTTGTTAAGTACGTTAACAACGATAATAGATGGCAACAAAACTCAACATCAAATTTCAAGGCCATTCAAATAGTGCAAGATGTCTTCATTTGGATGAAACATGGCCGTAACAACGATAATAGATGGCAACAAACTCAACATCAAATTTCAAGGCCATTGAATTAGTGCAAGATGCCTTTATTTGGATGAAACATGGCCGTAACAACGATAATAGATGGCAACAAAACTCAACATCAAATTTCAAGGCCATTCAAATAGTGCAAGATGGTTTCATTTGGATGAAACATGGCCGTAACAACGATAATAGATGGCAACAAAATTCAACATCAAATTTCAAGGCCAATGAATTAGTGCAAGACGCCTTTATTTGGATGAAACATGGCCGTAACAACGATATTTTTTTTTTTCTTTGGCACAACAACCACTGTCGCTCAAGGGCCTGCCAAGTACCCACTAGTGAAGTGAGCTTGGCTTTCAGTGACTTATTGTTACCATAGCAGGATAGTCAGTCCTTCGTATGGGAGCACGGTCTATTCGGGGCTTGAACCCATGACGGGCATGTTGTTAAGTACGTTAACAACGATAATAGATGGCAACAAAATTCAACATCAAATTTCAAGACCATTCAAATAGTGCAAGATGGCTTCATTTGGATGAAACATGGCCGTAACAACGATAATAGATGGCAACAAACTCAACATCAAATTTCAAGGCCATTGAAATAGTGCAAAATGGCTTCATTTGGATGAAACATGGCCGTAACAACGATAATAGATGGCAACAAAATTCAACATCAAATTTCAAGGCCATTGAATGAGTGCAAGATGCCTTTATTTGGATGTAACATGGCCGTAACAACGATAATTTTTTTTTCTTTGGCACAACAACCACTGTCGGTCAAGGGCCTGCCAAGTACCCACTAGTGAAGTGAGCTTGGCTTTCAGTGACTTATTGTTACCATAGCAGGATAGTCAGTCCTTCGTATGGGAGCACGGTCTATTCGGGGCTTGAACCCATGACGGGCATGTTGTTAAGTACGTTAACAACGATAATAGATGGCAACAAAATTCAACATCAAATTTCAAGGCCATTCAAATAGTGCAAGATGGCTTCATTTGGATGTAACATGGCCGTAACAACGATAATAGATGGCAAAAAAATTCAACATCATATTTCAAGGCCATTGAAATAGTGCAAAATGGCTTCATTTGGATAAAACATGGCCGTAACAACGATAATAGATGGCAACAAAATTCAACATCAAATTTCAAGGCCATTGAATTAGTGCAAGATGCCTTTATTTGGATGAAACATGGCCGTAACAACGATAATTTTTGTTTTCTTTGGCACAACAACCACTGTCGGTCAAGGGCCTGCCAAGTACCCACTAGTGAAGTGAGCTTGGCTTTCAGTGACTTATTGTTACCATAGCAGGATAGTCAGTCCTTCGTATGGGAGCACGGTCTATTCGGGGCTTGAACCCATAACGGGCATGTTGTTAAGTACGTTAACAACGATAATAGATGGCAACAAAATTCAACATCAAATTTCAAGGCCATTCAAATAGTGCAAGATGGCTTCATTTGGATGAAACATGGCCGTAACAACGATAATAGATGGCAACAAACTCAACATCAAATTTCAAGGCCATTGAATTAGTGCAAGATGGCTTCATTTGGATGAAACATGGCCGTAACAACGATAATAGATGGCAACAAAATTCAACATCAAATTTCAAGGCCATTCAAATAGTGCAAGATGCCTTTATTTGGATGAAACATGGCCGTAACAACGATAATAGATGGCAACAAAACTCAACATCAAATTTCAAGGCCATTTAAATAGTGCAAGATGGCTTCATTTGGATGTAACATGGCCGTAACAACGATAATAGATGGCAACAAAATTCAACATCAAATTTCAAGGCCATTTAAATAGTGCAAGATGGCTTCATTTGGATGAATCATGGCCGTAACAACGATAATAGATGGCAAAAAAACTCAACATCAAAATTCAAGGCCATTGAAATAGTGCAATATGGCTTCATTTGGATGAAACATGGCCGTAACAACGATAATTTTTGTTTTTTTTGGCACAACAACCACTGTCGGTCAAGGGCCTGCCAAGTACCCACTAGTGAAGTGAGCTTGGCTTTCAGTGACTTATTGTTACCATAGCAGGATAGTCAGTCCTTCGTATGGGAGCACGGTCTATTCGGGGCTTGAACCCATGACAGGCATGTTGTTTAGTACGTTAACAACGATAATAGATGGCAACAAAATTCAACATCAAATTTCAAGGCCATTCAAATAGTGCAAGATGGCTTCATTTGGATGAAACATGGCCGTAACAACGATAATAGATGGCAACAAACTCAACATCAAATTTCAAGGCCATTGAAATAGTGCAAAATGGCTTCATTTGGATGAAACATGGCCGTAACAACGATAATAGATGGCAACAAAATTCAACATCAAATTTCAAGGCCATTGAATGAGTGCAAGATGCCTTTATTTGGATGTAACATGGCCGTAACAACGATAATTATTTTTTTCTTTGGCACAACAACCACTGTCGCTCAAGGGCCTGCCAAGTACCCACTAGTGAAGTGAGCTTGGCTTTCAGTGACTTATTGTTACCATAGCAGAATAGTCAGTCCTTCGTATGGGAGCACGGTCTATTCGGGGCTTGAACCCATGACGGGCATGTTGTTAAGTACGTTAACAACGATAATAGATGGCAACAAAATTCAACATCAAATTTCAAGGCCATTGAATTAGTGCAAAATGGCTTCATTTGGATGTAACATGGCCGTAAAAACGATAATAGATGGCAAAAAAATTCAACATCAAATTTCAAGGCCATTGAAATAGTGCAAAATGGCTTCATTTGGATAAAACATGGCCGTAACAACGATAATAGATGGCAACAAAATTCAACATCAAATTTCAAGGCCATTGAATTAGTGCAAGATGCCTTTATTTGGATGAAACATGGCCGTAACAACGATAATTTTTGTTTTCTTTGGCACAACAACCACTGTCGGTCAAGGGCCTGCCAAGTACCCACTAGTGAAGTGAGCTTGGCTTTCAGTGACTTATTGTTACCATAGCAGGATAGTCAGTCCTTCGTATGGGAGCACGGTCTATTCGGGGCTTGAACCCATGACGGGCATGTTGTTAAGTACGTTAACAACGATAATAGATGGCAACAAAATTCAACATCAAATTTCAAGGCCATTCAAATAGTGCAAGATGGCTTCATTTGGATGAAACATGGCCGTAACAACGATAATAGATGGCAACAAACTCAACATCAAATTTCAAGGCCATTGAATTAGTGCAAGATGGCTTCATTTGGATGAAACATGGCCGTAACAACGATAATAGATGGCAACAAAATTCAACATCAAATTTCAAGGCCATTCAAATAGTGCAAGATGCCTTTATTTGGATGAAACATGGCCGTAACAACGATAATAGATGGCAACAAAACTCAACATCAAATTTCAAGGCCATTTAAATAGTGCAAGATGGCTTCATTTGGATGAAACATGGCCGTAACAACGATAATAGATGGCAACAAAATTCAACATCAAATTTCAAGGCCATTGAATTAGTGCAAAATGGCTTCATTTGGATGAAACATGGCCGTAACAACGATAATAGATGGCAACAAAATTCAACATCAAATTTCAAGGCCATTGAATTAGTGCAAGATGCTTTTATTTGGATGAAACATGGCCGTAACAACGATAATTTTTTTTTTCTTTGGCACAACAACCACTGTCGGTCAAGGGCCTGCCAAGTACCCACTAGTGAAGTGAGCTTGGCTTTCAGTGACTTATTGTTACTGTTGACGCCACACCTATAACGGTCAACTCAAACCGGCGTTATAAATGTGCAAGAAAATTCTAACTATGTACACTTTATCAAGATAACTGCCATGAAGGCTGCGGAAGTCAACAACAGAAAAAACCGATGAAATAAAAGAAGAGAGTGACAGAAGTTGTAAATGGATCGAGTTGTGTTTTTTTGCCAACAAGTAAAACCGCAGAAATATCACCAGATTTAATATCTAATCATCATTTTTGGTCCTTCGAACCGGATCTGCGGACTATTACATCGATCTATTTTAATTTAACCACGCATCACCATTTATCTTTTCAAGAATGCCACCGAAGAAAGCGATGCCATCCAAAGTGGACATGATGCGCGTCACCTCGCAAATACATAACCTAGAAAGCTTCGTCCAAGCGTACACCAGCGAACATGCCTCCCAATGTGAATCCCGGTTGGAAACCCTAGAAAAGTGCTGGATAGCATTTGATAGCATGCAGACAGTTCTAGAGGATGGGGAAGAAGATGAACAACAACTTACACGCCTGTTTAAAGAACGGAATGAAATGTACGATCGTTACTGCTTCATTAAGGGCCATCTAACATCATGCAAAATGGAAATGAACAGCACAGTAATTGAAAATGATTTGAACGCGAGCATCCCTGTTGCTGCTTCCCCACACCTACACCTGCCGAAAATAAGTTTACCGACATTTGATGGAAAAATTACTGAATGGCTCAGCTTCAAAGATAGATTCACAGCAATGATTGCATCATCTACCGATATTCCGGATGTTATGAAACTGGAGTACCTTCTAGCGTCGTTAAAGGGTGATGTTTCTAAACGGTTTGAGTATGTTGACATTGCTGCCGAAAATTATTCAACCACTTGGAAAGCGTTGCTAGATAGATACGACAATACCAGAGCACTAAAGCGTGAATACTTTAAAGCCATTTACTCCGTCGCACCTATGAAAGATAGTTCTATAGAAGAATTGCGTCGCGTAACCGATGAATTTGCTCGACTTACCCAAGGAGCAAGCAAATTGAAAGAGCCTATTAACCATTGGGATACGCCGCTTGCCAATTTGTTGCTTTACAAACTTGATCCAAACAGCGTCTTAGCTTGGGAACAATTCTCTTCAAGTGATGATAATGATAGTTTCTCTAAACTCATCGATTTTTTACACTCAAGAATCCGAATTCTAGCCGCACCAGCCCAAGTTTCATTGTCATCGCCTAAACCAAGTACGTCGAAGGTGGCCGGTAATAAACAAAGTAAGAGCTTGGCGAACGCCAGCGTAGCGTCCACATCCAACCGTTGCCACGCCTGTGACCAATCACACCTACTCTTCCAATGCGATGTTTTCAAATCAATGAATGTTAGTGAACGTAGAAAGCTCGTCAACACGAATAAATTATGTTTCAATTGCTTTAGAAGTGGTCATGCAGCAAGGGAATGTAGATCGCATCATAAATGCTACAAATGTAAACGCAACCACCATACATTACTCCATTGAGAAGAGCTTACAACCATAAATGAAGATACATCCACAAATGTACAAGTTGATACGACTTCACATATTTGCACCAATAATTTAACCGTATTACTACAAACTGCAGCAGTTAATGTAATAGATGATGCCGGAAACAGTTATCAAGTACGTGCGTTACTCGATTCAGGATCAATGTCAAACTTTATGTCATCTGCACTAGCCAATCGACTTTCTAATAACACAACAAATGCTAATATACGCATCGCAGGAATTGGCCAGCGTGAAAGTAACATCAACCGCGCTATAGAAGCAATTGTATCCTCAAAGGTTCAGCAATTTACAATGAAACTGTATTTCTTAGTTATCGATTCTCCAACAGCTGAACTACCAACAGTAAAGGTTGATGCCAAAAAGTGGGATATTAACAATATTCCCTTAGCAGATCCACTATTTCACACACCTGGTCCAATTGATATCGTAATTGGCTGCGAAGCATATTGGCAGATACATTGCCCGGAAAAACGGTACATTGGACCAAATAATCCATCATTGATTAATACCAAATTTGGTTGGACAATAGCTGGATCAGTACCTATGAAGCATGTTGGCAATCGACAATCATTAAATGTGGTAACGCAATCCTCTTCCTTAGAAGCAAATATGCAACGATTTTGGGAATTAGATGCTATTCCAACCTCAAGTTCTCATTCTAAAGAACACGATCCATGTGAACAATTGTTCAAAATGACAACAACTCGTAACGAAGAAGGCAGATTTGTCGTAAAGTTACCAATATCATCCGATCCATCCGCCACTCTTGGTGAGTCTCGAAGCATAGCCGAGCGAAGATTCTATAATACTGAACGCCGTCTACAACGCAATATCACCACTTACGATCAGTATCGGCGGTTCATGAATACGTATGAAAATCTAGGGCACATGTCAGTACTACCAGAACCAGTTGATGATTCGGTCGCCCATTGCTATTTACCACACCATCCAGTAATGAAAGAATCTAGCACTACAACGAAGCTACGAGTGGTATTTGGCGCATCATGTGTCACCGAATCTGGTTATTCCCTGAACAACATCCTACAGGTAGGGCCAACGGTACAGCCTGATTTGTTTTCCGTTATCCTTCGCTTTAGAAGTTATGCTGTTGCTTTATCAGCCGATATTGAAAAAATGTATCGACAGGTATTGATTTCTCCTGAAGACCAACCACTTCAGCGCATTTTATGGCGATCGGATCCAAACGAACCATTACGATGCTACCAATTACAAACAGTTACATATGGAACTGCCTCTGCGCCTTTTTTGGCTACACGAGCATTAAAGCAAATTGCAAATGATGTATCGTTAACACAACCCACCATTGCAGGTGTAATTGAAAACAACTTCTATGTTGATGATTTAATGACTGGCGCACAAGATGAACAATCCGCTACATTTCTACAAGAATCAATCACATCACTTCTTAAGAAATATGGTTTTATCCTTACAAAATGGGCATCTAATTCAAGTTATGTTCTCAACAATATAGCCGAAGAAGATCTAGCCTTAAGAGAATGTCATGACCTGCAAATAGAAGGAACAGTAACAACCCTTGGTGTCACATGGACCCCTCAACAAGATGTTTTTGGCTTCAAAATAGAACGGTCATTACCACCATCTGTCGTTAACAGACGAAATCTCTTATCCTCTGTCTCTCAAATATTCGATCCATTGGGTTTGGCAGGCCCTGTGGTATGCAAGGCCAAACTCATGATGCAACAAGCATGGTCTGTTAAAGATGTAAACGGAAAGCAATTTGATTGGGACAAACCCTTGCCTTTGAAGCTGCAAAATGCGTGGAAATCATTTCATCAGAATATTCATGTGCTTAAAGAACTCCGCATTCCACGTTATATTTTTGGCAAAGGCAGTTTTGAGTACGAGCTACACTTTTTCGGCGATGCATCAGAAAGGGCATACGGTGCATGCTGTTATGTTAGAGTTCTATCTGAAGACGATATTCATTCAAATCTTTTAGTGTCAAAATCAAAGGTGGCCCCAATTTCTACCCGTCATACAATTGCTCGTTTAGAACTATGCGCTGCACTTCTATGTATCCGACTTCTACCCAAGGTGCTATCAGCAATACGATTCAGTCCGGCCAGGATAGTGTTCTGGACAGACTCAACAACTGTCCTTCATTGGCTCAATGCATCGCCTGCTAGATGGAAAACATTTGTAGCCAATAGAACATCACAGATTTTGGAAGTATCTGATGTTAATCAATGGCATCACGTTGCTGGAACAGACAATCCAGCTGATGAAATATCTAGAGGTATGGACCCAACTGAACTTCTTCATTCCTCCCGTTGGTGGCATGGACCAACTTGGCTGTCCAAAGGATCTGAAACATGGCCTAGTGCATCAGTTGACGAATCTGACATGTCCATTGTTGAAGAAGAACGCCGAAATTCTTCTATTGTTGCCATGGCTACAGTCGCTGGTACGTTTTGCGATAAGTTATTCAATAGATATTCGACATATACGAAGCTCTTGCGTGCCGTTGTCATCTATCGTCGCTTTATCGTATATTTGAAACACAACCAAGCAGTGAAGAAGAAGCAGCAATCTGAAATTCCAAAGAGTCTATTTACATCATGGTTCAACTCAGACGAATTCAAGGCGGCAGAAAAATGTTTGTGCTTGCTACACCAGAAGCAAATGTATCCCGAGGAATTAAGTGCGCTGCAAGGTAAGCGAACCATATCCCGTTCTTCACCATTAAGATGGGTTAATCCTGTGGTCCTAGGTGATGGGCTTATTCGTGTTGGTGGAAGGTTAAGTCATGCCAAGTTACCTACTGAAACGAAGCATCCAATAATATTAGCAGCAAAACACCCACTAGTATTGTTATTGGTCAGAGATTGTCACAGCATGCTGCAACATGGTTCACCTCAACAGATGTTGGCTACACTCCGGCAAAAATTTTGGATTCTCGGAGCAAGAAATCTTATTCGAAATGCATATCATCGATGTATCACTTGCTTCAAACAAAAACCAACGTTTATCACACAACCAATCGCAGACTTACCATCCAGTCGAGTGCATCCTTCAAGACCATTCGAAGTGTCAGGGGTAGATTACTGTGGCCCGTTCTTTGTTAAATTCAACACCAGGCGCTCTACTCCACGTAAAGTCTACATAGCCATTTTTGTATGCTTCTCAACTCGTGCTGTCCATATCGAGGTTGTAAGTGATTTATCGACAGCAGCATTCATCTCAGCATTACAAAGATTTATCTCACGGCGTGGAAAGATCTGTGAATTACATTCTGATAATGGAACTGCTTTTAAAGGAGCTTCACATCAGCTGCATGAGTTGTATGCAATGCTCAAGGCAGATGAAACTGCAAGAGAAAAAATATTCAACTGGTGTGGTGTTAATGAAGTCTCTTGGAAATTTATTCCACCACGAGCACCTCAGTTTGGGGGATTGTGGGAAGCCGTAGTCAAATCCGTCAAAACCCATCTTTTGAAGCAAATTGGAACAACCTCCATCATCTATGAAGATTTCATGACTCTCTGTACTCAAATAGAAATGTGCCTCAATTCGCGGCCTTTAACACCAATTCCTACAGAAACAGAGGACATTGAAGTCTTAACACCAGGACATTTCTTGGTTGGTTCTAACTTTCAAATGGTGCCAGATACTAGCGTAACCACTATTCCTGATAACCGCTTGTCTCATTGGAGACACACTCAGAAAATACTGCAGGCCATATGGTCAAGATGGTACCCTGAGTACTTACAACAGCTGCAAGCTAGAACAACCAACATGCGAAAACTTGCTACCAAAATTGAAGTTGGAAGGGTGGTGATATTGAAGGAAGACAACATGCCACCTGCTCAATGGCCTCTCGGTATCATAACAGACCTACATCCCGGTAAGGACAACATAGTTCGTGTAGTTTCTTTGCGAACTCCTCGAGGAAAGATCATCACAAGGCCAGTTACACGAATTGCTTTGCTACCAATTGAGGATGATTTGAAATAAGCTGGTTATTTCAAGGTGGCCGGAATGTTGACGCCACACCTATAACGGTCAACTCAAACCGGCGTTATAAATGCGCAAGAAAATTCTAACTAAGTACACTTTATCAAGATAACTGCCATGAAGACTGCGGAAGTCAACAACAGAAAAAACCGATGAAATAAAAGAAGAGAGTGACAGAAGTTGTAAATGGATCGAGTTGTGTTTTTTTGCCAACAAGTAAAACCGCAGAAATTTCACCAGATTTAATATCTAATCATCAGTTACCATAGCAGGATAGTCAGTCCTTCGTATGGGAGCACGGTCTATTCGGGGCTTGAACCCATGACGGGCATGTTGTTAAGTACGTTAACAACGATAATAGATGGCAACAAAATTCAACATCAAATTTCAAGGCCATTCAAATAGTGCAAGATGGCTTCATTTGGATAAAACATGGCCGTAACAACGATAATAGATGGCAACAAACTCAACATCAAATTTCAAGGCCATTGAAATAGTGCAAAATGGCTTCATTTGGATAAAACATGGCCGTAACAACGATAATAGATGGCAACAAAATTCAACATCAAATTTCAAGGCCATTCAAATAGTGCAAGATGGCTTCATTTGGATGAAACATGGCCGTAACAACGATAATAGATGGTAAAAAAACTCAACATCAAAATTCAAGGCCATTCAAATAGTGCAATATGGCTTCATTTGGATGAATCATGGCCGTAACAACGATAATAGATGGCAACAAAACTCAACATCAAATTTCAAGGCCATTGAAATAGTGCAAGATGACTTCCTTTGGATAAAACATGGCCGTAACAACGATAATAGATGGCAAAAAAAACTCAACATCAAATTTCAAGGCCATTCAAATAGTGCAAGATGGCTTCATTTGGATGAATCATGGCCGTAACAACGATAATAGATGGCAAAAAAACTCAACATCAAAATTCAAGGCCATTGAAATACTGCAATATGGCTTCATTTAGATGAATCATGGCCGTAACAACGATAATAGATGGCAACAAAACTCAACATCAAATTTCAAGGCCATTCAAATAGTGCAAGATGACTTCATTTGGATAAAACATGGCCGTAACAACGATAATAGATGGCAAAAAAACTCAACATCAAATTTCAAGGCCATTCAAATAGTGCAAGATGGCTTCATTTGGATGAATCATGGCCGTAACAACGATAATAGATGGCAACAAAACTCAACATCAAATTTCAAGGCCATTTAAATAGTGCAAAATGGCTTCATTTGGATGAAACATGGCCGTAACAACGATAATAGATGGCAACAAAATTCAACATCAAATTTCAAGGCCATTCAAATAGTGCAAGATGGTTTCATTTGGATGAAACATGGCCGTAACAACGATAATAGATGGCAACAAAATTCAACTTTAATTTCAAGGCCTTTGAATGAGTGCAAGATGCCTTTATTTGGATGTAACATGGCCGTAACAACGATATTTTTTTTTCTTTGGCATAACAACCACTGTCGGTCAAGGGCCTGCCAAGTACCCACTAGTGAAGTGAGCTTGGCTTTCAGTGACTTATTGTTACCATAGCAGGATAGTCAGTCCTACGTATGGGAGCACGGTCTATTCGGGGTTTGAACCCATGACGGGCATGTTGTTAAGTACGTTAACAACGATAATAGATGGCAACAAAATTCAACATCAAATTTCAAGGCCATTCAAATAGTGCAAGATGGCTTCATTTGGATGAAACATGGCCGTAACAACCATAATAGATGGCAACAAAATTCAACATCAAATTTCAAGGCCATTCAAATAGTGCAAGATGGCTTCATTTGGATGAAACATGGCCGTAACAACGATAATAGATGGCAACAAAATTCAACATCAAATTTCAAGGCCATTGAATGAGTGCAAGATGCCTTTATTTGGATGTAACATGGCCGTAACAACGATAATTTTTTTTTTCTTTGGCACAACAACCACTGTCGGTCAAGGGCCTGCCAAGTACCCACTAGTGAAGTGAGCTTGGCTTTCAGTGACTTATTGTTACCATAGCAGGATAGTCAGTCCTTCGTATGGGAGCACGGTCTATTCGGGGCTAGAACCCATGACGGGCATGTTGTTAAGTACGTTAACAACGATAATAGATGGCAACAAAATTCAACATCAAATTTCAAGGCCATTGAATTAGTGCAAAATGGCTTCATTTGGATAAAACATGGCCGTAACAACGATAATAGATGGCAACAAAATTCAACATCAAATTTCAAGGCCATTGAATTAGTGCAAGATGCCTTTATTTGGATGAAACATGGCCGTAACAACGATATTTTTTTTTTCTTTGGCACAACAACCACTGTCGGTCAAGGGCCTGCCAAGTACCCACTAGTGAAGTGAGCTTGGCTTTCAGTGACTTATTGTTACCATAGCAGGATAGTCAGTCCTTCGTACGGGAGCACGGTCTATTCGGGGCTTGAACCCATGACGGGCATGTTGTTAAGTACGTTAACAACGATAATAGATGGCAACAAAATTCAACATCAAATTTCAAGGCCATTGAATTAGTGCAAGATGGTTTCATGTGGATGAAACATAGCCGTAACAACGATAATAGATGGCAACAAAATTCAACATCGAATTTCAAGGCTAATGAATTAGTGCAAGATGCCTTTATTTGGATGTAACATGGCCGTAACAACGATAATTTTTTTTTTCTTTGGCACAACAACCACTGTCGGTCAAGGGCCTGCAGAGTACCCACTAGTGAAGTGAGCTTGGCTTTCAGTGA
This sequence comes from Anopheles gambiae, assembly GCF_943734735.2. NCBI lineage: Eukaryota > Metazoa > Arthropoda > Insecta > Diptera > Culicidae > Anopheles > Anopheles gambiae. The sequence goes on from NW_026902718.1 coordinate 263,371, forward strand.
CTTATTGTTACCATAACAGGATAATCAGTCCTACGTATGGTAGCACGGTCCATTTGGGGCTTGAACACATGACGGGCATGTTGTTAAGTACGTTAAAAACGATAATAGATGGCAACAAAATTCAATATCAAATTTCAAGGCCATTCAAATAGTGCAAGATGGCTTCATTTGGATGAAACATGGCCGTAACAACGATAATCGATGGCAACAAAGCTCAACATCAAATTTCAAGGCCATTGAATTAGTGCAAGATGGCTTCATTTGGATGAAACATGGCCGTAACAACGATAATAGATGGCAACAAAATTCAACATCAAATTTCAAGGCCATTCAAATAGTGCAAGATGGCTTCATTTGGTTGAAACATGGCCGTAACAACGATAATAGATGGCAACAAAATTCAACATCAAATTTCAAGGCCATTGAATTAGTGCAAGATGCCTTTAATTGGATGTAACATGGCCGTAACAACGATAATTTTTTTTTCTGCTTTGGCACTACAACCACTGTCTGTCAGAGCCTGCCAAGTACCCACTAGTGAAGTGAGCTTGGCTTTCAGTGACTTATTGTTACCATAGCAGGATAGTCAGTCCTACGTATGGGAGCACGGTCTATTCGGGGTTTGAACCCATGACGGGCATGTTGTTAAGTACGTTAACAACGATAATAGATGGCAACAAAATTCAACATCAAATTTCAAGGCCATTCAAATAGTGCAAGATGGCTTCATTTGGATGAAACATGGCCGTAACAACGATAATAGATGGCAACAAAATTCAACATCAAATTTCAAGGCCAATGAATTAGTGCAAGATGCCTTTATTTGGATGTAACATGGCCGTAACAACGATAATTTTTTTTTTCTTTGGCACAACAACCACTGTCGGTCAGAGCCTGCCAAGTACCCACTAGTGAAGTGAGCTTGGCTTTCAGTGACTTATTGTTACCATAGCAGAATAGTCAGTCCTACGTATGGGAGCACGGTCTATTCGGGGCTTGAACCCATGACGGGCATGTTGTTAAGTACGTTAACAACGATAATAGATGACAACAAAACTCAGCATCAAATTTCAAGGCCATTCAAATAGTGCAAGATGGCTTCATTTGGATGAAACATGGCCGTAACAACGATAATAGATGGCAACAAACTCAACATCAAATTTCAAGGTCATTCAAATAGTGCAAAATGGCTTCATTTGGATGAAACATGGCCGTAACAACGATAATAGATGGCAACAAAATTCAACATTAAATTTCAAGGCCATTGAATTAGTGCAAGATGCCTTTATTTGGATGTAACATGGCCGTAACAACGATAATAGATGGCAACAAAACTCAACATCAAATTTCAAGGCCAATGAATTAGTGCAAGATGCCTTTATTTGGATGTAACATGGCCGTAACAACGATAATTTTTTTTTTTTCTTTGGCACAACAACCACTGTCGGTCAGAGCCTGCCAAGTTCCCACTAGTGAAGTGAGCTTGGCTTTCAGTGACTTATTGTTACCATAGCAGGATAATCAGTCCTACGTATGGGAGCACGGTCTATTCGGGGCCCATGACGGGCATGTTGTTAAGTACGTTAACAACGATAATAGATGGCAACAAAATTCAACATCAAATTTCAAGGCCATTCAAATAGTGCAAGATGTCTTCATTTGGATGAAACATGGCCGTAACAACGATAATAGATGGCAACAAAATTCAACATCAAATTTCAAGGCCAATGAATTAGTGCAAGATGCCTTTATTTGGATGTAACATGGCCGTAACAACGATAATTTTTTTTTCTTTGGCACAACAACCACTGTCGGTCAGAGCCTGCCAGGTTCCCACTAGTGAAGTGAGCTTGGCTTTCAGTGACTTATTGTTACCATAGCAGGATAGTCAGTCCTACGTATGGGAGCACGGTCTATTCGGGGCCCATGACGGGCATGTTGTTAAGTACGTTAACAACGATAATAGATGGCAACAAAATTCAACATCAAATTTCAAGGCCATTCAAATAGTGCAAGATGGCTTCATTTGGATGAAACATGGCCGTAACAACGATAATAGATGGCAACAAAACTCAACATCAAATTTCAAGGCCATTCAAATAGTGCAAGATGCCTTTATTTGGATGAAACATGGCCGTAACAACGATAATAGATGGCAACAAAACTCAGCATCAAATTTCAAGGCCATTTAAATAGTGCAAGATGGCTTCATTTGGATGAAACATGGCCGTAACAACGATAATAGATGGCAACAAAACTCAACATCAAATTTCAAGGCCATTCAAATAGTGCAAGATGGCTTCATTTGGATGAAACATGGCCGTAACAACGATAATAGATGGCAACAAAATTCAACATCAAATTTCAAGGCCAATGAATTAGTGCAAGATGCCTTTATTTGGATGTAACATGGCCGTAACAACGATAATTTTTTTTTCTTTGGCACAACAACCACTGTCGGTCAAGGGCCTGCCAAGTACCCACTAGTGAAGTGAGCTTGGCTTTCAGTGACTTATTGTTACCATAGCAGGATAGTCAGTCCTTCGTATGGGAGCACGGTCTATTCGGGGCTTGAACCCATGACGGGCATGTTGTTAAGTACGTTAACAACGATAATAGATGGCAACAAAATTCAACATCAAATTTCAAGGCCATTCAAATAGTGCAAGATGGCTTCATTTGGATAAAACATGGCCGTAACAACGATAATAGATGGCAACAAAATTCAACATCAAATTTCAAGGCCATTCAAATAGTGCAAGATGGCTTCATTTGGATGAATCATGGCCGTAACAACGATAATAGATGGCAAAAAAACTCAACATCAAAATTCAAGGCCATTGAAATAGTGCAATATGGCTTCATTTAGATGAATCATGGCCGTAACAACGATAATAGATGGCAACAAAACTCAACATCAAATTTCAAGGCCATTCAAATAGTGCAATATGGCTTCATTTGGATAAAACATGGCCGTAACAACGATAATAGATGGCAAAAAAACTCAACATCAAATTTCAAGGCCATTGAAATAGTGCAAGATGGCTTCATTTGGATGAATCATGGCCGTAACAACGATAATAGTAGGCAAAAAAAACTCAACATCAAAATTCAAGGCCATTGAAATACTGCAATATGGCTTCATTTGAATGAATCATGACCGTAACAACGATAATAGATGGCAAAAAAACTCAACATCAAATTTCAAGGCCATTCAAATAGTGCAAGATGACTTCATTTGGATAAAACATGGCCGTAACAACGATAATAGATGGCAAAAAAACTCAACATCAAATTTCAAAGCCATTCAAATAGTGCAAGATGGCTTCATTTGGATGAATCATGGCCGTAACAACGATAATAGATGGTAAAAAAACTCAACATCAAATTTCAAGGCCATTGAATTAGTGCAAAATGGCTTCATTTGGATGTAACATGGCCGTAACAACGATAATAGATGGCAACAAAATTCAACATCAAATTTCAAGGCCATTCAAATAGTGCAAGATGGTTTCATTTGGATGAAACATGGCCGTAACAATGATAATAGATGGCAACAAAATTCAACATCAAATTTCAAGGCCATTCAAATAGTGCAAGATGGCTTCATTTGGATGAAACATGGCCGTAACAACGATAATAGATGGCAAAAAAACTCAACATCAAATTTCAAGGCCATTCAAATAGTGCAAGATGCCTTTATTTGGATGTAACAAGGCCGTAACAACGATAATAGATGGCAACAAAATTCAACATCAAATTTCAAGGCCATTGAATAAGTGCAAGATGGCTTCATTTGGATGAAACATGGCCGTAACAACGATAATAGATGGCAACAAAACTCAACATGAAATTTCAAGGCCATTCAAATAGTGCAAGATGGCATCATTTGGATGAAACATGGCCGTAACAACGATAATAGATGGCAAAAAAACTCAACATCAAATTTCAAGGCCATTCAAATAGTGCAAGATGCCTTTATTTGGATGTAACAAGGCCGTAACAACGATAATAGATGGCAACAAAATTCAACATCAAATTTCAAGGCCATTGAATTAGTGCAAAATGGTTTCATTTGGATGAAACATGGCCGTAACAATGATAATAGATGGCAACAAAATTCAACATCAAATTTCAAGGCCATTCAAATAGTGCAAAATGGTTTGATTTGGATGTAACAAGGCCGTAACAACGATAATAGATGGCAACAAAATTCAACATCAAATTTCAAGGCCATTGAAATAGTGCAAGATGGCTTCATTTGGATGAAACATGGCCGTAACAACGATAATAGATGGCAACAAAATTCAACATCAAATTTCAAGGCCATTCAAATAGTGCAAGATGGCATCATTTGGATGAAACATGATCGTAACAACGATAATAGATGGCAACAAAATTCAACATCAAATTTCAAGGCCATTCAAATAGTGCAAGATGGCTTCATTTGGATGAAACATGGCCGTAACAACAATAATAGATGGCAACAAAATTCAACATCAAATTTCAAGGCCATTGAATTAGTGCAAGATGGCTTCATTTGGATGAAACATGGCCGTAACAACGATAATAGATGGCAACAAAATTCAACATCAAATTTCAAGGCCATTCAAATAGTGCAAGATGACTTCATTTGGATGAAACATGTCGTAACAACGATAATAGATGGCAAAAAAACTCAACATCAAATTTTAAGTCCATTCAAATAGTGCAAGATGGCTTCATTTGGATGTAACATGGCCGTAACAACGATAATAGATGGCAACAAACTCAACATCAAATTTCAAGGCCATTCAAATAGTGCAAGATGGCTTCATTTGGATGAATCATGGCCGTAACAACGATAATAGATGGCAAAAAAAACTCAACATCAAATTTCAAGGCCATTCAAATAGTGCAAAATGGCTTCATTTGGATAAAACATGGCCGTAACAACGATAATAGATGGCAACAAAATTCAACATCAAATTTCAAGGCCATTCAAATAGTGCAATATGGCTTCATTTGGATGAATCATGGCCGTAACAACGATAATAGATGGCAACAAAATTCAACATCAAATTTCAAGGCCATTGAATTAGTGCAAAATGGCTTCATTTGGATGTAACATGGCCGTAACAACGATTTTTTTTTCTTTTGCACAACAACCACTGTCGGTCAAGGGCCTGCCAAGTACCCACTAGTGAAGTGAGCTTGGCTTTCAGTGACTTATTGTTACCATAGCAGGATAGTCAGTCCTACGTATGGGAGCACGGCCTATTCGGGGCTTGAACCCATGACGGGCATGTTGTTAAGTACGTTAACAACGATAATAGATGGCAACAAAATTCAACATCAAATTTCAAGGCCATTGAAATAGAGCAAAATGGCTTCATTTGGATAAAACATGGCCGTAACAACGATAATAGATGGCAACAAAATTCAACATCAAATTTCATTGCCATTGAATTGGTGCAAGATGCCTTTATTTGGATGAATCATGGCCGTAACAACGATAATAGATGGCAACAAAATTCAACATCAAATTTCAAGGCCATTCAAATAGTGCAAGATGACTTCTGTTGGATGAAACATGGCCGTAACAACGATAATAGATGGCAACAAAATTCAACATCAAATTTCAAGGCCATTCAAATAGTGCAAGATGGCTTCATTTGGATGAAACATGGCCGAAACAACAATAATAGATGGCAAAAAAACTCAACATCAAATTTCAAGGCCATTCAAATAGTGCAAGATGGCTTCATTTGGATGAAACATGGCCGTAACAACGATAATAGATGGCAACAAAACTCAACATCAAATTTCAAGGCCATTCAAATAGTGCAAGATGGCTTCATTTGGATGAATCATGGCCGTAACAACGATAATAGATGGCAACAAAACTCAACATCAAATTTCAAGGCCATTGAATTAGTGCAAGATGGTTTCATGTGGATGAAACATAGCCGTAACAACGATAATAGATGGCAACAAAATTCAACATCGAATTTCAAGGCTAATGAATTAGTGCAAGATGCCTCTATTTGGATGTAACATGGCCGTAACAACGATAATTTTTTTTTCTTTGGCACAACAACCACTGTCGGTCAAGGGCCTGCAGAGTACCCACTAGTGAAGTGAGCTTGGCTTTCAGTGACTTATTGTTACCATAACAGGATAATCAGTCCTACGTATGGTAGCACGGTCCATTTGGGGCTTGAACACATGACGGGCATGTTGTTAAGTACGTTAAAAACGATAATAGATGGCAACAAAATTCAATATCAAATTTCAAGGCCATTCAAATAGTGCAAGATGGCTTCATTTGGATGAAACATGGCCGTAACAACGATAATCGATGGCAACAAAGCTCAACATCAAATTTCAAGGCCATTGAATTAGTGCAAGATGGCTTCATTTGGATGAAACATGGCCGTAACAACGATAATAGATGGCAACAAAATTCAACATCAAATTTCAAGGCCATTCAAATAGTGCAAGATGGCTTCATTTGGATGAAACATGGCCGTAACAACGATAATAGATGGCAACAAAATTCAACATCAAATTTCAAGGCCATTGAATTAGTGCAAGATGCCTTTAATTGGATGTAACATGGCCGTAACAACGATAATTTTTTTTTCTGCTTTGGCACTACAACCACTGTCTGTCAGAGCCTGCCAAGTACCCACTAGTGAAGTGAGCTTGGCTTTCAGTGACTTATTGTTACCATAGCAGGATAGTCAGTCCTACGTATGGGAGCACGGTCTATTCGGGGTTTGAACCCATGACGGGCATGTTGTTAAGTACGTTAACAACGATAATAGATGGCAACAAAATTCAACATCAAATTTCAAGGCCATTCAAATAGTGCAAGATGGCTTCATTTGGATGAAACATGGCCGTAACAACGATAATAGATGGCAACAAAATTCAACATCAAATTTCAAGGCCAATGAATTAGTGCAAGATGCCTTTATTTGGATGTAACATGGCCGTAACAACGATAATTTTTTTTTTCTTTGGCACAACAACCACTGTCGGTCAGAGCCTGCCAAGTACCCACTAGTGAAGTGAGCTTGGCTTTCAGTGACTTATTGTTACCATAGCAGAATAGTCAGTCCTACGTATGGGAGCACGGTCTATTCGGGGCTTGAACCCATGACGGGCATGTTGTTAAGTACGTTAACAACGATAATAGATGACAACAAAACTCAGCATCAAATTTCAAGGCCATTCAAATAGTGCAAGATGACTTCATTTGGATGAAACATGGCCGTAACAACGATAATAGATGGCAACAAACTCAACATCAAATTTCAAGGTCATTCAAATAGTGCAAAATGGCTTCATTTGGATGAAACATGGCCGTAACAACGATAATAGATGGCAACAAAATTCAACATTAAATTTCAAGGCCATTGAATTAGTGCAAGATGCCTTTATTTGGATGTATCATGGCCGTAACAACGATAATAGATGGCAACAAAACTCAACATCAAATTTCAAGGCCAATGAATTAGTGCAAGATGCCTTTATTTGGATGTAACATGGCCGTAACAACGATAATTTTTTTTTTCTTTGGCACAACAACCACTGTCGGTCAGAGCCTGCCAAGTTCCCACTAGTGAAGTGAGCTTGGCTTTCAGTGACTTATTGTTACCATAGCAGGATAATCAGTCCTACGTATGGGAGCACGGTCTATTCGGGGCCCATGACGGGCATGTGGTTAAGTACGTTAACAACGATAATAGATGGCAACAAAATTCAACATCAAATTTCAAGGCCATTCAAATAGTGCAAGATGGCTTCATTTGGATGAAACATGGCCGTAACAACGATAATCGATGGCAATAAAATTCAACATCAAATTTCAAGGCCAATGAATTAGTGCAAGATGCCTTTATTTGGATGTAACATGGCCGTAACAACGATAATTTTTTTTTTCTTTGGAACAGCAACCACTGTCGGTCAAGGGCCTGCCAAGTACCCACTAGTGAAGTGAGCTTGGCTTTCAGTGACTTATTGTTACCATAGCAGGATAGTCAGTCCTACGTATGGGAGCAGGGTCTATTCGGGGCCCATGACGGGCATGTTGTTAAGTACGTTAACAACGATAATAGATGGCAACAAAATTCAACATCAAATTTCAAGGCCATTCAAATAGTGCAAGATGGCTTCATTTGGATGAAACATGGCCGTAACAACGATAATAGATGGCAAAAAAACTCAACATCAAATTTCAAGGCCATTCAAATAGTGCAAGATGCCTTTATTTGGATGAAACATGGCCGTAACAACGATAATAGATGGCAACAAAACTCAGCATCAAATTTCAAGGCCATTTAAATAGTGCAAGATGGCTTCATTTGGATGAAACATGGCCGTAACAACGATAATAGATGGCAACAAAACTCAACATCAAATTTCAAGGCCATTCAAATAGTGCAAGATGGCTTCATTTGGATGAAACATGGCCGTAACAACGATAATAGATGGCAACAAAATTCAACATCAAATTTCAAGGCCAATGAATTAGTGCAAGATGCCTTTATTTGGATGTAACATGGCCGTAACAACGATAATTTTTTTTTTCTTTGGCACAACAACCACTGTCGGTCAAGGGCCTGCCAAGTATCCACTAGTGAAGTGAGCTTGGCTTTCAGTGACTTATTGTTACCATAGCAGGATAGTCAGTCCTTCGTATGGGAGCACGGTCTATTCGGGGCTTGAACCCATGACGGGCATGTTGTTAAGTACGTTAACAACGATAATAGATGGCAACAAAATTCAACATCAAATTTCAAGGCCATTCAAATAGTGCAAGATGGCTTCATTTGGATAAAACATGGCCGTAACAACGATAATAGATGGCAACAAAATTCAACATCAAATTTCAAGGCCATTCAAATAGTGCAAGATGGCTTCATTTGGATGAATCATGGCCGTAACAACGATAATAGATGGCAAAAAAACTCAACATCAAAATTCAAGGCCATTGAAATAGTGCAATATGGCTTCATTTAGATGAATCATGGCCGTAACAACGATAATAGATGGCAACAAAACTCAACATCAAATTTCAAGGCCATTCAAATAGTGCAATATGGCTTCATTTGGATAAAACATGGCCGTAACAACGATAATAGATGGCAAAAAAACTCAACATCAAATTTCAAGGCCATTCAAATAGTGCAAGATGGCTTCATTTGGATGAAACATGGCCGTAACAACGATAATAGATGGCAAAAAAACTCAACATCAAAATTCAAGGCCATTGAAATACTGCAATATGGCTTCATTTGAATGAATCATGGCCGTAACAACGATAATAGATGGCAAAAAAACTCAACATCAAATTTCAAGGCCATTCAAATAGTGCAAGATGACTTCATTTGGATAAAACATGGCCGTAACAACGATAATAGATGGCAAAAAAACTCAACATCAAATTTCAAAGCCATTCAAATAGTGCAAGATGGCTTCATTTGGATGAATCATGGCCGTAACAACGATAATAGATGGCAACAAAACTCAACATCAAATTTCAAGGCCATTGAATTAGTGCAAAATGGCTTCATTTGGATGTAACATGGCCGTAACAACGATAATAGATGGCAAAAAAAACTCAACATCAAATTTCAAGGCCATTCAAATAGTGCAAGATGGTTTCATTTGGATGAAACATGGCCGTAACAATGATAATAGATGGCAACAAAATTCAACATCAAATTTCAAGGCCATTCAAATAGTGCAAGATGGCTTCATTTGGATGAAACATGGCCGTAACAACGATAATAGATGGCAAAAAAACTCAACATCAAATTTCAAGGCCATTCAAATAGTGCAAGATGCCTTTATTTGGATGTAACAAGGCCGTAACAACGATAATAGATGGCAACAAAATTCAACATCAAATTTCAAGGCCATTGAATAAGTGCAAGATGGCTTCATTTGGATGAAACATGGCCGTAACAACGATAATAGATGGCAACAAAACTCAACATGAAATTTTAATTCCATTCAAATAGTGCAAAATGGTTTGATTTGGATGAAACACGGCCGTAACAACAATAATAGATGGCAACAAAATTCAACATTAAATTTCAAGGCCATTGAAATAGTGCAAGATGGCTTCATTTGGATGAAACATGGCCGTAACAACGATAATAGATGGCAACAAAATTCAACATCAAATTTCAAGGCCATTCAAATAGTGCAAGATGGCTTCATTTGGATGAAACATGGCCGTAACAACGATAATAGATGGCAACAAAACTCAACATCAAATTTCAAGGCCATTCAAATAGTGCAAGATGGCTTCATTTGGATGTATCATGGCCGTAACAACGATAATAGATGGCAACAAAACTCAACATCAAATTTCAAGGCCATTCAAATAGTGCAAGATGGCTTCATTTGGATGTAACATGGCCGTAACAACGATAATAGATGGCAACAAAATTCAACATCAAATTTCAAGGCCATTCAAATAGTGCAAGATGGCTTCATTTGGATGAAACATGGCCGAAATAAAGAAAATAGATGGCAACAAAATTCAACATCAAATTTCAAGGCCATTCAAATAAAGCAAGATGGCTTCATTTGGATGAAACATGGCCGTAACAGCGATAATAGATGGCAACAAAATTCAACATCAGATTTCAAGGCCAATGAATTAGTGCAAGATGCCTTTATTTGGATGTAACATGGCCGTAACAACGATATTTTTTTTTTTCTTTGGCACAACAACCACTGTCGGTCAAGGGCCTGCCAAGTACCCACTAGTGAAGTGAGCTTGGCTTTCAGTGACTTATTGTTACCATAGCAGGATAGTCAGTCCTACGTATGGGAGCACGGTCTATTTGGGGCTTGAACACATGACGGGCAAGTTGTTAAGTACGTTAACAACGATAATAGATGGCAACAAAATTCAATATCAAATTTCAAGGCCATTCAAATAGTGCAAGATGGCTTCATTTGGATGAAACATGGCCGTAACAACGATAATAGATGGCAACAAACTCAACATCAAATTTCAAGGCCATTGAATTAGTGCAAGATGGCTTCATTTGGATGAAACATGGCCGTAACAACGATAATAGATGGCAACAAAATTCAACATCAAATTTCAAGGCCATTGAAATAATGCAAGATGCCTTTATTTGGATAAAACATGAACGTAAAAACGATAATAGATGGCAACAAAATTCAACATCAAATTTCAAGGCCATTCAAATAGTGCAAGATGGCTTCATTTGGATGAAACATGGCCGTAACAACGATAATAGATGGCAACAAAACTCAACATCAAATTTCAAGGCCATTCAAATAGTGCAAGATGGCTTCATTTGGATGAAACATGGCCGTAACAACGATAATAGATGGCAACAAAATTCAACATCAAATTTCAAGGACATTCAAATAGTGCAAGATGGCTTCATTTGGATGAAACATGGCCGTAACAACGATAATAGATGGCAAAAAAAACTCAAAATCAAATTTCAAGGCCATTCAAATAGTGCAAGATGGTTTGATTTGGATGAAACATGGCCGTAACAACGATAATAGATGGCAACAAAATTCAACATCAAATTTCAAGGCCATTCAAATAAAGCAAGATGGCTTCATTTGGATGAAACATGGCCGTAACAGCGATAATAGATGGCAACAAAATTCAACATCAAATTTCAAGGCCATTGAATTAGTGCAAGATGGCTTCATTTGGATGAAACATGGCCGTAACAACGATAATAGATGGCAAAAAAACTCAACATCAAATTTCAAGGCCATTCAAATAAAGCAAGATGGCTTCATTTGGATGAAACATGGCCGTAACAACGATAATAGATGGCAAAAAAACTCATCACCAAATTTCAAGTACATTCAAATAGTGCATATGGCTTCATTTGGATGTAACATGGCCGTAACAACGATAATAGATGGCAACAAAACTCAACATCAAATTTCAAGGCCATTCAAATAGTGCAATATGGCTTCATTTGGATGAAACATGGCCGTTACAACGATAATAGATGGCAACAAAATTCAACATCAAATTTCAAGGACATTCAAATAGTGCAAAATGGCTTCATTTGGATGAAACATGGCCGTAACAACGATAATAGATGGCAACAAAATTCAACATCAAATTTCAAGGACATTCAAATAGTGCAAGATGGCTTCATTTGGATGAAACATGGCCGTAACAACGATAATAGATGCAAAAAAAAACTCAAAATCAAATTTCAAGGCCATTCAAATAGTGCAAGATGGCTTCATTTGGATGAAACATGGCCGAAATAAAGAAAATAGATGGCAACAAAATTCAACATCAAATTTCAAGGCCATTCAAATAGTGCAAGATGCCTTTATTTGGATGAAACATGGCCGTAACAACGATAATAGATGGCAACAAAATTCAACATCAAATTTCAAGGCCATTGAATTAGTGCAAGATGCCTTTATTTGGATGAAACATGGCCGTAACAACGATAATAGATGGCAAAAAAACTCAACATCAAATTTCAAGGCCATTCAAATAAAGCAAGATGGCTTCATTTGGAAGAAACATGGCCGTAACAACGATAATAGATGGCAACAAAACTCATCACCAAATTTCAAGTACATTCAAATAGTGCATATGGCTTCATTTGGATGAAACATGGCCGTAACAACGATAATAGATGGCAAAAAAACTCAACATCAAATTTCAAGGCCATTCAAATAGTGCAATATGGCTTCATTTGGATGAAACATGGCCGTAACAACGATAATAGATGGCAACAAAACTCAACATCAAATTTCAAGCCCATTCAAATAGTGCAAGATGGCTTCATTTGGATGAAACATGGCCGTAACAACGATAATAGATGGCAACAAAATTCAACATCAAATTTCAAGGACATTCAAATAGTGCAAGATGGCTTCATTTGGATGAAACATGGCCGTAACAACGATAATAGATGGCAAAAAAAACTCAAAATCAAATTTCAAGGCCATTGAATTAGTGCAAGATGCCTTTATTTGGATGAAACATGGCCGAAATAAAGAAAATAGATGGCAACAAAATTCAACATCAAATTTCAAGGCCATTCAAATAAAGCAAGATGGCTTCATTTGGAAGAAACATGGCCGTAACAACGATAATAGATGGCAACAAAACTCATCACCAAATTTCAAGTACATTCAAATAGTGCATATGGCTTCATTTGGATGAAACATGGCCGTAACAACGATAATAGATGGCAAAAAAAACTCAACATCAAATTTCAAGGCCATTCAAATAGTGCAATATGGCTTCATTTGGATGAAACATGGCCGTAACAACGATAATAGATGGCAACAAAACTCAACATCAAATTTCAAGCCCATTCAAATAGTGCAAGATGGCTTCATTTGGATGAAACATGGCCGTAACAACGATAATAGATGGCAACAAAATTCAACATCAAATTTCAAGGACATTCAAATAGTGCAAGATGGCTTCATTTGGATGAAACATGGCCGTAACAACGATAATAGATGGCAAAAAAAACTCAAAATCAAATTTCAAGGCCATTCAAATAGTGCAAGATGGCTTCATTTGGATGAAACATGGCCGAAATAAAGAAAATAGATGGCAACAAAATTCAACATCAAATTTCAAGGCCATTCAAATAAAGCAAGATGGCTTCATTTGGATGAAACATGGCCGTAACAGCGATAATAGATGGCAACAAAATTCAACATCAAATTTCAAGGCCATTGAATTAGTGCAAGATGCCTTTATTTGGATGAAACATGGCCGTAACAACGATAATAGATGGCAAAAAAACTCAACATCAAATTTCAAGGCCATTCAAATAAAGCAAGATGGCTTCATTTGGATGAAACATGGCCGTAACAACGATAATAGATGGCAAAAAAACTCATCACCAAATTTCAAGTACATTCAAATAGTGCATATGGCTTCATTTGGATGAAACATGGCCGTAACAACGATAATAGATGGCAAAAAAATTCAACATCAAATTTCAAGGCCATTCAAATAGTGCAATATGGCTTCATTTGGACGAAACATGGCCGTAACAACGATAATAGATGGCAACAAAATTCAACATTAAATTTCAAGGCCATTGAAATAGTGCAAGATGCCTTTATTTGGATGTAACATGGCCGTAACAACGATATTTTTTTTTCATTTGCACAACAACCACTGTCGGTCAAGGGCCTGCCAAGTACCCACTAGTGAAGTGAGCTTGGCTTTCAGTGACTTATTGTTACCATAGCAGGATAGTCAGTCCTACGTAAGGGAGCACGGTCTATTCGGGGCTTGAACCCATGACGGGCATGTTGTTAAGTACGTTAGCAACAATAATAGATGGCAACAAAATTCAACATCAAATTTCAAGGCCATTCAAATAGTGCAAGATGGCTTCATTTGGATGAAACATGGCCGTAACAACGATAATAGATGGCAACAAAATTCAACATCAAATTTCAAGGTCAATGAATTAATGCAAGATGCCTTTATTTGGATGAAACATGGCCGTAACAACGATAATAGATGGCAACAAAATTCAACATCAAATTTCAAGGCCATTCAAATAGTGCAAGATGGCTTCATTTGGATGAAACATGGCCGTAACAACGATAATAGATGGCAACAAAATTCAACATCAAATTTCAAGGCCATTCAAATAGTGCAAGATGGCCTCATTTGGATGAAACATGGCCGTAACAACGATAATAGATGGCAAAAAAACTCAACATCAAATTTCAAGGCCATTCAAATAGTGCAATATGGCTTCATTTGGATGAAACATGGCCGCAACAACGATAATAGATGGCAAAAAAACTCAACATCAAATTTCAAGGCCATTCAAATAGTGCAAGATGGCTTCATTTGGATGAAACATGGCCGTAACAACGATAATAGATGGCAACAAAATTCAACATCAAATTTCAAGGCCATTGAATTAGTGCAAGATGGCTTCATTTGGATGAAACATGGCCGTAACAACGATAATAGATGGCAAAAAAACTCAACATCAAATTTCAAGGCCATTCAAATAGTGCAAGATGCCTTTATTTGCATGTAACATGGCCGTAACAACGATAATAGATGGTAACAAAATTCAAAATCAAATTTCAAGGCCATGGAATTAGTGCAAGATGGCTTCATTTGGATGTAACATGGCCGCAACAACGATAATAGATGGCAACAAAATTCAACATCAAATTTCAAGGCCATTGAATTAGTGCAAGATGGCTTCATTTGGATGAAACATGGCCGTAACAACGATAATAGATGGCAAAAAAACTCAACATCAAATTTCAAGGCCATTCAAATAGTGCAAGATGCCTTTATTTGGATGTAACAAGGCCGTAACAACGATAATAGATGGCAACAAAATTCAACATCAAATTTCAAGGCCAATGAATTAGTGCAAGATGCCTTTATTTGGATGTAACATGGCCGTAACAACGATAAATTTTTTTTTCTTTGGAACAACAACCACTGTCGGTCAAGGGCCTGCCAAGTACCCACTAGTGAAGTGAGCTTGGCTTTCAGTGACTTATTGTTACCATAGCAGGATAGTCAGTCCTTCGTATGGGAGCACGTTCTATTCGGGGCTTGAACCCATGACGGGCATGTTGTTAAGTACGTTAACAACGATAATAGATGGCAACAAAATTCAACATCAAATTTCAAGGCCATTGAATTAGTGCAAGATGGCTTCATTTGGATGAAACATGGCCGTAACAGCGTTGATAGATGGCAAAAAAACTCAACATCAAATTTCAAGGCCATTCAAATAGTGCAAGATGCCTTTATTTCGATGTAACAAGGCCGTAACAACGATAATAGATGGCAACAAAATTCAACATCAAATTTCAAGGCCATTCAAATAGTGCAAGATGGCTTCATTTGGATGAAACATGGCCGTAACAACGATAATAGATGGCAACAAAATCAACATCAAATTTCAAGGCCATTCAAATAGTGCAAAATGGCTTCATTTGGATGAAACATGGCCGTAACAACGATAATAGATGGCAACAAAATTCAACATCAAATTTCAAGGCCAATGAATTAGTGCAAGATGGCTTCATTTGGATGTAACATGGCCGTAACAACGATAATTTTTTTTTCTTTGGAACAACAACCACTGTCGGTCAAGGGCCTGCCAAGTACCCACTAGTGAAGTGAGCTTGGCTTTCAGTGACTTATTGTTACCATAGCAGGATAGTCAGTCCTTCGTATGGGAGCACGTTCTATTCGGGGCTTGAACCCATGACGGGCATGTTGTTAAGTACGTTAACAACGATAATAGATGGCAACAAAATTCAACATCAAATTTCAAGGCCATTCAAATAGTGCAAGATGGCTTCATTTGCATAAAACATGGCCGTAACAACGATAATAGATGGCAACAAACTCAACATTAAATTTCAAGGCCATTGAAATAGTGCAAAATGGCTTCATTTGGATAAAACATGGCCGTAACAACGATAATAGATGGCAACAAAATTCAACATCAAATTTCAAGGCCATTCAAATAGTGCAAGATGGCTTCATTTGGATGAATCATGGCCGTAACAACGATAATAGATGGCAAAAAAACTCAACATCAAAATTCAAGGCCATTGAAATAGTGCAATATGGCTTCATTTAGATGAATCATGGCCGTAACAACGATAATAGATGGCAACAAAACTCAACATCAAATTTCAAGGCCATTCAAATAGTGCAAGATGACTTCCTTTGGATAAAACATGGCGGTAACAACGATAATAGATGGCAAAAAAACTCAACATCAAATTTCAAGGCCATTCAAATAGTGCAAGATGGCTTCATTTGGATGAATCATGGCCGTTACAACGATAATAGATGGCAAAAAAACTCAACATCAAGTTCAAGGCCATTGAAATACTGCAATATGGCTTCATTTGAATGAATCATGGCCGTAACAACGATAATAGATGGCAACAAAACTCAACATCAAATTTCAAGGCCATTCAAATAGTGCAAGATGACTTCATTTGGATAAAACATGGCCGTAACAACGATAATAGATGGCAAAAAAACTCAACATCAAATTTCAAAGCCATTCAAATAGTGCAAGATGGCTTCATTTGGATGAATCATGGCCGTAACAACGATAATAGATGGTAAAAAAACTCAACATCAAATTTCAAGGCCATTGAATTAGTGCAAAATGGCTTCATTTGGATGTAACATGGCCGTAACAACGATAATAGATGGCAACAAAATTCAACATCAAATTTCAAGGCCATTCAAATAGTGCAAGATGGTTTCATTTGGATGAAACATGGCCGTAACAACGATAATAGATGGCAACAAAATTCAACATCAAATTTCAAGGCCATTCAAATAGTGCAAGATGGCTTCATTTGGATGAAACATGGCCGTAACAACGATAATAGATGGCAACAAAATTCAACATCAAATTTCAAGGCCATTCAAATAGTGCAAGATGCCTTTATTTGGATGAAACATGGCCGTAACAACAATAATAGATGGCAACAAAATTCAACATCAAATTTCAAGGCCATTGAATTAGTGCAAGATGGCTTCATTTGGATGAAACATGGCCGTAACAACGATAATAGATGGCAACAAAATTCAACATCAAATTTCAAGGCCATTCAAATAGTGCAAGATGACTTCATTTGGATGAAACATGTCGTAACAACGATAATAGATGGCAAAAAAAACTCAACATCAAATTTTAAGTCCATTCAAATAGTGCAAGATGGCTTCATTTGGATGTAACATGGCCGTAACAACGATAATAGATGGCAACAAACTCAACATCAAATTTCAAGGCCATTCAAATAGTGCAAGATGGCTTCATTTGGATGAATCATGGCCGTAACAACGATAATAGATGGCAAAAAAAACTCAACATCAAATTTCAAGGCCATTCAAATAGTGCAAAATGGCTTCATTTGGATGTAACATGGCCGTTACAACGATAATAGATGGCAACAAAATTCAACATCAAATTTCAAGGCCATTCAAATAGTGCAAGATGGCTTCATTTGGATGAAACATGGCCGTAACAACGATAATAGATGGCAATAAAATTCAACATTAAATTTCAAGGCCATTGAATTAGTGCAAGATGCCTTTATTTGGATGTATCATGGCCGTAACAACGATAATTTTTTTTTTTTTTTTGGCACAACAACCGCTGTCGGTCAAGGGCCTGCCAAGTACCCACTAGTGAAGTGAGCTTGGCTTTCAGTGACTTATTGTTACCATAGCAGGATAGTCAGTCCTACGTATGGGAGCACGGTCTATTCGGGGCTTGAACCCATGACGGGCATGTTGTTAAGTTTGTTAACAACGATAATAGATGGCAACAAAATTCAACATCAAATTTCAAGGCCATTCAAAAAGTGCAAGATGGCTTCATTTGGATGAATCATGGCCGTAAAAACGATAATAGATGGCAACAAAATTCAACATCAAATTTCATTGCCATTGAATTAGTGCAAGATGCCTTTATTTGGATGAAACATGGCCGTAACAACGATAATAGATGGCAACAAAATTCAACAACAAATTTCAAGGCCATTCAAATAGTGCAATATGGCTTCATTTGGATGAATCATGGCCGTAACAACGATAATAGATGGCAAAAAAACTCAACATCAAATTTCAAGGCCATTGAATTAGTGCAAAATGGCTTCATTTGGATAAAACATGGCCGTAACAACGATAATAGATGGCAACAAAACTCAACATCAAATTTCAAGGCCATTCAAATAGTGCAATATGGCTTCATTTGGATAAAACATGGCCAAAACAACGATAATAGATGGCAACAAAATTCAACATCAAATTTCAAGGCCATTCAAATAGTGCAAGATGGCTTCATTTGGACGAAACATGGCCGTAACTACGATAATAGATGGCAACAAAATTCAACATTAAATTTCAAGGCCATTGAAATAGTGCAAGATGCCTTTATTTGGATGTAACATGGCCGTAACAACGATTTTTTTTTCTTTTGCACAACAACCACTGTCGGTCAAGGGCCTGCCAAGTACCCACTAGTGAAGTGAGCTTGGCTTTCAGTGACTTATTGTTACCATAGCAGGATAGTCAGTCCTACTATGGGAGCACGGTCTATTCGGGGCTTGAACCCATGACGGGCATGTTGTTAAGTACGTTAACAACGATAATAGATGGCAACAAAATTCAACATCAAATTTCAAGGCCATTCAAATAGTGCAAGATGGCTTCATTTGGATAAAACATGGCCGTAACAACGATAATAGATGGCAACAAACTCAACATCAAATTTCAAGGCCATTCAAATAGTGCAAAATGGCTTCATTTGGATAAAACATGGCCGTAACAACGATAATAGATGGCAACAAAATTCAACATCAAATTTCAAGGCCATTGAATTAGTGCAAGACGCCTTTATTTGGATGAAACATGGCCGTAACAACGATAATTTTTGTTTTCTTTGGCACAACAACCACTGTCGGTCAAGGGCCTGCCAAGTACCCACTAGTGAAGTGAGCTTGGCTTTCAGTGACTTATTGTTACCATAGCAGGATAGTCAGTCCTACGTATGGGAGCACGGTCTATTCGGGGCTTAAACCCATGACGGGCATGTTGTTAAGTTTGTTAACAACGATAATAGATGGCAACAAAATTCAACATCAAATTTCAAGGCCATTCAAATAGTGCAAGATGGCTTCATTTGGATGAATCATGGCCGTAAAAACGATAATAGATGGCAACAAAATTCAACATCAAATTTCATTGCCATTGAATTAGTGCAAGATGCCTTTATTTGGATGAAACATGGCCGTAACAACGATAATAGATGGCAAAAAAACTCAACATCAAATTTCAAGGCCATTCAAATAGTGCAATATGGCTTCATTTGGATGAATCATGGCCGTAACAACGATAATAGATGGCAAAAAAACTCAACATCAAATTTCAAGGCCATTTAAATAGTGCAAAATGGCTTCATTTGGATAAAACATGGCCGTAACAACGATAATAGATGGCAAAAAAACTCAACATCAAATTTCAAGGCCATTCAAATAGTGCAATATGGCTTCATTTGGATAAAAAATGGCCAAAACAACGATAATAGATGGCAACAAAATTCTACATCAAATTTCAAGGCCATTCAAATAGTGCAAGATGGCTTCATTTGGACGAAACATGGCCGTAACAACGATAATAGATGGCAACAAAATTCAACATTAAATTTCAAGGCCATTGAAATAGTGCAAGATGCCTTTATTTGGATGAAACATGGCCGTAACAACGATAATAGATGGCAAAAAAACTCAACATCAAATTTCAAGGCCATTCAAATAGTGCAATATGGCTTCATTTGGATGAATCATGGCCGTAACAACGATAATAGATGGCAAAAAAGCTCAACATCAAATTTCAAGGCCATTGAATTAGTGCAAAATGGCTTCATTTGGATAAAACATGGCCGTAACAACGATAATAGATGGCAAAAAAACTCAACATCAAATTTCAAGGCCATTCAAATAGTGCAATATGGCTTCATTTGGATAAAACATGGCCAAAACAACGATAATAGATGGCAACAAAATTCAACATCAAATTTCAAGGCCATTCAAATAGTGCAAGATGGCTTCATTTGGACGAAACATGGCCGTAACAACGATAATAGATGGCAACAAAATTCAACATTAAATTTCAAGGCCATTGAAATAGTGCAAGATGCCTTTATTTGGATGTAACATGGCCGTAACAACGATATTTTTTTCTTTTGCACAACAACCACTGTCGGTCAAGGGCCTGCCAAGTACCCACTAGTGAAGTGAGCTTGGCTTTCAGTGACTTATTGTTACCATAGCAGGATAGTCAGTCCAACGTATGGGAGCACGGTCTATTCGGGGCTTGAACCCATGACGGGCATGTTGTTAAGTACGTTAACAACGATAATAGATGGCAACAAAATTCAACATCAAATTTCAAGGCCATTGAAATAGTGCAAAATGGCTTCATTTGGATAAAACATGGCCGTAACAACGATAATAGATGGCAACAAAATTCAACATCAAATTTCAAGGCCATTGAATTAGTGCAAGATGCCTTTATTTGGATGAAACATGGCCGTAACAACGATAATAGATGGCAACAAAATTCAACATCAAATTTCAAGGCCATTCAAATAGTGCAAGATGGCTTCATTTGGATGAAACATGGCCGTAACAACGATAATAGATGGCAACAAAATTCAACATCAAATTTCAAGGCCATTGAAATAGTGCAAGATGGCTTCATTTGGATGAAACATGGCCGTAACAACGATAATAGATGGCAACAAAATTCAACATCAAATTTCAAGGCCATTCAAATAGTGCAAGATGGTTTCATTTGGATGAAACATGGCCGTAACAACGATAATAGATGGCAACAAAATTCAACATCAGATTTCAAGGCCAATGAATTAGTGCAAGATGCCTTTATTTGGATGTAACATGGCCGTAACAACGATAATTTTTTTTTCTTTGGCACAACAACCACTGTCGGTCAAGGGCCTGCCAAGTACCCACTAGTGAAGTGAGCTTGGCTTTCAGTGACTTATTGTTACCATAGCAGGATAGTCAGTCCTACGTATGGGAGCACGGTCTATTTGGGGCTTGAACACATGACGGGCAAGTTGTGAAGTACGTTAACAACGATAATAGATGGCAACAAAATTCAATATCAAATTTCAAGGCCATTCAAATAGTGCAAGATGGCTTCATTTGGATGATACATGGCCGTAACAACGATAATAGATGGCAACAAACTCAACATCAAATTTCAAGGCCATTGAATTAGTGCAAGATGGCTTCATTTGGATGAAACATGGCCGTAACAACGATAATAGATGGCAACAAAATTCAACATCAAATTTCAAGGCCATTGAAATAATGCAAGATGCCTCTATTTGGATAAAACATGAACGTAAAAACGATAATAGATGGCAACAAAATTCAACATCAAATTTCAAGGCCATTCAAATAGTGCAAGATGGCTTCATTTGGATGAAACATGGCCGTAACAACGATAATAGATGGCAACAAAACTCAACATCAAATTTCAAGGCCATTCAAATAGTGCAAGATGGCTTCATTTGGATGAAACATGGCCGTTACAACGATAATAGATGGCAACAAAATTCAACATCAAATTTCAAGGACATTCAAATAGTGCAAGATGGCTTCATTTGGATGAAACATGGCAGTAACAACGATAATAGATGGCAAAAAAAAACTCAAAATCAAATTTCAAGGCCATTCAAATAGTGCAAGATGGTTTGATTTGGATGAAACATGGCCGTAACAACGATAATAGATGGCAACAAAATTCAACATCAAATTTCAAGGCCATTCAAATAGTGCAAGATGGCTTCATTTGGATGAAACATGGCCGAAATAAAGAAAATAGATGGCAACAAAATTCAACATCAAATTTCAAGGCCATTGAAATAATGCAAGATGCCTCAATTTGGATAAAACATGAACGTAAAAACGATAATAGATGGCAACAAAATTCAACATCAAATTTCAAGGCCATTCAAATAGTGCAAGATGGCTTCATTTGGATGAAACATGGCCGTAACAACGATAATAGATGGCAACAAAACTCAACATCAAATTTCAAGGCCATTCAAATAGTGCAAGATGGCTTCATTTGGATGAAACATGGCCGTAACAACGATAATAGATGGCAACAAAATTCAACATCAAATTTCAAGGACATTCAAATAGTGCAAGATGGCTTCATTTGGATGAAACATGGCCGTAACAACGATAATAGATGGCAAAAAAAACTCAAAATCAAAATTTCAAGGCCATTCAAATAGTGCAATATGGCTTCATTTGGACGAAACATGGCCGTAACAACGATAATAGATGGCAACAAAATTCAACATTAAATTTCAATGCCATTGAAATAGTGCAAGATGCCTTTATTTGGATGTAACATGGCCGTAACAACGATATTTTTTTTTCATTTGCACAACAACCACTGTCGGTCAAGGGCCTGCCAAGTACCCACTAATGAAGTGAGCTTGGCTTTCAGTGACTTATTGTTACCATAGCAGGATAGTCAGTCCTACGTATGGCAGCACGGTCTATTCGGGGCTTGAACACATGACGGGCATGTTGTTAAGTACGTTAACAACGATAATAGATGGCAACAAAATTCAACATCAAATTTCAAGGCCATTCAAATAGTGCAATATGGCTTCATTTGGATGAATCATGGCCGTAACAACGATAATAGATGGCAACAAAATTCAACATCAAATTTCATTGCCATTGAATTAGTGCAAAATGCCTTTATTTGGATGAAACATGGCCGTAACAACGATAATAGATGGCAAAAAAACTCAACATCAAATTTCAAGGCCATTCAAATAGTGCAAGATGGCTTCATTTGGATGAATCATGGCCGTAACAACGATAATAGATGGCAAAAAATCTCAACATCAAATTTCAAGGCCATTGAATTAGTGCAAAATGGCTTCATCTGGATAAAACATGGCCGTAACAACGATAATAGATGGCAAAAAAACTCAACATCAAATTTCAAGGCCATTCAAATAGTGCAAGATGGCTTCATTTGGATGAAACATGGCCGTAACAACGATAATAGATGGCAAAAAAACTCAACATCAAATTTCAAGGCCATTCAAATAGAGCAAAATGGCTTCATTTGGATAAAACATGGCCGTAACAACGATAATAGATGGCAAAAAAAACTCAACATCAAATTTCAAGGCCATTCAAATAGTGCAAGATGGCTTCATTTGGATGAAACATGGCCGAAACAACGATAATAGATGGCAAAAAAACTCAACATCAAATTTCAAGGCCATTCAAATAGTGCAAGATGGCTTCATTTGGATGAAACATGGCCGTAACAACGATAATAGATGGCAACAAAATTCAACATCAAATTTCAAGGCCATTCAAATAGTGCAAGATGGCTTCATTTGGATGAAACATGGCCGTAACAACGATAATAGATGGCAACAAAATTCAACATCAAATTTCAAGGCCATTCAAATAGTGCAAGATGGCTTCATTTGGATGAAACATGGCCGTAACAACGATAATAGATGGCAACAAAATTCAACATCAAATTTCAAGGCCTATGAATTAGTGCAAGATGCCTTTATTTGGATGAAACATGGCCGTAACAACGATAATAGATGGCAACAAAATTCAACATCAAATTTCAAGGCCATTCAAATAGTGCAAGATGGCTTCATTTGGATGAAACATGGCCGTAACAACGATAATAGATGGCAACAAAATTCAACATCAAATTTCAAGGCCATTCAAATAGTGCAAGATGGCCTCATTTGGATGAAACATGGCCGTAACAACGATAATAGATGGCAACAAAACTCAACATCAAATTTCAAGGCCATTCAAATAGTGCAATATGGCTTCATTTGGATGAATCATGGCCGCAACAACGATAATAGATGGCAACAAAATTCAACATCAAATTTCAAGGCCATTCAAATAGTGCAAGATGGCTTCATTTGGATGAAACATGGCCGTAACAACGATAATAAATGGCAACAAAATTCAACATCAAATTTCAAGGCCATTCAAATAGTGCAGGATGGTTTCATTTGGATGAAACATGGCCGTAACAACGATAATAGATGGTAACAAAATTCAACATCAAATTTCAAGGCCATTGAATTAGTGCACGATGGCTTCATTTGGATGAAACATGGCCGTAACAACGATAATAGATGGCAAAAAAACTCAACATCAAATTTCAAGGCCATTCAAATAGTGCAAGATGGCTTCATTTGGATGAAACATGGCCGCAACAACGATAATAGATGGCAACAAAATTCAACATCAAATTTCAAGGCCATTGAATTAGTGCAAGATGGCTTCATTTGGATGAAACATGGCCGTAACAACAATAATAGATGGCAAAAAAACTCAACATCAAATTTCAAGGCCATTGAAATAGTGCAAGATGCCTTTATTTGGATGTAACATGGCCGTAACAACGATAATAGATGGCAACAAAATTCAACATCAAATTTCAAGGCCATTGAATAAGTGCAAGATGGCTTCATTTGGATGAAACATGGCCGTAACAACGATAATAGATGGCAACAAAATTCAACATCAAATTTCAAGGCCATTCAAATAGTGCAAGATGGCTTCATTTGGATGAAACATGGCCGTAACAACGATAATAGATGGCAACAAAATTCAACATCAAATTTCAAGGCCATTCAAATAGAGCAAAATGGCTTCATTTGGATGTAACATGGCCGCAACAACGATAATAGATGGCAAAAAACTCAACATCAAATTTCAAGGCCATTCAAATAGCGGAAGATGGCTTCATTTGGATGAAACATGGCCGTAAGAACGATAATAGATGGCAACAAAATTCAACATTAAATTTCAAAGCCATTGAAAAAGTGCAAGATGGCTTCATTTGGATGAAACATGGCCGCAACAACGATAATAGATGGCAACAAAATTCAACATCAAATTTCAAGGCCATTCAAATAGTGCAAGATGGCTTCATTTGGATGAAACATGGCCGTAACAACGATAATAGATGGCAACAAAATTCAACATCAAATTTCAAGGCCATTCAAATAGTGCAAGATGACTTCATTTGGATGAAACATGTCGTAACAACGATAATAGATGGCAAAAAAACTCAACATCAAATTTGAAGTCCATTCAAATAGTGCAATATGGCTTCATTTGGATGTAACATGGCCGTAACAACGATAATAGATGGCAAAAAACTCAACATCAAATTTCAAGGCCATTCAAATAGTGCAAGATGGCTTCATTTGGATGAATCATGGCCGTAACAACGATAATAGATGGCAAAAAAAACTCAACATCAAATTTCAAGGCCATTCAAATAGAGCAAAATGGCTTCATTTGGATGTAACATGGCCGTTACAACGATAATAGATGGCAACAAAATTCAACATCAAATTTCAAGGCCATTCAAATAGTGCAAGATGGCTTCATTTGGATAAAACATGGCCGTAACAACGATAATAGATGGCAACAAACTCAACATCAAATTTCAAGGCCATTCAAATAGTGCAAAATGGCTTCATTTGGATAAAACATGGCCGTAACAACGATAATAGATGGCAACAAAATTCAACATCAAATTACAAGGCCATTGAATTAGTGCAAGACGCCTTTATTTGGATGACACATGGCCGTAACAACGATAATTTTTTTTTTTCTTTGGCACAACAACCACTGTCGGTCAAGGGCCTGCCAAGTACCCACTAGTGAAGTGAGCTTGGCTTTCAGTGACTTATTGTTACCATAGCAGGATAGTCAGTCCTACGTATGGGAGCACGGTCTATTCGGGGCTTGAACCCATGACGGGCATGTTGTTAAGTTTGTTAACAACGATAATAGATGACAACAAAATTCAACATCAAATTTCAAGGCCATTCAAATAGTGCAAGATGGCTTCATTTGGATGAAACATGGCCGTAACAACGATAATAGATGGCAACAAAATTCAACATCAAATTTCATTGCCATTGAATTAGTGCAAGATGCCTTTATTTGGATGAATCATGGCCGTAACAACGATAATAGATGGCAAAAAAACTCAACATCAAATTTCAAGGCCATTCAAATAGTGCAAGATGGCTTCATTTGGATGAATCATGGCCGTAACAACGATAATAGATGGCAAAAAAACTCAACATCAAATTTCAAGGCCATTGAATTAGTGCAAAAT
This sequence comes from Anopheles gambiae, assembly GCF_943734735.2. Lineage (NCBI taxonomy): Eukaryota > Metazoa > Arthropoda > Insecta > Diptera > Culicidae > Anopheles > Anopheles gambiae. Next base: position 290,150 of record NW_026902718.1, read on the forward strand.
GGCTTCATTTGGATAAAACATGGCCGTAACAACGATAATAGATGGCAAAATAACTCAACATCAAATTTCAAGGCCATTCAAATGGTGCAATATGGCTTCATTTGGATAAAACATGGCCGTAACAACGATAATAGATGGCAACAAAATTCAACATCAAATTTCAAGGCCATTCAAATAGTGCAAGATGGCTTCATTTTGACGAGACATGGCCGTAGCAACGATAATAGATGGCAACAAACTCAACATCAAATTTCAAGGCCATTCAAATAGTGCAAGATGGCTTCATTTGGATGAAACATGGCCGTAACAACGATAATAGATGGCAACAAAATTCAACATCAAATTTCAAGGCCATTCAAATAGTGCAAGATGCCTTTATTTGGATGAAACATGGCCGTAACAACGATAATAGATGGCAACAAAATTCAACATCAAATTTCAAGGCCATTGAAATAGTGCAAGATGGCTTCATTTGGATGAAACATGGCCGTAACAACGATAATAGATGGCAACAAAACTCAACATCGAATTTCAAGGCCATTCAAATAGTGCAAGATGGCTTTAATTGGATGAAACATGGCCGTAACAACGATAATAGATGGCAACAAAATTCAACATCAAATTTCAAGGCCATTGAAATAGTGCAAGATGGCTTCATTTGGATGAAACATGGCCGTAACAACGATAATAGATGGCAACAAAATTCAACATCAAATTTCAAGGCCATTCAAATAGTGCAAGATGGCCTCATTTGGATGAAACATGGCCGTAACAACGATAATAGATGGCAAAAAAACTCAACATCAAATTTCAAGGCCATTCAAATAGTGCAATATGGCTTCATTTGGATGAATCATGGCCGCAACAACGATAATAGATGGCAACAAAATTCAACATCAAATTTCAAGGCCATTCAAATAGTGCAAGATGGCTTCATTTGGATGAAACATGGCCGTAACAACGATAATAAATGGCAACAAAATTCAACATCAAATTTCAAGGCCATTCAAATAGTGCAAGATGGCTTCATTTAGATTAAACATGGCCGTAACAACAATAATAGATGGCAACAAAATTCAACATCAAATTTCAAGGCCATTGAATTAGTGCAAGATGGCTTCATTTGGATGAAACATGGCCGTAACAACGATAATAGATGGCAACAAAATTCAATATCAAATTTCAAGGCCATTCAAATAGTGCAAGATGGCTTCATTTGGATGAAACATGGCCGTAACAACGATAATAGATGGCAAAAAAACTCAACATCAAATTTCAAGGACATTCAAATAGTGCAAGATGGCTTCATTTGGATGAAACATGGCCGCAACAACAATAATAGATGGCAACAAAATTCAACATCAAATTTCAAGGCCATTGAATTAGTGCATGATGGCTTCATTTGGATGAAACATGGCCGTAACAACGATAATAGATGGCAACAAAATTCAACATCAAATTTCAAGGCCATTCAAATAGTGCAAGATGGCTTCATTTGGATAAAACATGGCCGCAACAACGATAATAGATGGCAACAAAATTCAACATCAAATTTCAAGGCCATTGAAATAGTGCAACATGGCTTCATTTGGATGAAACATGGCCGTAACAACGATAATAGATGGCGAAAAAAACTCAACATCAAATTTCAAGGCCATTGAAATAGTGCAAGATGCCTTTATTTGGATGTAACATGGCCGTAACAACAATAATAGATGGCAACAAAATTCAACATCAAATTTCAAGGCCATTGAATTAGTGCAAGATGGCTTCATTTGGATGAAACATGGCCGTAACAACGATAATAGATGGCAACAAAATTCAACATCAAATTTCAAGGCCATTCAAATAGTGCAAGATGACTTTATTTGGATGAAACATGTCGTAACAACGATAATAGATGGCAAAAAAACTCAACATCAAATTTTAAGTCCATTCAAATAGTGCAATATGGCTTCATTTGGATGTAACATGGCCGTAACAACGATAATAGATGGCAAAAAAACTCAACATCAAATTTCAAGGCCATTCAAATAGTGCAAGATGGCTTCATTTGGATGAAACATGGCCGTAACAACGATAATAGATGGCAACAAAATTCAACATCAAATTTCAAGGCCATTCAAATAGTGCAAAATGGCTTCATTTGGATGAAACATGGCCGTTACAACGATAATAGATGGCAACAAAATTCAACATCAAATTTCAAGGCCATTCAAATAGTGCAAGATGGCTTCATTTGGATGAAACATGGCCGTAACAACGATAATAGATGGCAACAAAATTCAACATTAAATTTCAAGGCCATTGAATTAGTGCAAGATGCCTTTATTTGGATGTAACATGGCCGTAACAACGATAATTTTTGTTTTTTTTGGCACAACAACCACTGTCGGTCAAGGGCATGCCAAGTACCCACTAGTGAAGTGAGCTTGGCTTTCAGTGACTTATTGTTACCATAGCAGGATAGTCAGTCCTACTATGGGAGCACGGTCTATTCGGGGCTTGAACCCATGACGGGCATGTTGTTAAGTACGTTAACAACGATAATAGATGGCAATAAAATTCAACATCAAATTTCAAGGCCATTCAAATAGTGCAAGATGGCTTCATTTGGATGTAACATGGCCGTAACAACGATAATAGATGGCAACAAACTCAACATCAAATTTCAAGGCCATTGAAATAGTGCAAAATGGCTTCATTTGGATAAAACATGGCCGTAACAACGATAATAGATGGCAACAAAATTCAACATCAAATTTCAAGGCCATTGAATTAGTGCAAGACGCCTTTATTTGCATGAAACATGGCCGTAACAACGATAATTTTTGTTTTCTTTGGCACAACAACCACTGTCGGTCAAGGGCCTGCCAAGTACCCACTAGTGAAGTGAGCTTGGCTTTCAGTGACTTATTGTTACCATAGCAGGATAGTCAGTCCTACGTATGGGAGCACGGTCTATTCGGGGCTTGAACCCAAGACGGGCATGTTGTTAAGTACGTTAACAACGATAATAGATGGCAACAAAATTCAACATCAAATTTCAAGGCCATTCAAATAGTGCAAGATGGCTTCATTTGGATAAAACATGGCCGTAACAACGATAATAGATGGCAACAAACTCAACATCAAATTTCAAGGCCATTCAAATAGTGCAAAATGGCTTCATTTGGATGAAACATGGCCGTAACAACGATAATAGATGGCAACAAAATTCAACATCAAATTTCAAGGCCATTGAAATAGTGCAAGATGGTTTCATTTGGATGAAACATGGCCGTAACAACGATAATAGATGGCAACAAAATTCAACATCAAATTTCAAGGCCAATGAATTAGTGCAAGATGCCTTTATTTGGATGTAACATGGCCGTAACAACGATAATTTTTTTTTTCTTTGGCACAACAACCACTGTCGGTCAAGGGCCTGCCAAGTACCCACTAGTGAAGTGAGCTTGGCTTTCAGTGACTTATTGTTACCATAACAGGATAATCAGTCCTACGTATGGGAGCACGGTCTATTCGGGGCTTGAACCCATGACGGGCATGTTGTTAAGTACGTTAACAACGATAATAGATGGCAACAAAATTCAACAACAAATTTCAAGGCCATTCAAATAGTGCAAGATGGCTTCATTTGGATGAAACATGGCCGTAACAACGATAATAGATGGCAACAAACTCAACATCTAATTTCAAGGCCATTGAATTAGTGCAAGATGGCTTCATTTGGATGAAACATGGCCGTAACAACGATAATAGATGGCAACAAAATTCAACATCAAATTTCAAGGCCAATGAATTAGTGCAAGATGCCTTTATTTGGATAAAACATGGCCGTAACAACGATAATAGATGGCAACAAAACTCAACATCAAATTTCAAGGCCATTCAAATAGTGCAAGATGGCTTCATTTGGATGAAACATGGCCGTAACAACGATAATAGATGGCAAAAAAACTCAACATTAAATTTCAAGGCCATTCAACTAGTGCAAGATGGCTTCATTTGGATGAAACATGGCCGTAACAACGATAATAGATGGCAACAAAATTCAACATCAAATTTCAAGGCCATTCAAATAGTGCAAAATGGCTTCATTTGGATGAAACATGGCCGTAACAACGATAATAGATGGCAACAAATTCAAATTCAAAGAAGGCCATTCAAATAGTGCAAGATGGCTTCATTTGGATGAAACATGGCCGTAACAACGATAATAGATGGCAACAAACTCAACATCAAATTTCAAGGCCATTCAAATAGTGCAAAATGGCTTCATTTGTATAAAACATGGCCGTAACAACGATAATAGATGGCAACAAAATTCAACATCAAATTTCAAGGCCATTCGAATAGTGCAAGATGGCTTCATTTGGATGAAACATGGCCGTAACAACGATAATTTTTTTTTTCTTTGGCACAACAACCACTGTCGGTCAAGGGCCTGCCAAGTACCCACTAGTGAAGTGAGCTTGGCTTTCAGTGACTTATTGTTACCATAGCAGGATAGCCAGTCCTACGTATGGTTGCACGGTCTAATCGGGGCTTGAACCCATGACGGGCATGTTGTTAAGTACGTTAACAACGATAATAGATGGCAACAAAATTCAACATCAAATTTCAAGGCCATTCAAATAGTGCAAGATGCCTTTATTTGGATGAAACATGGCCGTAACAACGATAATTTTTTTTTCTTTGGCACAACAACCACTGTCGGTCAAGGGCCTGCCAAGTACCCACTAGTGAAGTGAGCTTGGCTTTCAGTGACTTATTGTTACCATAGCAGGATAGTCAGTCCTACGTATGGGAGCACGGTCTATTCGGGGCTTGAACCCATGACGGGCATGTTGTTAAGTACGTTAACAACGATAATAGATGGCAACAAAATTCAACACCAAATTTCAAGGCCATTCAAATAGTGCAAGATGGCTTCATTTGGATGAAACATGGCCGTAACAACGATAATAGATGGCAACAAAATTCAACATCAAATTTCAAGGCCATTGAATTAGTGCAAAATGGCTTCATTTGGATGAAACATGGCCGTAACAACGATAATAGATGGCAACAAAATTCAACATCAAATTTCAAGGTCATTCAAATAGTGCAAAATGGCTTCATTTGGATGAAACATGGCCGTAACAACGATAATAGATGGCAACAAAATTCAACATCAAATTTCAAGGCCATACAAATAGTGCAAGTTGCCTTTATTTGGATGTAACATGGCCGTAACAACGAAAATTTTTTTTTTTCTTTGGCACAACAACCACTGTCGGTCAAGGGCCTGCCAAGTACCCACTAGTGAAGTGAGCTTGGCTTTCAGTGACTTATTGTTACCATAGCAGGATAGCCAGTCTTACATATGGTTGCACGGTCTAATCGGGGCTTGAACCCATGACGGGCATGTTGTTAAGTACGTTAACAACGATAATAGATGGCAACAAAATTCAACATCAAATTTCAAGGCCATTCAAATAGTGCAAGATGCCTTTATTTGGATGAAACATGGCCGTAACAACGATAATTTTTTTTTTTCTTTGGCACAACAACCACTGTCGGTCAAGGGCCTGCCAAGTACCCACTAGTGAAGTGAGCTTGGCTTTCAGTGACTTATTGTTACCATAGCAGGATAGCCAGTCTTACATATGGTTGCACGGTCTAATCGGGGCTTGAACCCATGACGGGCATGTTGTTAAGTACGTTAACAACGATAATAGATGGCAACAAAATTCAACATCAAATTTCAAGGCCATTCAAATAGTGCAAGATGGCTTCATTTGGATGAAACATGGCCGTAACAACGATAATAGATGGCAACAAACTCAACATCAAATTTCAAGGAAAATGAATTAAAGCAAGATGGCTTCATTTGGATGTAACATGGCCGTAACAACGATAATAGATGGCAACAAAATTCAACATCAAATTTCAAGGCCAATGAATTAGTGCAAGATGCCTTTATTTGGATAAAACATGGCCGTAACAACGATAATAGATGGCAAAAAACTGAACATCAAATTTCAAGGCCATTCAAATAGTGCAAGATGGCTTCATTTGGATGAAACATGGCCGTAACAACGATAATATATGGCAAAAAAAACTCAACATCAACTTTCAAGGCCATTGAATTAGTGCAAGATGGCTTCATTTGGATGAAACATGGCCGTAACAACGATAATAGATGGCAACAAAATTCAACATCAAATTTCAAGGCCATTCAAATAGTGCAAGATGGCTTCATTTGGATGAAACATGGCCGTAACAACGATGATAGATGGCAACAAAATTCAACATCAAATTTCAAGGCCATTGAATTAGTGCAAGATGCCTTTATTTGGATGTAACATGGCCGTAACAACGATAATTTTTTTTTCACGCTTTGGCACAACAACCACTGTCTGTCAAGGGCCTGCCAAGTACCCACTAGTGAAGTGAGCTTGGCTTTCAGTGACTTATTGTTACCATAGCAGGATAGTCAGTCCTTCGTTTGGGAGCAAGGTCTATTCGGGGCTTGAATCCATGACGGGCATGTTGTTAAGTACGTTAACAACGATAATAGATGGCAACAAAATTCAACATCAAATTTCAAGGCCATTCAAATAGTGCAAGCTGGCTTCATTTGGATAAAACATGGCCGTAACAACGATAATAGATGGCAACAAAATTCAACATCAAATTTCAAGGCCATTGAATTAGTGCAAGATGCCTTTATTTGGATGAAACATGGCCGTAACAACGATAATTTTTTTTTTCTTTGGCACAACAACCACTGTCGGTCAAGGGCCTGCCAAGTACCCACTAGTGAAGTGAGCTTGGCTTTCAGTGACTTATTGTTACCATAGCAGGATAGTCAGTCCTTCGTATGGGAGCACGGTCTATTCGGGGCTTGAACCCATGACGGGCATGTTGTTAAGTACGTTAACAACGATAATAGATGGCAACAAAATTCAACATCAAATTTCAAGGCCATTGAATTAGTGCAAAATGGCTTCATTTGGATGTAACATGGCCGTAACAACGATAATAGATGGCAACAAAATTCAACATCAAATTTCAAGGTCATTCAAATAGTGCAAAATGGCTTCATTTGGATGAAACATGGCCGTAACAACGATGATAGATGGCAACGTAATTCAACATCTAATTTCAAGGCCATTGAATTAGTGCAAGATGCCTTTATTTGGATGTAACATGGCCGTAACAACGATAATTTTTTTTTCACGCTTTGGCACAACAACCACTGTCTGTCAAGGGCCTGCCAAGTACCCACTAGTGAAGTGAGCTTGGCTTTCAGTGACTTATTGTTACCATAGCAGGATAGTCAGTCCTTCGTATGGGAGCACGGTCTATTCGGGGCTTGAATCCATGACGGGCATGTTGTTAAGTACGTTAACAACGATAATAGATGGCAACAAAATTCAACATCAAATTTCAAGGCCATTCAAATAGTGCAAGATGGTTTCATTTGGATGAAACATGGCCGTAACAACGATAATAGATGGCAACAAAATTCAACATCAAATTTCAAGGCCAATGAATTAGTGCAAGATGCCTTTATTTGGATGTAACATGGCCGTAACAACGATAATTTTTTTTTTCTTTGGCACAACAACCACTGTCGGTCAAGGGCCTGCCAAGTACCCACTAGTGAAGTGAGCTTGGCTTTCAGTGACTTATTGTTACCATAGCAGGATAGTCAGTCCTTCGTATGGGAGCACGGTCTATTCGGGGCTTGAACCCATGACGGGCATGTTGTTAAGTACGTTAACAACGATAATAGATGGCAACAAAATTCAACATCAAATTTCAAGGCCATTGAATTAGTGCAAAATGGCTTCATTTGGATGTAACATGGCCGTAACAACGATAATAGATGGCAACAAAATTCAACATCAAATTTCAAGGCCATTCAAATAGTGCAAGATGGCTTCATTTGGATGAAACATGGCCGTAACAACGATAATAGATGGCAACAAAATGCAACATCAAATTTCAAGGTCATTCAAATAGTGCAAAATGGCTTCATTTGGATGAAACATGGCCGTAACAACGATAATAGATGGCAACAAACTCAACATCAAATTTCAAGGTCATTCAAATAGTGCAAAATGGCTTCATTTGGATGAAACATGGCCGTAACAACGATAATAGATGGCAACAAAATTCAACATCAAATTTCAAGGCCATTCAAATAGTGCAAGATGCCTTTATTTGGATGAAACATGGCCGTAACAACGATAATAGATGGCAACAAACTCAACATCAAATTTCAAGGCCATTGAAATAGTGCAAAATGGCTTCATTTGGATGACACATGGCCGTAACAACGATAATAGATGGCAACAAAACTCAACATCAAATTTCAAGGCCATTGAATTAGTGCAAGATGGCTGCATTTGGATGAAACATGGCCGTAACAACGATAATAGATGGCAACAAAATTCAACATCAAATTTCAAGGCCATTGAATTAGTGCCAGATGCCTTTATTTGGATGAAACATGGCCGTAACAACGATAATTTTTTTTTTCTTTGGCACAACAACCACTGTCGGTCAAGGGCCTGCCAAGTACCCACTAGTGAAATGAGCTTGGCTTTCAGTGACTTATTGTTACCATAACAGGATAATCAGTCCTAGGTATGGGAGCACGGTCTATTTGGGGCTTGAACACATGACGGGCATGTTGTTAAGTACGTTAACAACGATAATAGATGGCAACAAAATTCAATATCAAATTTCAAGGCCATTCAAATAGTGCAAGATGGCTTCATTTGGATGAAACATGGCCGTAACAACGATAATAGATGGCAACAAAACTCAACATCAAATTTCAAGGCCATTGAATTAGTGCAAGATGGCTTCATTTGGATGAAACATGGCCGTAACAACGATAATAGATGGCAACAAAATTCAACATCAAATTTCAAGGCCATTCAAATAGTGCAAGATGGCTTCATTTGGATGAAACATGGCCGTAACAACGATGATAGATGGCAACGTAATTCAACATCTAATTTCAAGGCCATTGAATTAGTGCAAGATGCCTTTATTTGGATGTAACATGGCCGTAACAACGATATTTTTTTTTTCTTTGGCACAACAACCACTGTCGGTCAAGGGCCTGCCAAGTACCCACTAGTGAAGTGAGCTTGGCTTTCAGTGACTTATTGTTACCATAGCAGGATAGTCAGTCCTTCGTATGGGAGCACGGTCTATTCGGGGCTTGAACACATGACGGGCATGTTGTTAAGTACGTTAACAACGATAATAGATGGCAACAAAATTCAACATCAAATTTCAAGGTCATTCAAATAGTGCAAAATGGCTTCATTTGGATGAAACATGGCCGTAACAACGATAATAGATGGCAACAAAATTCAACATCAAATTTCCAGGCCATTCAAATAGTGCAAGATGCCTTTATTTGGATGAAACATGGCCGTAACAACGATAATTTTTTTTTTTTCTTTGGCACAACAACCACTGTCGGTCAAGGGCCTGCCAAGTACCCACTAGTGAAGTGAGCTTGGCTTTCAGTGACTTATTGTTACCATAGCAGGATAGCCAGTCCTACGTATGGTTGCACGGTCTATTCGGGGCTTGAACCCATGACGGGCATGTTGTTAAGTACGTTAACAACGATAATAGATGGCAACAAAATTCAACATCAAATTTCAAGGCCATTCAAATAGTGCAAGAAGGCTTCATTTGGATGAAACATGGCCGTAACAACGATAATAGATGGCAACAAACTCAACATCAAATTTCAAGGCCATTGAAATAGTGCAAAATGGCTTCATTTGGATAAAACATGGCCGTAACAACGATAATAGATGGCAACAAAATTCAACATCAAATTTCAAGGCCATTGAAAAAGTGCAAGATGCCTTTATTTGGATGTAACATGGCCGTAACAACGATAATTTTTTTTTTCTTTGGCACAACAACCACTGTCGGTCAAGGGCCTGCCAAGTACCCACTAGTGAAGTGAGCTTGGCTTTCAGTGACTTATTGTTACCATAGCAGGATAGTCAGTCCAACGTATGGGAGCACGGTCTATTCGGGGCTTGAACCCATGACGGGTATGTTGTTAAGTACGTTAACAACGATAATAGATGGCAACAAAATTCAACATCAAATTTCAAGGCCATTCAAATAGTGCAAGATGGCTTCATTTGGATGAAACATGGCCGTAACAACGATAATAGATGGCAACAAACTCAACATCAAATTTCAAGGCCATTGAAATAGTGCAAAATGGCTTCATTTGGATAAAACATGGCCGTAACAACGATAATAGATGGCAACAAAATTCAACATCAAATTTCAAGGCCATTGAAAAAGTGCAAGATGCCTTTATTTGGATGTAACATGGCCGTAACAACGATACTTTTTTTTTCTTTGGCACAACAAACACTGTCGGTCAAGGGCCTGCCAAGTACCCACTAGTGAAGTGAGCTTGGCTTTCAGTGACTTATTGTTACCATAGCAGGATAGTCAGTCCTACGTATGGGAGCACGGTCTATTCGGGGCTTGAACACATGACGGGCATGTTGTTAAGTACGTTAACAACGATAATAGATGGCAAAAAAACTCAACATCAAATTTCAAGGCCATTCAAATAGTGCAAGATGGCTTTATTTGGATGAAACATGGCCGTAACAACGATAATAGATGGCAACAAACTCAACATCAAATTTCAAGGCCATTGAAATAGTGCAAAATGGCTTCATTTGGATAAAACATGGCCGTAACAACGATAATAGATGGCAACAAAATTCAACATCAAATTTCAAGGTCATTCAAATAGTGCAAAATGGCTTCATTTGGATGAAACAAGGCCGTAACAACGACAATAGATGGCAACAAAATTCAACATCAAATTTCAAGGCCATTCAAATAGTGCAAGATGCCTTTATTTGGATGAAACATGGCCGTAACAACGATAATTTTTGTTTTCTTTGGCACAACAACCACTGTCGGTCAAGGGCCTGCCAAGTACCCACTAGTGAAGTGAGCTTGGCTTTCAGTGACTTATTGTTACCATAGCAGGATAGTCAGTCCTACGTATGGGAGCACGGTCTATTCGGGGCTTGAACCCATGACGAACATGTTGTTAAGAACGTAAACAACGATAATAGATGGCAACAAAATTCAACATCAAATTTCAAGGCCATTCAAATAGTGCAAGATGCCTTTATTTGGATGAAACATGGCCGTAACAACGATAATTTTTTTTTTCTTTGGCACAACAACCACTGTCGGTCAAGGGCCTGCCAAGTACCCACTAGTGAAGTGAGCTTGGCTTTCAGTGACTTATTGTTACCATAGCAGGATAGTCAGTCCTACGTATGGGAGCACGGTCTATTCGGGGCTTGAACCCATGACGGGCATGTTGTTAAGTACGTTAACAACGATAATAGATGGCAACAAAATTCAACATCAAATTTCAAGTCCATTCAAATAGTGCAAGATGGCTTCATTTGGATGAAACATGGCCGTAACAACGATAATAGATGGCAACAAAATTCAACATCAAATTTCAAGGTCATTCAAATAGTGCAAAATGGCTTCATTTGGATGAAACAAGGCCGTAACAACGACAATAGATGGCAACAAAATTCAACATCAAATTTCAAGGTCATTCAAATAGTGCAAAATGGCTTCATTTGGATGAAACAAGGCCGTAACAACGACAATAGATGGCAACAAAATTCAACATCAAAATTCAAGGCCATTCAAATAGTGCAAGATGCCTTTATTTGGATGAAACATGGCCGTAACAACGATAATTTTTGTTTTCTTTGGCACAACAACCATTGTCGGTCAAGGGCCTGCCAAGTACCCACTAGTGAAGTGAGCTTGGCTTTCAGTGACTTATTGTTACCATAGCAGGATAGTCAGTCCTACGTATGGGAGCACGGTCTATTCGGGGCTTGAACCCATGACGGGCATGTTGTTAAGTACGTTAACAACGATAATAGATGGCAACAAAATTCAACATCAAATTTCAAGGCCATTCAAATAGTGCAAGATGGCTTCATTTGGATGAAACATGGCCGTAACAACGATAATTTTTGTTTTCGTTGGCACAACAACCACTGTCGGTCAAGGGCCTGCCAAGTACCCACTAGTGAAGTGAGCTTGGCTTTCAGTGACTTATTGTTACCATAGCAGGATAGTCAGTCCTACGTATGGGAGCACGGTCCATTCGGGGCTTGAACCCATGACGGGCATGTTGTTAAGTACGTTAACAACGATAAAAGATGGCATCAAAATTCAACATCAAATTTCAAGGCCATTCAAATAGTGCAAGATGCCTTTATTTGGATGACACATGGCCGTAACAACGATAATTTTTGTTTTCTTTGGCACAACAACCACTGTCGGTCAAGGGCCTGCCAAGTACCCACTAGTGAAGTGAGCTTGGCTTTCAGTGACTTATTGTAACCATAGCAGGATAGTCAGTCCTACGTATGGGAGCACGGTCTATTCGGGGCTTGAACCCATGACGGGCATGTTGTTAAGTACGTTAACAACGATAATAGATGGCAACAAAATTCAACATCAAATTTCAAGGCCATTCAAATAGTGCAAGATGGCTTCATTTGCATGAAACATGGCCGTAACAACGATAATAGATGGCAACAAACTCAACATCAAATTTCAAGGCCATTGAAATAGTGCAAAATGGCTTCATTTGGATGAAACATGGCCGTAACAACGGTAATAGATGGCAACAAAATTCAACATCAAATTTCAAGGCCATTCAAATAGTGCAAGATGCCTTTATTTGGATGAAACATGGCCGTAACAACGATAATTTTTGTTTTCTTTGGCACAACAACCACTGTCGGTCAAGGGCCTGCCAAGTACCCACTAGTGAAGTGAGCTTGGCTTTCAGTGACTTATTGTTACCATAGCAGGATAATCAGTCCTACGTATGGGAGCACGGTCTATTCGGGGCTTGAACCCATGACGGGCATGTTGTTAAGTACGTTAACAACGATAATAGATGGCAACAAAATTCAACATCAAATTTCAAGGTCATTCAAATAGTGCAAGATGCCTTTATTTGGATGAAACATGGCCGTAACAACGATAATTTTTGTTTTCTTTGGCACAACAACCACTGTCGGTCAAGGGCCTGCCAAGTACCCACTAGTGAAGTGAGCTTGGCTTTCAGTGACTTATTGTTACCATAGCAGGATAATCAGTCCTACGTATGGGAGCACGGTCTATTCGGGGCTTGAACCCATGACGGGCATGTTGTTAAGTACGTTAACAACGATAATATATGGCAAAAAAAACTCAACATCAAATTTCAAGGCCATTGAATTAGTGCAAGATGGCTTCATTTGGATGAAACATGGCCGTAACAACGATAATAGATGGCAACAAAATTCAACATCAAATTTCAAGGCCATTCAAATAGTGCAAGATGGCTGCATTTGGATGAAACATGGCCGTAACAACGATGATAGATGGCAACAAAATTCAACATCAAATTTCAAGGCCATTGAATTAGTGCAAGATGCCTTTATTTGGATGTAACATGGCCGTAACAACGATAATTTTTTTTTTCACGCTTTGGCACAACAACCACTGTCTGTCAAGGGCCTGCCAAGTACCCACTAGTGAAGTGAGCTTGGCTTTCAGTGACTTATTGTTACCATAGCAGGATAGTCAGTCCTTCGTTTGGGAGCAAGGTCTATTCGGGGCTTGAATCCATGACGGGCATGTTGTTAAGTACGTTAACAACGATAATAGATGGCAACAAAATTCAACATCAAATTTCAAGGCCATTCAAATAGTGCAAGCTGGCTTCATTTGGATAAAACATGGCCGTAACAACGATAATAGATGGCAACAAAATTCAACATCAAATTTCAAGGCCATTGAATTAGTGCAAGATGCCTTTATTTGGATGACACATGGCCGTAACAACGATAATTTTTGTTTTCTTTGGCACAACAACCACTGTCGGTCAAGGGCCTGCCAAGTACCCACTAGTGAAGTGAGCTTGGCTTTCAGTGACTTATTGTTACCATAGCAGGATAGTCAGTCCTTCGTATGGGAGCACGGTCTATTCGGGGCTTGAACCCATGACGGGCATGTTGTTAAGTACGTTAACAACGATAATAGATGGCAACAAAATTCAACATCAAATTTCAAGGCCATTGAATTAGTGCAAAATGGCTTCATTTGGATGTAACATGGCCGTAACAACGATAATAGATGGCAACAAAATTCAACATCAAATTTCAAGGTCATTCAAATAGTGTAAAATGGCTTCATTTGGATGAAACATGGCCGTAACAACGATGATAGATGGCAACGTAATTCAACATCTAATTTCAAGGCCATTGATTAGTGCAAGATGCCTTTATTTGGATGTAACATGGCCGTAACAACGATAATTTTTTTTTCACGCTTTGGCACAACAACCACTGTCTGTCAAGGGCCTGCCAAGTACCCACTAGTGAAGTGAGCTTGGCTTTCAGTGACTTATTGTTACCATAGCAGGATAGTCAGTCCTTCGTATGGGAGCACGGTCTATTCGGGGCTTGAATCCATGACGGGCATGTTGTTAAGTACGTTAACAACGATAATAGATGGCAACAAAATTCAACATCAAATTTCAAGGCCATTCAAATAGTGCAAGATGGTTTCATTTGGATGAAACATGGCCGTAACAACGATAATAGATGGCAACAAAATTCAACATCAAATTTCAAGGCCAATGAATTAGTGCAAGATGCCTTTATTTGGATGTAACATGGCCGTAACAACGATAATTTTTTTTCTTTGGCACAACAACCACTGTCGGTCAAGGGCCTGCCAAGTACCCACTAGTGAAGTGAGCTTGGCTTTCAGTGACTTATTGTTACCATAGCAGGATAGTCAGTCCTTCGTATGGGAGCACGGTCTATTCGGGGCTTGAACCCATGACGGGCATGTTGTTAAGTACGTTAACAACGATAATAGATGGCAACAAAATTCAACATCAAATTTCAAGGCCATTGAATTAGTGCAAAATGGCTTCATTTGGATGTAACATGGCCGTAACAACGATAATAGATGGCAACAAAATGCAACATCAAATTTCAAGGTCATTCAAATAGTGCAAAATGGCTTCATTTGGATGAAACATGGCCGTAACAACGATAATAGATGGCAACAAAATTCAACATCAAATTTCAAGGCCATTGAAATAGTGCAAGATGCCTTTATTTGGATGAAACATGGCCGTAACAACGATAATAGATGGCAACAAACTCAACATCAAATTTCAAGGCCATTGAAATAGTGCAAAATGGCTTCATTTGGATGACACATGGCCGTAACAACGATAATAGATGGCAACAAAACTCAACATCAAATTTCAAGGCCATTGAATTAGTGCAAGATGGCTGCATTTGGATGAAACATGGCCGTAACAACGATAATAGATGGCAACAAAATTCAACATCAAATTTCAAGGCCATTGAATTAGTGCAAGATGCCTTTATTTGGATGAAACATGGCCGTAACAACGATAATTTTTTTTTTCTTTGGCACAACAACCACTGTCGGTCAAGGGCCTGCCAAGTACCCACTAGTGAAATGAGCTTGGCTTTCTGTGACTTATTGTTACCATAACAGGATAATCAGTCCTAGGTATGGGAGCACGGTCTATTTGGGGCTTGAACACATGACGGGCATGTTGTTAAGTACGTTAACAACGATAATAGATGGCAACAAAATTCAATATCAAATTTCAAGGCCATTCAAATAGTGCAAGATGGCTTCATTTGGATGAAACATGGCCGTAACAACGATAATAGATGGCAACAAAACTCAACATCAAATTTCAAGGCCATTGAATTAGTGCAAGATGGCTTCATTTGGATGAAACATGGCCGTAACAACGATAATAGATGGCAACAAAATTCAACATCAAATTTCAAGGCCATTGAAATAGTGCAAGATGCCTTTATTTGGATAAAACATGGCCGTAACAACGATAATAGATTGCAAAAAAACTCAACATCAAATTTCAAGGCCATTCAAATAGTGCAAGATGGCTTCATTTGGATGAAACATGGCCGTAACAACGATAATATATGGCGAAAAAAACTCAACATCAAATTTCAAGGCCTTTGAATTAGTGCAAGATGGCTTCATTTGGATGAAACATGGCCGTAACAACGATAATAGATGGCAACAAAATTCAACATCAAATTTCAAGGCCATTCAAATAGTGCAAGATGGCTTCATTTGGATGAAACATGGCCGTAACAACGATGATAGATGGCAACGTAATTCAACATCTAATTTCAAGGCCATTGAATTAGTGCAAGATGCCTTTATTTGGATGTAACATGGCCGTAACAACGATAATTTTTTTTTTCACGCTTTGGCACAACAACCACTGTCTGTCAAAGGCCTGCCAAGTACCCACTAGTGAAGTGAGCTTGGCTTTCAGTGACTTATTGTTACCATAGCAGGATAGTCAGTCCTTCGTATGGGAGCACGGTCTATTCGGGGCTTGAACACATGACGGGCATGTTGTTAAGTACGTTAACAACGATAATAGATGGCAACAAAATTCAACATCAAATTTCAAGGTCATTCAAATAGTGCAAAATGGCTTCATTTGGATGAAACATGGCCGTAACAACGATAATAGATGGCAACAAAATTCAACATCAAATTTCAAGGCCATTCAAATAGTGCAAGATGCCTTTATGTGGATGAAACATGGCCGTAACAACGATAATTTTTTTTTTTTTCTTTGGCACAACAACCATTGTCGGTCAAGGGCCTGCCAAGTACCCACTAGTGAAGTGAGCTTGGCTTTCAGTGACTTATTGTTACCATAGCAGGATAGCCAGTCCTACGTATGGTTGCACGGTCTATTCGGGGCTTGAACCCATGACGGGCATGTTGTTAAGTACGTTAACAACGATAATAGATGGCAACAAAATTCAACATCAAATTTCAAGGCCATTGAATTAGTGCAAGATGCCTTTATTTGGATGAAACATGGCCGTAACAACGATAATTTTTTTTTTTCTTTGGCACAACAACCACTGTCGGTCAAGGGCCTGCCAAGTACCCACTAGTGAAGTGAGCTTGGCTTTCAGTGACTTATTGTTACCATAGCAGGATAGTCAGTCCTACGTATGGGAGCACGGTCTATTCGGGGCTTGAACCCATG
This sequence comes from Anopheles gambiae, assembly GCF_943734735.2. Lineage (NCBI taxonomy): Eukaryota > Metazoa > Arthropoda > Insecta > Diptera > Culicidae > Anopheles > Anopheles gambiae. Next base: position 307,362 of record NW_026902718.1, read on the forward strand.
ACGGGCATGTTGTTAAGTACGTTAACAACGATAATAGATGGCAACAAAATTCAACATCAAATTTCAAGGCCATTGAATTAGTGCAAGATGCCTTTATTTGGATGAAACATGGCCGTAACAACGATAATAGATGGCAACAAACTCAACATCAAATTTCAAGGCCATTGAAATAGTGCAAAATGGCTTCATTTGGATGAAACATGGCCGTAACAACGATAATAGATGGCAACAAAATTCAACATCAAATTTCAAAGCCATTCAAATAGTGCAAGATGCCTTTATTTGGATGAAACATGGCCGTAACAACGATAATTTTTGTTTTCTTTGGCACAACAACCACTGTCAGTCAAGGGCCTGCCAAGTACCCACTAGTGAAGTGAGCTTGGCTTTCAGCGACTTATTGTTACCAAAGCAGGATAGTCAGTCCAACGTATGGGAGCACGGTCTATTCGGGGCTTGAACCCATGACGGGCATGTTGTTAAGTACGTTAACAACGATAATAGATGGCAACAAAATTCAACATCAAATTTCAAGGCCATTCAAATAGTGCAAGATGCCTTTATTTGGATAAAACATGGCCGTAACAACGATAATTTTTTTTTCTTTGGCACAACAACCACTGTGGGTCAAGGGCCTGCCAAGTACCCACTAGTGAAGTGAGCTTGGCTTTCAGTGACTTATTGTTACCATAGCAGGATAGTCAGTCCAACGTATGGGAGCACGGTCTATTCGGGACTTGAACCCATGACGGGTATGTTGTTAAGTACGTTAACAACGATAATAGATGGCAACAAAATTCAACATCAAATTTCAAGGCCATTCAAATAGTGCAAGATGGCTTCATTTGGATGTAACATGGCCGTAACAACGATAATAGATGGCAACAAACTCAACATCAAATTTCAAGGCCATTGAAATAGTGCAAAATGGCTTCATTTGGATAAAACATGGCCGTAACAACGATAATAGATGGCAACAAAATTCAACATCAAATTTCAAGGCCATTGAAAAAGTGCAAGATGCCTTTATTTGGATGTAACATGGCCGTAACAACGATAATTTTTTTTTCTTTGGCACAACAACCACTGTGGGTCAAGGGCCTGCCAAGTACCCACTAGTGAAGTGAGCTTGGCTTTCAGTGACTTATTGTTACCATAGCAGGATAGTCAGTCCTACGTATGGGAGCACGGTCTATTCGGGGCTTGAACACATGACGGGCATGTTGTTAAGTACGTTAACAACGATAATAGATGGCAAAAAAACTCAACATCAAATTTCAAGGCCATTCAAATAGTGCAAGATGGCTTAATTTGGATGAAACATGGCCGTAACAACGATAATAGATGGCAACAAACTCAACATCAAATTTCAAGGCCATTGAAATAGTGCAAAATGGCTTCATTTGGATAAAACATGGCCGTAACAACGATAATAGATGGCAACAAAATTCAACATCAAATTTCAAGGTCATTCAAATAGTGCAAAATGGCTTCATTTGGATGAAACAAGGCCGTAACAACGACAATAGATGGCAACAAAATTCAACATCAAATTTCAAGGCCATTCAAATAGTGCAAGATGCCTTTATTTGGATGAAACATGGCCGTAACAACGATAATTTTTGTTTTCTTTGGCACAACAACCACTGACGGTCAAGGGCCTGCCAAGTACCCACTAGTGAAGTGAGCTTGGCTTTCAGTGACTTATTGTTACCATAGCAGGATAGTCAGTCCTACGTATGGGAGCACGGTCTATTCGGGGCTTGAACCCATGACGAACATGTTGTTAAGAACGTAAACAACGATAATAGATGGCAACAAAATTCAACATCTAATTTCAAGGCCATTCAAATAGTGAAAGATGCCTTTATTTGGATGAAACATGGCCGTAACAACGATAATTTTTTTTTTCTTTGGCACAACAACCACTGTCGGTCAAGGGCCTGCCAAGTACCCACTAGTGAAGTGAGCTTGGCTTTCAGTGACTTATTGTTACCATAGCAGGATAGTCAGTCCTACGTATGGGAGCACGGTCTATTCGGGGCTTGAACCCATGACGGGCATGTTGTTAAGTACGTTAACAACGATAATAGATGGCAACAAAATTCAACATCAAATTTCAAGTCCATTCAAATAGTGCAAGATGGCTTCATTTGGATGAAACATGGCCGTAACAACGATAATAGATGGCAACAAAATTCAACATCAAATTTCAAGGTCATTCAAATAGTGCAAAATGGCTTCATTAGGATGAAACAAGGCCGTAACAACGACAATAGATGGCAACAAAATTCAACATCAAATTTCAAGGTCATTCAAATAGTGCAAAATGGCTTCATTTGGATGAAACAAGGCCGTAACAACGACAATAGATGGCAACAAAATTCAACATCAAATTTCAAGGCCATTCAAATAGTGCAAGATGCCTTTATTTGGATGAAACATGGCCGTAACAACGATAATTTTTGTTTTCTTTGGCACAACAACCATTGTCGGTCAAGGGCCTGCCAAGTACCCACTAGTGAAGTGAGCTTGGCTTTCAGTGACTTATTGTTACCATAGCAGGATAGTCAGTCCTACGTATGGGAGCACGGTCTATTCGGGGCTTGAACCCATGACGGGCATGTTGTTAAGTACGTTAACAACGATAATAGATGGCAACAAAATTCAACATCAAATTTCAAGGCCATTCAAATAGTGCAAGATGGCTTCATTTGGATGTAACATGGCCGTAACAACGATAATAGATGGCAACAAAATTCAACATTAAATTTCAAGGCCATTGAATTAGTGCAAGATGCCTTTATTTGGATGTAACATGGCCGTAACAACGATAATTTTTTTTTCTTTGGCACAACAACCACTGTCGGTCAAGGGCCTGCCAAGTACCCACTAGTGAAGTGAGCTTGGCTTTCAGTGACTTATTGTTACCATAGCAGGATAGTCAGTCCTACGTATGGGAGCACGGTCCATTCGGGGCTTGAACCCATGACGGGCATGTTGTTAAGTACGTTAACAACGATAAAAGATGGCATCAAAATTCAACATCAAATTTCAAGGCCATTCAAATAGTGCAAGATGGCTTCATTTGGATGTAACATGGCCGTAACAACGATAATTTTTGTTTTCGTTGGCACAACAACCACTGTCGGTCAAGGGCCTGCCAAGTACCCACTAGTGAAGTGAGCTTGGCTTTCAGTGACTTATTGTTACCATAGCAGGATAGTCAGTCCTTCGTATGGGAGCACGGTCTATTCGGGGCTTGAACCCATGACGGGCATGTTGTTAAGTACGTTAACAACGATAATAGATGGCAACAAAATTCAACATCAAATTTCAAGGCCATTGAATTAGTGCAAAATGGCTTCATTTGGATGTAACATGGCCGTAACAACGATAATAGATGGCAACAAAATTCAACATCAAATTTCAAGGTCATTCAAATAGTGCAAGATGGTTTCATTTGGATGAAACATGGCCGTAACAACGATAATAGATGGCAACAAAATTCAACATCAAATTTCAAGGCCATTCAAATAGTGCAAGATGGCTTCATTTGGATGAAACATGGCCGTAACAACGATAATAGATGGCAACAAAATTCAACATCAAATTTCAAGGACATTCAAATAGTGCAAGATGGCTTCATTTGGATGAAACATGGCCGTAACAACGATAATAGATGGCAAAAAACTCATCATCAAATTTCAAGGACATTCAAATAGTGCATATGGCTTCATTTGGATGAAACATGGCCGTAACAACGATAATAGATGGCAACAAAATTCAACATCAAATTTCAAGGCCATTCAAATAAAGCAAGATGGCTTCATTTGGATGAAACATGGCCGTAACAACGATAATAGATGGCAACAAAATTCAACATCAAATTTCAAGGCCATTGAATTAGTGCAAGATGCCTTTATTTGGATGAAACATGGCCGTAACAACGATAATAGATGACAACAAAACTCAACATCAAATTTCAAGGCCATTCAAATAGTGCAAGATGGTTTCATTTGGATGAAACATGGCCGTAACAACGATAATAGATGGCAAAAAAACTCATCACCAAATTTCAAGGACATTCAAATAGTGCATATGGCTTCATTTGGATGAAACATGGCCGTAACAACGATAATAGATGGCAACAAAATTCAACATCAAATTTCAAGGCCATTCAAATAGTGCAAGATGGCTTCATTTGGATGAAACATGGCCGTAACAACGATAATAGATGGCAACAAGATTCAACATCAAATTTCAAGGCCAATGAATTAGTGCAAGATGCCTTTATTTGAATGAAACATGGCCGTAACAACGATAATAGATGGCAACAAAATTCAACATCAAATTTCGAGGCCATTCAAATAAAGCAAGATGGCTTCATTTGGATGAAACATGGCCGTAACAACGATAATAGATGGCAAAAAAGCTCATCACCAAATTTCAAGGACATTCAAATAGTGCATATGGCTTCATTTGGATGAAACATGGGCGTAACAATGATAATAGATGGCAAAAAAACTCATCTTCAAATTTCAAGGACATTCAAATAGTGCAAGATGGCTTCATTTGGATGAAACATGGCCGTAACAACGATAATAGATGGCAAAAAAACTCATCACCAAATTTCAAGGACATTCAAATAGTGCATATGGCTTCATTTGGATGAAACATGGCCGTAAAACGATAATAGATGGCAACAAAATTCAACATCAAATTTCAAGGCCATTCAAATAGTGCAAGATGGCTTCATTTAGATGAAACATGGCCGTAACGACGATAATAGATGGCAACAAGATTCAACATCAAATTTCTAAAACATGAACGTAACAACGATAATAGATGGCAACAAAATTCAACATTAAATTTCAAGGCCATTGAAATAGTGCAAGATGCCTTTATTTGGATGTAACATGGCCGTAACAACGATTTTTTTTTTCTTTTTCACAACAACCACTGTCGATCAAGGGCCTGCCAAGTACCCACTAGTGAAGTGAGCTTGGCTTTCAGTGACTTATTGTTACCATAGCAGGATAGTCAGTCCTACGTATGGGAGCACGGTCTATTCGGGGCTTGAACCCATGACGGGCATATTGTTAAGTACGTTAACAACGATAATAGATGGCAACAAAATTCAACATCAAATTTTGTAAACGAAGTAGCCGCGTGTAATCGAAGTAGTCTTTAATAGATTTAGGAACGATCGTTTCATTACAAATCAGTCGCAAATCAACCATTGACGAGAACGGTCGCATAAAAGAGAAACTTGTTAAAATAAAAAACTTCCAAAGTATTTCAAAGAACAGAGTTCCTTTAGGTTATGGGCTCCTCTGTAAAGGAAGGTGCTGGCATTCCCCAGCTGAATGGAACGAACTACGGAAAATGGCGTTTTCGAGTTCGTTTGTTCTTGGAAGCTTCGGAAGTTTGGGAGGCGCTCGAAGAAGACGTGCCTGAGGCGGTCGGAGAACCGCAGAACAAGTTTTTGCGAATGGACCGGAAGGCAAAATCCTTGCTGGTTGGATTTGTTGGAGACGATTGTCTAGCCATAGTAGAAGAAAAGGGAACAGCCAAGGAAATGTGGAAAGCCCTTGAAGACACTTTTGCGAAGAAGTCGGGGGTAAGCCAGACGATCTTGCGCAAACGGTTGGCCACGTTACGCATGAAGGAAGGGTGTTCTATGCGAAGTCATTTTGCCGAATTCGACGAGCTAGTGCGACAGTTGAAAAATGCAGGTGCGAAAATGGAAGAGAACGATTTGGTATCGCAACTTTTTTTAACGTTGCCGGATAGCTACGATCCTCTTGTGACAGCCCTTGAAAATATCCAAGATAAAGACCTCTCATTAGAAATGGTGAAACATCGGTTACTAGGAGAAGAGTCTAAGCGAGTCGACAGGGTGGACTACTATGTCGAAGAAAATTCAACCGCTTTTATCGGTGGAAGTAATCAGATGAAGAAATTCAAAGGAAGATGTTACCGGTGTGGAAAATTAGGCCACATGCAAAAGGATTGCCGATCCAAGATGGAAAACAGAAATGCTAACTCTGTTGTGGCAGGCAAAACTGTGAGTTTCATGGTGAAACCTCAGTGTGAAGTGGAAGAAAAAGAGCAAGCAATACATTCATTTGTAATCGATTCCGGATGCAGTGACCACTTCATCAACAACATCAAATACCTTCAAAACATTCGAAAATTGAAAGAACCGTTTATCGTTGATGTTGCCAAAGACGGTGTAACTTTAGTCGGAGAATACGAAGGTACCGTGCGTGGAAAAACGAAAGAAGGCGTTATTTTAGAAATGAAGAATGTTATTTATTTACCTGAGTTGAGAAGTAACTTAGTTTCAGTAAAGAAAATGACGCATGCTGGAATCGATGTGCTTTTCACTCGTGACGATGACTTTGAAAAAGCCCTAATGAAGCTAGAGAAGGATGTAATTGGCGTTGCTCATATGAAACAAAATCTTTATGAGCTAGAGTAGCAGTTAGAAACGAGACGATCTGCAAATATGTGTATGACAGCGGTGAGTACACTAAAGCCTCGTAATGAATATTTTCGATTTCAAGCTACAGGCATGGTGATGCAAAACTGTATGGTAGACGGTCGCGATCGAAAATCAACACATTTTTGCGACGCATGCCGAGAACCATATAAAAAAAATCAAGAATTGGCCTTTATCTCATTGGATAACGACACTTGTGGTTCTGAAAATCGAGATGTAAAATTCCCTTTTCATGAACAGCGGGACAATGACCGTTTTCAGCAAGAGGGGGAAATGGTCGGAAAAGATAATGCTGCCAACGGTTTGCAAGTGCATCAAAAGTTTGTCGATATTGAAGAGAATAATGAGGAATATTTTGAAATATTAAGCGATAAAGGAATACGTGAAAAAGAAAATGGCGAAAGGGAAGAACCGATAACTTCAAAACTCAGCGCAAACGTAAGTCATTATAATTGTGAAATTAGGAAGAAAGCTATCAAAGGTGAATCGTTAACATCAAGGCCTGATTTTAAAGTAGCATTTCTTCATGGAAAGCTGCCTGAAGCTCCTCCTGGTTTGTTGAGGCAATTCTTGGGCTTGTTACAGGATGTTGGATTGAAAGTAATGATATTGATTCGAACCCTTCCGAAGCTACATACCAATAAGGCATTAGAAGCTGGTTGATTGAAAGCCTTGAGGAAGAAACTTGGGATGAACGATCGAGAGGGGGTGTAAACGAAGTAGCCGCGTGTAATCGAAGTAGTCTTTAATAGATTTAGGAACGATCGTTTCATTACAAATCAGTCGCAAATCAACCATTGACGAGAACGGTCGCATAAAAGAGAAACTTGTTAAAATAAAAAACTTCCAAAGTATTTCAAAGAACAGAGTTCCTTTAAATTTCAAGGCCATTCAAATAGTGCAAGATGGCTTCATTTCGATGAAACATGGCCGTAACAACGATAATAGATGGCAACAAACTCAACATCAAATTTCAAGGCCATTCAAATAGTGCAAAATGGCTTCATTTGGATAAAACATGGCCGTAACAACGATAATAGATGGCAACAAAATTCAACATCAAATTTCAAGGCCATTCAAAGAGTGCAAGATGGCTTAATTTGGATAAAACATGGCCAAAACAACGATAATAGATGGCAACAAAATTCAACATCAAATTTCAAGGACATTCAAATAGTGCAATATGGCTTCATTTGGATGAAACATGGCCGTAACAACGATAATAGATGGCAAAACAACTCAACATCAAATTTCAAGGCCATTCAAATAGTGCAAGATGGCTTCATTTGGACGAAACATGAACGTAACAACGATAATAGATGGCAACAAAATTCAACATTAAATTTCAAGGCCATTCAAATAGTGCAAGATGCCTTTATTTGGATGTAACATGGCCGTAACAACGATATTTTTTTTTTCTTTGGCACAACAACCACTGTCGGTCAAGGGCCTGCCAAGTACCCACTAGTGAAGTGAGCTTGGCTTTCAGTGACTTATTGTTACCATAACAGGATAGTCAGTCCTACGTATGGGAGCACGGTCTATTCGGGGCTTGAACCCATGACGGGCATGTTGTTAAGTACGTTAACAACGATAATAGATGGCAACAAAATTCAACATCAAATTTCAAGGCCATTCAAATAGTGCAAGATGGCTTCATTTCGATGAAACATGGCCGTAACAACGATAATAGATGGCAACAAAATTCAACATCAAATTTCAAGGACATTCAAATAGTGCAAGATGGCTTCATTTGGATGAAACATGGCCGTAACAACGATAATAGATGGCAAAAAAACTCAACATCAAATTTCAAGGCCATTCAAATAGTGCAAGATGGTTTCATTTGGATGAAACATGGCCGTAACAACGATAATAGATGGCAACAAAATTCAACATCAAATTTCAAGGCCATTCAAATAGTGCAAGATGGCTTAATTTGGATAAAACATGGCCAAAACAACGATAATAGATGGCAACAAAATTCAACATCAAATTTCAAGGACATTCAAATAGTGCAATATGGCTTCATTTGGATGAAACATGGCCGTAACAACGATAATAGATGGCAAAACAACTCAACATCAAATTTCAAGGCCATTCAAATAGTGCAAGATGGCTTCATTTGGACGAAACATGAACGTAACAACGATAATAGATGGCAACAAAACTCAACATTAAATTTCAAGGCCATTGAAATAGTGCAAGATGCCTTTATTTGGATGTAACATGGCCGTAACAACGATATTTTTTTTTCTTTTGCACAACAACCACTGTCGGTCAAGGGCCTGCCAAGTACCCACTAGTGAAGTGAGCTTGGCTTTCAGTGACTTATTGTTACCATAACAGGATAGTCAGTCCTACGTATGGGAGCACGGTCTATTCGGGGCTTGAACCCATGACGGGCATGTTGTTAAGTACGTTAACAACGATAATAGATGGCAACAAAATTCAACATCAAATTTCAAGGCCATTCAAATAGTTCAAGATGGCTTCATTTGGATGAAACATGGCCGTAACAACGATAATAGATGGCAACAAAATTCAACATCAAATTTCAAGCCCAATGAATTAGTGCAAGATGCCTTTATTTGGATGTAACATGGCCGTAACAACGATAATAGATGGCAACAAAACTCAACATCAAATTTCAAGGCCATTCAAATAGTGCAAGATGGCTTCATTTGGATGAAACATGGCCGTAACAACGAAAATAGATGGCAACAAAATTCAACATCAAATTTCAAGGACATTCAAATAGTGCAAGATGGCTTCATTTGGATAAAACATGGCCGTAACAACGATCATAGATGGCAAAAAAACTCAACATCAAATTTCAAGGCCATTCAAATAGTGCAAGATGGTTTCATTTGGATGAAACATGGCCGTAACAACGATAATAGATAGCAACAAAATTCAACATTCAATTTCAAGGCCATTCAAATAGTGCAAGATGGCTTCATTTGGATGAAACATGGCCGAAACAAAGAAAATAGATGGCAACAAAATTCAACATCAAATTTCAAGGCCATTCAAATAAAGCAAGATGGCTTCATTTGGATGAAACATGGCCGTAACAACGATAATAGATGGCAACAAAATTCAACATCAAATTTCAAGGCCATTGAATTAGTGCAAGATGCCTTTATTTGAATGAAACATGGCCGTAACAACGATAATAGATGGCAACAAAATTCAACATCAAATTTCGAGGCCATTCAAATAAAGCAAGATGGCTTCATTTGGATGTAACATGGCCGTAACAACGATAATAGATGGGAAAAAAACTCATCACCAAATTTCAAGGACATTCAAATAGTGCATATGGCTTCATTTGGATGAAACATGGCCGTAACAACGATAATAGATGGCAAAAAAACTCAACATCAAATTTCAAGGCCATTCAAATAGTGCAAGATGGCTTCATTTGGATGAAACATGGCCGTAACAACGATAATAGATGGCAAAAAAATTCAACATCAAATTTCAAGGCCATTCAAATAGTGCAAGATGGTTTCATTTGGATGAAACATGGCCGTAACAACGATAATAAATGGCAACAAGATTCAACATCAAATTTCAAGGCCAATGAATTAGTGCAAGATGCCTTAATTTGAATGTAACATGGCCGTAACAACGATAATTTTTTTTTTCTTTGGCACAACAACCACTGTCGGTCAAGGGCCTGCCAAGTTCCCACTAGTGAAGTGAGCTTGGCTTTCAGTGACTTATTGTTACCATAGCAGGATAGTCAGTCCTACGTATGGGAGCACGGTCTATTCCGGGCTTGAACCCATGACGGGCATGTTGTTAAGTACGTTAACAACGATAATAGATGGCAACAAAATTCAACAACAAATTTCAAGGCCATTCAAATAGTTCAAGATGGCTTCATTTGGATGAAACATGGCCGTAACAACGATAATAGATGGCAACAAACTCAACATCAAATTTCAAGGTCATTCAAATAGTGCAAAATGGCTTCATTTGGATGAAACATGGCCGTAACAACGATAATAGATGGCAACAAAATTCAACATAAAATTTCAAGGCCATTCAAATAGTGCAAGATGGCTTCATTTGGATGAAACATGGCCGTAACAACGATAATAGATGGCAACAAAATTCAACATCAAATTTCAAGGCCATTGAATTATTGCAAGATGGCTTCATTTGGATGAAACATGGCCGTAACAACGATAATAGATGGCAACAAAATTCAACATCAAATTTCAAGGCCATTCAAATAGTGCAAGATGGCTTCATTTGGATGAAACATGGCCGTAACAACGATAATAGATGGCAAAAAAACTCAACATCAAATTTCAAGGCCATTCAAATAGTGCAAAATGGCTTCATTTGGATAAAACATGGCCGTAACAACGATAATAGATGGCAACAAAATTCAACATCAAATTTCAAGGCCATTCAAATAGTGCAAGATGGTTTCATTTGGATGAAACATGGCCGTAACAACGATAATAGATGGCAACAAAATTCAACATCAAATTTCAAGGCCAATGAATTAGTGCAAGATGCCTTTATTTGGATGTAACATGGCCGTAACAACGATAATTTTTTTTTCTTTGGCACAACAACCACTGTCGGTCAAGGGCCTGCCAAGTACCCACTAGTGAAGTGAGCTTGGCTTTCAGTGACTTATTGTTACCATAGCAGGATAGTCAGTCCTTCGTATGAGAGCACGGTCTATTCGGGGCTTGAACCCATGACGGGCATGTTGTTAAGTACGTTAACAACGATAATAGATGGCAACAAAATTCAACATCAAATTTCAAGGCCATTCAAATAGTGCAAGATGGCTTCATTTGGATGAAACATGGCCGTAACAACGATAATAGATGGCAACAAAATTCAACATCAAATTTCAAGGCCATTGAATTAGTGCAAGATGCCTTTATTTGGATGAAACATGGCCGTAACAATGATAATTTTTGTTTTCTTTGGCACAACAACCACTGTCGGTCAAGGGCCTGCCAAGTACCCACTAGTGAAGTGAGCTTGGCTTTCAGTGACTTATTGTTACCATAGCAGGATAGTCAGTCCTTCGTATGGGAGCACGGTCTATTCGGGGCTTGAACCCATGACGGGCATGTTGTTAAGTACGTTAACAACGATAATAGATGGCAACAAACTCAACATCAAATTTCAAGGCCATTCAAATAGTGCAAGATGGCTTCATTTGGATGAAACATGGCCGTAACAACGATGATAGATGGCAACGTAATTCAACATCAAATTTCAAGGCCATTGAATTAGTGCAAGATGCCTTTATTTGGATGTAACATGGCCGTAACAACGATAATTTTTTTTTTCACGCTTTGGCACAACAACCACTGTCTGTCAAGAGCCTGCCAAGTACCCACTAGTGAAGTGAGCTTGGCTTTCAGTGACTTATTGTTACCATAGCAGGATAGTCAGTCCTTCGTATGGGAGCACGGTCTATTCGGGGCTTGAACCCATGACGGGCATGTTGTTAAGTACGTTAACAACGATAATAGATGGCAACAAAATTCAACATCAAAATTCAAGGCCATTGAATTAGTGCAAAATGGCTTCATTTGGATGTAACATGGCCGTAACAACGATAATAGATGGCAACAAACTCAACATCAAATTTCAAGGTCATTCAAATAGTGCAAAATGGCTTCATTTGGATGAAACATGGCCGTAACAACGATAATAGATGGCAACAAAATTCAACATCAAATTTCAAGGCCATTCAAATAGTGCAAGATGCCTTTATTTGGATGAAACATGGCCGTAACAACGATAATTTTTGTTTTCTTTGGCACAACAACCACTGTCGGTCAAGGGCCTGCCAAGTACCCACTAGTGAAGAGAGCTTGGCTTTCAGTGACTTATTGTTACCATAGCAGGATAGTCAGTCCTTCGTATGGGAGCACGGTCTATTCGGGGCTTGAATCCATGACGGGCATGTTGTTAAGTACGTTAACAACGATAATAGATGGCAACAACATTCAACATCAAATTTCAAGGCCATTCAAATAAAGCAAGATGGCTTCATTTGGATGAAACATGGCCGTAACAACGATAATAGATGGCAACAAAATTCAACATCAAATTTCAAGGCCATTCAAATAGTGCAAGATGCCTTTATTTGGATGAAACATGGCCGTAACAACAATAATTTTTTTTTTTCTTTGGCACAACAACCACTGTCGGTCAAGGGCCTGCCAAGTACCCACTAGTGAAGTGAGCTTGGCTTTCAGTGACTTATTGTTACCATAGCAGGATAGTCAGTCCTTCGTATGGGAGCACGGTCTATTCGGGGCTTGAACCCATGACGGGCATGTTGTTAAGTACGTTAACAACGATAATAGATGGCAACAAAATTCAACATCAAATTTCAAGGCCATTCAAATAGTGCAAGATGCCTTTATTTGGATGAAACATGGCCGTAACAACGATAATTTTTTTTTCTTTGGCACAACAACCACTGTCGGTCAAGGGCCTGCCAAGTACCCACTAGTGAAGTGAGCTTGGCTTTCAGTGACTTATTGTTACCATAGCAGGATAGTCAGTCCTACGTCTGGGAGCACGGTCTATTCGGGGCTTGAACCCATGACGGGCATGTTGTTAAGTACGTTAACAACGATAATAGATGGCAACAAAATTCAACATCAAATTTCAAGGCCATTGAATTAGTGCAAAATGGCTTCATTTGGATGTAACATGGCCGTAACAACGATAATAGATGGCAACAAAATTCAACATCAAATTTCAAGGTCATTCAAATAGTGCAAAATGGCTTCACTTGGATGAAACATGGCCGTAACAACGATAATAGATGGCAACAAAATTCAACATCAAATTTCAAGGCCATTCAAATAGTGCAAGATGGTTTCATTTGGATGAAACATGGCCGTAACAACGATAATTTTTGTTTTCTTTGGCACAACAACCACTGTCGGTCAAGGGCCTGCCAAGTACCCACTAGTGAAGTGAGCTTGGCTTTCAGTGACTTTTTGTTACCATAGCAGGATAGTCAGTCCTACGTATGGGAGCACGGTCTATTCGGGGCTTGAACCCATGACGGGCATGTTGTTAAGTACGTTAACAACGATAATAGATGGCAACAAAATTCAACATCAAATTTCAAGGCCATTCAAATAGTACAAGATGGCTTCATTTCGATGAAACATGGCCGTAACAACGATAATAGATGGCAACAAACTCAACATCAAATTTCAAGGCCATTCAAATAGTGCAAAATGGCTTCATTTGGATAAAACATGGCCGTAACAACGATAATAGATGGCAACAAAATTCAACATCAAATTTCAAGGCCATTGAAAAAGTGCAAGATGGTTTCATTTGGATGAAACATGGCCGTAACAACGATAATAGATGGCAACAAAATTCAACATCAAATTTCAAGGCCAATGAATTAGTGCAAGATGCCTTTATTTGGATGTAACATGGCCGTAACAACGATAATTTTTGTTTTCTTTGGCACAACAACCACTGTCGGTCAAGGGCCTGCCAAGTACCCACTAGTGAAGTGAGCTTGGCTTTCAGTGACTTATTGTTACCATAGCAGGATAGTCAGTCCGACGTATGGGAGCACGGTCTATTTAGGGCTTGAACCCATGACGGGCATGTTGTTAAGTACGTTAACAACGATAATAGATGGCAACAAAATTCAACATCAAATTTCAAGGCCATTCAAATAGTGCAAGATGGCTTCATTTGAATGAAACATGGCCGTAACAACGATAATAGATGGCAACAAAATTCAACATCAAATTTCAAGGCCATTCAAAAAGTGCAAGATGGCTTCATTTGGATGAAACATGGCCGTAACAACGATAATAGATGGCAACAAAATTCAACATCAAATTTCAAGGCCAATGAATTAGTGCAAGATGCCTTTATTTGGATGTAACATGGCCGTAACAACGATAATTTTTTTTTCTTTGGCACATCAACCACTGTCGGTCAAGGGCCTGCCAAGTACCCACTAGTGAAGTGAGCTTGGCTTTCAGTGACTTATTGTTACCATAGCAGGATAGTCAGTCCTTCGTATGGGAGCACGGTCTATTCGGGGCTTGAACCCATGACGGGCATGTTGTTAAGTACGTTAACAACGATAATAGATGGCAACAAAATTCAACATCAAATTTCAAGGCCATTGAATTAGTGCAAAATGGCTTCATTTGGATGTAACATGGCCGTAACAACAATAATAGATGGCAACAAAATTCAACATCAAATTTCAAGGCCATTCAAATAGTGCAAGATGGTTTCATTTGGATGAAACATGGCCGTAACAACGATAATAGATGGCAACAAAATTCAACATCAAATTTCAAGGCCAATGAATTAGTGCAAGATGCCTTTATTTGGATGTAACATGGCCGTAACAACGATAATTTTTTTTTCTTTGGCACAACAACCACTGTCGGTCAAGGGCCTGCCAAGTACCCACTAGTGAAGTGAGCTTGGCTTTCAGTGACTTATTGTTACCATAGCAGGATAGTCAGTCCTACGTATGGGAGCACGGTCTATTCGGGGCTTGAACCCATGACGGGCATGTTGTTAAGTACGTTAACAACGATAATAGATGGCAACAAAATTCAACATCAAATTTCAAGGCCATTCAAATAGTGCAAGATGGCTTCATTTGGATGAAACATGGCCGTAACAACGATAATAGATGGCAACAAAATTCAACATCAAATTTCAAGCCCAATGAATTAGTGCAAGATGCCTTTATTTGGATGTAACATGGCCGTAACAACGATAATAGATGGCAACAAAACTCAACATCAAATTTCAAGGCCATTCAAATAGTGCAAGATGGCTTCATTTGGATGAAACATGGCCGTAACAACGAAAATAGATGGCAACAAAATTCAACATCAAATTTCAAGGACATTCAAATAGTGCAAGATGGCTTCATTTGGATGAAACATGGCCGTAACAACGATAATAGATGGCAAAAAAACTCAACATCAAATTTCAAGGCCATTCAAATAGTGCAAGATGGTTTCATTTGGATGAAACATGGCCGTAACAACGATAATAGATGGCAACAAAATTCAACATTCAATTTCAAGGCCATTCAAATAGTGCAAGATGGCTTCATTTGGATGAAACATGGCCGAAACAAAGAAAATAGATGGCAACAAAATTCAACATCAAATTTCAAGGCCATTCAAATAAAGCAAGATGGCTTCATTTGGATGAAACATGGCCGTAACAACGATAATAGATGGCAACAAAATTCAACATCAAATTTCAAGGCCATTGAATTAGTGCAAGATGCCTTTATTTGAATGAAACATGGCCGTAATAACGATAATAGATGGCAACAAAATTCAAGATCAAATTTCGAGGCCATTCAAATAAAGCAAGATGGCTTCATTTGGATGTAACATGGCCGTAACAACGATAATAGATGGGAAAAAAACTCATCACCAAATTTCAAGGACATTCAAATAGTGCATATGGCTTCATTTGGATGAAACATGGCCGTAACAACGATAATAGATGGCAAAAAAACTCAACATCAAATTTCAAGGCCATTCAAATAGTGCAAGATGGCTTCATTTGGATGAAACATGGCCGTAACAACGATAATAGATGGCAAAAAAACTCAACATCAAATTTCAAGGCCATTCAAATAGTGCAAGATGGTTTCATTTGGATGAAACATGGCCGTAACAACAATAATAGATGGCAACAAGATTCAACATCAAATTTCAAGGCCAATGAATTAGTGCAAGATGCCTTTATTTGGATGTAACATGGCCGTAACAACGATAATTTTTTTTTTTCTTTGGCACAACAACCACTGTCGGTCAAGGGCCTGCCAAGTTCCCACTAGTGAAGTGAGCTTGGCTTTCAGTGACTTATTGTTACCATAGCAGGATAGTCAGTCCTACGTATGGGAGCACGGTCTATTCGGGGCTTGAACCCATGACGGGCATGTTGTTAAGTACGTTAACAACGATAATAGATGGCAACAAAATTCAACATCAAATTTCAAGGCCATTCAAATAGTGCAAGATGGCTTCATTTGGATGAAACATGGCCGTAACAACGATAATAGATGGCAACAAACTCAACATCAAATTTCAAGGTCATTCAAATAGTGCAAAATGGCTTCATTTGGATGAAACATGGCCGTAACAACGATAATAGATGGCAACAAAATTCAACATTAAATTTCAAGGCCATTGAATTAGTGCAAGATGCCTTTATTTGGATGTAACATGGCCGTAACAACGATAATTTTTTTTTCTTTGGCACAACAACCACTGTCGGTCAAGGGCCTGCCAAGTACCCACTAGTGAAATGAGCTTGGCTTTCAGTGACTTATTGTTACCATAGCAGGATAGTCAGTCCTTCGTATGGGAGCACGGTCTATTCGGGGCTTGAATCCATGACGGGCATGTTGTTAAGTACGTTAACAACGATAATAGATGGCAACAAAATTCAACATCAAATTTCAAGGTCATTCAAATAGTGCAAAATGGCTTCATTTGGATGAAACATGGCCGTAACAACGATAATAGATGGCAACAAAATTCAACATCAAATTTCAAGGCCATTCAAATAGTGCAAGATGCCTTTATTTGGATGAAACATGGCCGTAACAACGATAATTTTTTTTTTCTTTGGCACAACAACCACTGTCGGTCAAGGGCCTGCCAAGTACCCACTAGTGAAATGAGCTTGGCTTTCAGTGACTTATTGTTACCATAGCAGGATAGTCAGTCCTTCGTATGGGAGCACGGTCTATTCGGGGCTTGAATCCATGACGGGCATGTTGTTAAGTACGTTAACAACGATAATAGATGGCAACAAAATTCAACATCAAATTTCAAGGCCATTCAAATAGTGCAAGATGGCTTCATTTGGATAAAACATGGCCGTAACAACGATAATAGATGGCAACAAAACTCATCATCAAATTTCAAGGCCATTCAAATAGTGCAATATGGCTTCATTTGGATAAAACATGGCCGTAACAACGATAATAGATGGCAAAAAAACTCAACATCAAATTTCAAGGACATTCAAATAGTGCAAGATGGCTTCATTTGGATGAAACATGGCCGTAACAACGATAATAGATGGCAAAAAAACTCAACATCAAATTTCAAGGCCATTCAAATAGTGCAAGATGGTTTCATTTGGATGAAACATGGCCGTAACAACGATAATAGATGGCAACAAAATTCAACATTCAATTTCAAGGCCATTCAAATAGTGCAAGATGGCTTCATTTGGATGAAACATGGCCGTAACAACGATAATAGATGGCAACAAAATTCAACATCAAATTTCAAGGCCATTCAAATAGTGCAATATGGCTTCATTTGGATGAAACATGGCCGTAACAACGATAATAGATGGCAACAAATTCAACATCAAATTTCAAGGCCATTCAAATAGTGCAAGATGGCTTCATTTGGACGAAACATGAACGTAACAACGATAATAGATGGCAACAAAATTCAACATTAAATTTCAAGGCCATTGAAATAGTGCAAGATGCCTTTATTTGGATGAAACATGGCCGTAACAACGATATTTTTTTTTCTTTTGCACAACAACCACTGTCGGTCAAGGGCCTGCCAAGTACCCACTAGTGAAGTGAGCTTGGCTTTCAGTGACTTATTGTTACCATAGCAGGATAGTCAGTCCTACGTATGGGAGCACGGTCTATTCGGGGCTTGAACCCATGACGGGCATGTTGTTAAGTACGTTAACAACGATAATAGATGGCAACAAAATTCAACATCAAATTTCAAGGCCATTCAAATAGTGCAAGATGGCTTCATTTCGATGAAACATGGCCGTAACAACGATAATAGATGGCAACAAACTCAACATCAAATTTCAAGGCCATTGAAATAGTGCAAAATGGCTTCATTTGGATAAAACATGGCCGTAACAACGATAATAGATGGCAACAAAACTCAACATCAAATTTCAAGGCCATTCAAATAGTGCAAGATGGCTTCATTTGGATGAAACATGGCCGTAACAACGATAATAGATGGCAACAAAATTCAACATCAAATTTCAAGGCCAATGAATTAGTGCAAGATGCCTTTATTTGGATGTAACATGGCCGTAACAACGATAATAGATGGCAAAAAAACTCAACATCAAATTTCAAGGCCATTCAAATAGTGCAAGATGGCTTCAGTTGGATGAAACATGGCCGTAACAACGATAATAGATGGTAACAAAATTCAACATCAAATTTCAAGGACATTCAAATAGTGCAAGATGGCTTCATTCCGATGAAACATGGCCGTAACAACGATAATAGATGGCAAAAAACCTCAACATCAAATTTCAAGGCCATTCAAATAGTGCAAGATGGTTTCATTTGGATGAAACATGGCCGTAACAACGATAATAGATGGCAACAAAATTCAACATTCAATTTCAAGGCCATTCAAATAGTGCAAGATGGCTTCATTTGGATGAAACATGGCCAAAACAACGATAATAGATGGCAACAAAATTCAACATCAAATTTCAAGGCCATTCAAATAGTGCAAGATGGCTTTATTTGGACGAAACATGGCCGTAACAACGATAATAGATGGCAACAAAATTCAACATTAAATTTCAAGGCCATTGAAATAGTGCAAGATGCCTTTATTTGGATGTAACATGGCCGTAACAACGATTTTTTTTTTCTTTTTCACAACAACCACTGTCGGTCAAGGGCCTGCCAAGTACCCACTAGTGAAGTGAGCTTGGCTTTCAGTGACTTATTGTTACCATAGCAGGATAGTCAGTCCTACGTATGGGAGCACGGTCTATTCGGGGCTTGAACCCATGACGGGCATGTTGTTAAGTACGTTAACAACGATAATAGATGGCAACAAAATTCAACATCAAATTTCAAGGCCATTCAAATAGTGCAAGATGGCTTCATTTCGATGAAACATGGCCGTAACAACGATAATAGATGGCAACAAACTCAACATCAAATTTCAAGGCCATTGAAATAGTGCAAGATGGCTTCATTTGGATGAAACATGGCCGTAACAACGATAATAGATGGCAACAAAATTCAACATCAAATTTCAAGGCCATTCAAATAGTGCAAGATGGCTTAATTTGGATAAAACATGGCCAAAACAACGATAATAGATGGCAACAAAATTCAACATCAAATTTCAAGGACATTCAAATAGTGCAATATGGCTTCATTTGGATGAAACATGGCCGTAACAACGATAATAGATGGCAAAACAACTCAACATCAAATTTCAAGGCCATTCAAATAGTGCAAGATGGCTTCATTTGGATGAAACATGGCCGTAACAACGATAATAGATGGCAAAAAAACTCAACATCAAATTTCAAGGCCATTCAAATAGTGCAATATGGCTTCATTTGGATAAAAGATGGCCGTAACAACGATAATAGATGGCAACAAAATTCAACATCAAATTTCAAGGCCATTCAAATAGTGCAAGATGGCTTCATTTGGACGAAACATGAACGTAACAACGATAATAGATGGCAACAAAATTCAACATCAAATTTCAAGGCCATTGAAATAGTGCAAGATGCCTTTATTTGGATGTAACATGGCCGTAACAACGATATTTTTTTTTTCTTTTGCACAACAACCACTGTCGGTCAAGGGCCTGCCAAGTACCCACTAGTGAAGTGAGCTTGGCTTTCAGTGACTTATTGTTACCATAACAGGATAGTCAGTCCTACGTATGGGAGCACGGTCTATTCGGGGCTTGAACCCATGACGGGCATGTTGTTAAGTACGTTAACAACGATAATAGATGGCAACAAAATTCAACATCAAATTTCAAGGCCATTCAAATAGTGCAAGATGGCTTCATTTGGATGAAACATGGCCGTAACAACGATAATAGATGGCAACAAAATTCAACATCAAATTTCAAGCCCAATGAATTAGTTCAAGATGCCTTTATTTGGATGTAACATGGCCGTAACAACGATAATAGATGGCAACAAAACTCAACATCAAATTTCAAGGCCATTCAAATAGTGCAAGATGGCTTCATTTGGATGAAACATGGCCGTAACAACGATAATAGATGGCAACAAAATTCAACATTCAATTTCAAGGCCATTCAAATAGTGCAAGATGGCTTCATTTGGATGAAACATGGCCGAAACAAAGAAAATAGATGGCAACAAAATTCAACATCAAATTTCAAGGCCATTCAAATAAAGCAAGATGGCTTCATTTGGATGAAACATGGCCGTAACAACGATAATAGATGGCAACAAAATTCAACATCAAATTTCAAGGCCATTGAATTAGTGCAAGATGCCTTTATTTGAATGAAACATGGCCGTAATAACGATAATAGATGGCAACAAAATTCAAGATCAAATTTCGAGGCCATTCAAATAAAGCAAGATGGCTTCATTTGGATGTAACATGGCCGTAACAACGATAATAGATGGGAAAAAAACTCATCACCAAATTTCAAGGACATTCAAATAGTGCATATGGCTTCATTTGGATGAAACATGGCCGTAACAATGATAATAGATGGCAACAAAACTCAACATCAAATTTCAAGGCCATTCAAATAGTGCAAGATGGCTTCATTTGGATGAAACATGGCCGTAACAACGATAATAGATGGCAAAAAAACTCAACATCAAATTTCAAGGCCATTCAAATAGTGCAAGATGGTTTCATTTGGATGAAACATGGCCGTAACAACGATAATAGATGGCAACAAGATTCAACATCAAATTTCAAGGCCAATGAATTAGTGCAAGATGCCTTAATTTGGATGTAACATGGCCGTAACAACGATATTTTTTTTTTCTTTGGCACAACAACCACTGTCGGTCAAGGGCCTGCCAAGTTCCCACTAGTGAAGTGAGCTTGGCTTTCAGTGACTTATTGTTACCATAGCAGGATAGTCAGTCCTACGTATGGGAGCACGGTCTATTCGGGGCTTGAACCCATGACGGGCATGTTGTTAAGTACGTTAACAACGATAATAGATGGCAACAAAATTCAACATCAAATTTCAAGGCCATTCAAATAGTGCAAGATGGCTTCATTTGGATGAAACATGGCCGTAACAACGATAATAGATGGCAACAAACTCAACATCAAATTTCAAGGTCATTCAAATAGTGCAAAATGGCTTCATTTGGATGAAACATGGCCGTAACAACGATAATAGATGGCAACAAAATTCAACATTAAATTTCAAGGCCATTGAATTAGTGCAAGATGCCTTTATTTGGATGTAACATGGCCGTAACAACGATAATTTTTTTCTCTTTGGCACAACAACCACTGTCGGTCAAGGGCCTGCCAAGTACCCACTAGTGAAGTGAGCTTGGCTTTCAGTGACTTATTGTTACCATAGCAGGATAGTCAGTCCTACGTATGGAAGCACGGTCTATTTAGGGCTTGAACCCATGATGGGCATGTTGTTAAGTACGTTAACAACGATAATAGATGGCAACAAAATTCAACAACAAATTTCAAGGCCATTCAAATAGTGCAAGATGGCTTCATTTGGATGAAACATGGCCGTAACAACGATAATAGATGGCAACAAACTCAACATCAAATTTCAAGGTCATTCAAATAGTGCAAAATGGCTTCATTTGGATGAAACATGGCCGTAACAACGATAATAGATGGCAACAAAATTCAACATCAAATTTCAAGGCCATTCAAATAGTGCAAGATGCCTTCATTTGGATGAAACATGGCCGTAACAACGATAATAGATGGCAACAAAATTCAACATCAAATTTCAAGGCCATTCAAATAGTGCAAGATGGCTTCATTTGGATGAAACATGGCCGTAACAACGATAATAGATGGCAACAAAATTCAACATCAAATTTCAAGGCCATTCAAATTGTACAATATGGCTTCATTTGGATGAAACATGGCCGTAACAACGATAATAGATGGCAACAAAATTCAACATCAAATTTTAAGGCCATTCAAATAGTGCAAGATGGCTTCATTTGGATGAAACATGGCCGTAACAACGATAATAGATGGCAACAAACTCAACATCAAATTTCAAGGCCATTCAAATAGTGCAAAATGGCTTCATTTGGATAAAACATGGCCGTAACAACGATAATAGATGGCAACAAAATTCAACATCAAATTTCAAGGCCATTCAAATAGTGCAAGATGGTTTCATTTGGATGAAACATGGCCGTAACAACGATAATAGATGGCAACAAAATTCAACATCAAATTTCAAGGCCAATGAATTAGTGCAAGATGCCTTTATTTGGATGTAACATGGCCGTAACAACGATAATTTTTTTTTTCTTTGGCACAACAACCACTGTCGGTCAAGGGCCTGCCAAGTACCCACTAGTGAAGTGAGCTTGGCTTTCAGTGACTTATTGTTACCATAGCAGGATAGTCAGTCCTTAGTATGAGAGCACGGTCTATTCGGGGCTTGAACCCATGACGGGCATGTTGTTAAGTACGTTAACAACGATAATAGATGGCAACAAAATTCAACATCAAATTTCAAGGCCATTCAAATAGTGCAAGATGGCTTCATTTGGATGAAACATGGCCGTAACAACGATAATAGATGGCAACAAAATTCAACATCAAATTTCAAGGCCATTGAATTAGTGCAAGATGCCTTTATTTGGATGAAACATGGCCGTAACAATGATAATTTTTGTTTTCTTTGGCACAACAACCACTGTCGGTCAAGGGCCTGCCAAGTACCCACTAGTGAAGTGAGCTTGGCTTTCAGTGACTTATTGTTACCATAGCAGGATAGTCAGTCCTTCGTATGGGAGCACGGTCTATTCGGGGCTTGAACCCATGACGGGCATGTTGTTAAGTACGTTAACAACGATAATAGATGGCAACAAACTCAACATCAAATATCAAGGCCATTGAAATAGTGCAAAATGGCTTCATTTGGATAAAACATGGCCGTAACAACGATAATAGATGGCAACAAAATTCAACATCAAATTTCAAGGCCATTGAAATAGTGCAAGATGCCTTCATTTGGATAAAACATGGCCGTAACAACGATAATAGATGGCAAAAAAACTCAACATCAAATTTCAAGGCCATTCAAATAGTGCAAAATGGCTTCATTTGGATGTAACATGGCCGTAACAACGATAATATATGGCAAAAAAAACTCAACATCAAATTTCAAGGCCATTGAATTAGTGCAAGATGGCTTCATTTGGATGAAACATGGCCGTAACAACGATAATAGATGGCAACAAAATTCAACATCAAATTTCAAGGCCATTCAAATAGTGCAAGATGGCTTCATTTGGATGAAACATGGCCGTAACAACGATGATAGATGGCAACAAAATTCAACATCAAATTTCAAGGCCATTGAATTAGTGCAAGATGCCTTTATTTGGATGTAACATGGCCGTAACAACGATAATTTTTTTTTCACGCTTTGGCACAACAACCACTGTCTGTCAAGAGCCTGCCAAGTACCCACTAGTGAAGTGAGCTTGGCTTTCAGTGACTTATTGTTACCATAGCAGGATAGTCAGTCCTTCGTATGGGAGCACGGTCTATTCGGGGCTTGAACCCATGACGGGCATGTTGTTAAGTACGTTAACAACGATAATAGATGGCAACAAAATTCAACATCAAATTTCAAGGCCATTGAATTAGTGCAAAATGGCTTCATTTGGATGTAACATGGCCGTAACAACGATAATAGATGGCAACAAAATTCAACATCAAATTTCAAGGTCATTCAAATAGTGCAAAATGGCTTCATTTGGATGAAACATGGCCGTAACAACGATAATAGATGGCAACAAAATTCAACATCAAATTTCAAGGCCATTCAAATAGTGCAAGATGCCTTTATTTGGATGAAACATGGCCGTAACAACGATAATTTTTGTTTTCTTTGGCACAACAACCACTGTCGGTCAAGGGCCTGACAAGTACCCACTAGTGAAGTGAGCTTGGCTTTCAGTGACTTATTGTTACCATAGCAGGATAGTCAGTCCTTCGTATGGGAGCACGGTCTATTCGGGGCTTGAATCCATGACGGGCATGTTGTTAAGTACGTTAACAACGATAATAGATGGCAACAAAATTCAACATCAAATTTCAAGGTCATTCAAATAGTGCAAAATGGCTTCATTTGGATGAAACATGGCCGTAACAACGATAATAGATGGCAACAAGATTGAACATCAAATTTCAAGGCCAATGAATTAGTGCAAGATGCCTTAATTTGGATGTAACATGGCCGTAACAACGATAATTTTTGTTTTCTTTGGCACAACAACCACTGTCGGTCAAGGGCCTGCCAAGTACCCACTAGTGAAGTGAGCTTGGCTTTCAGTGACTTATTGTTACCATAGCAGGATAGTCAGTCCTACGTATGGGAGCACGGTCTATTTAGGGCTTGAACCCATGATGGGCATGTTGTTAAGTACGTTAACAACGATAATAGATGGCAACAAAATTCAACAACAAATTTCAAGGCCATTCAAATAGTGCAAGATGGCTTCATTTGGATGAAACATGGCCGTAACAACGATAATAGATGGCAACAAAATTCAACATCAAATTTCAAGGCCATTCAAATAGTGCAAGATGCCTTCATTTGGATGAAACATGGCCGTAACAACGATAATAGATGACAACAAAATTCAACATCAAATTTCAAGGCCATTCAAATAGTGCAATATGGCTTCATTTGGATGAAACATGGCCGTAACAACGATAATAGATGGCAACAAAATTCAACATCAAATTTCAAGGCCATTGAATTAGTGCAAAATGGCTTCATTTGGATGAAACATGGCCGTAACAACGATAATAGATGGCAACAAAATTCAACATCAAATTTCAAGGCCAATGAATTAGTGCAAGATGCCTTTATTTGGATGTAACATGGCCGTAACAACGATAATTTTTTTTTTCTTTGGCACAACAACCACTGTCGGTCAAGAGCCTGCCAAGTACCCACTAGTGAAGTGAGCTTGGCTTTCAGTGACTTATTGTTACCATAGCAGGATAGTCAGTCCTTCGTATGAGAGCACGGTCTATTCGGGGCTTGAACCCATGACGGGCATGTTGTTAAGTACGTTAACAACGATAATAGATGGCAACAAAATTCAACATCAAATTTCAAGGCCATTCAAATAGTGCAAGATGGCTTCTTTTGGATGAAACATGGCCGTAACAACGATAATAGATGGCAACAAAATTCAACATCAAATTTCAAGGCCATTGAATTAGTGCAAGATGCCTTTATTTGGATGAAACATGGCCGTAACAATGATAATTTTTGTTTTCTTTGGCACAACAACCACTGTCGGTCAAGGGCCTGCCAAGTACCCACTAGTGAAGTGAGCTTGGCTTTCAGTGACTTATTGTTACCATAGCAGGATAGTCAGTCCTTCGTATGGGAGCAGGGTCTATTCGGGGCTTGAACCCATGGCGGGCATGTTGTTAAGTACGTTAACAACGATAATAGATGGCAACAAACTCAACATCAAATTTCAAGGCCATTGATATAGTGCAAAATGGCTTCATTTGGATAAAACATGGCCGTAACAACGATAATAGATGGCAACAAAATTCAACATCAAATTTCAAGGCCATTGCAATAGTGCAAGATGCCTTCATTTGGATAAAACATGGCCGTAACAACGATAATAGATGGCAAAAAAACTCAACATCAAATTTCAAGGCCATTCAAATAGTGCAAGATGGCTTCATTTGGATGAAACATGGCCGTAACAACGATAATAGATGGCAACAAAATTCAACATCAAATTTCAAGGCCATTCAAATAGTGCAAGATGGCTTCATTTGGATGAAACATGGCCGTAACAACGATGATAGATGGCAACAAAATTCAACATCAAATTTCAAGGCCATTGAATTAGTGCAAGATGCCTTTATTTGGATGAAACATGGCCGTAACAACGATAATTTTTTTTTTCTTTGGCACAACAATCACTGTCGGTCAAGGGCCTGCCAAGTACCCACTAGTGAAGTGAGCTTGGCTTTCAGTGACTTATTGTTACCATAGCAGGATAGTCAGTCCTTCGTATGGGAGCACGGTCTATGCGGGGCTTGAACCCATGACGGGCATGTTGTTAAGTACGTTAACAACGATAATAGATGGCAACAAAATTCAACATCAAATTTCAAGGCCATTGAATTAGTGCAAAATGGCTTCATTTGGATGTAACATGGCCGTAACAACGATAATAGATGGCAACAAAATTCAACATCAAATTTCAAGGCCATTCAAATAGTGCAAAATGGCTTCATTTGGATGAAACATGGCCGTAACAACGATAATAGATGGCAACAAAATTCAACATCAAATTTCAAGGCCATTCAAATAGTGCAAGATGCCTTTATTTGGATGAAACATGGCCGTAACAACGATAATTTTTGTTTTCTTTGGCACAACAACCACTGTCGGTCAAGGGCCTGCCAAGTACCCACTAGTGAAGTGAGCTTGGCTTTCAGTGACTTATTGTTACCATAGCAGAATAGTCAGTCCTACGTATGGGAGCACGGTATATTTGGGGCTTAAACACATGACGGGCATGTTGTTAAGTACGTTAACAACGATAATAGATGGCAACAAAATTCAACATCAAATTTCAAGGCCATTCAAATAGTGCAAGATGGCTTCATTTGGATGAAACATGGCCGTAACAACGATAATAGATGGCAACAAAATTCAACATCAAATTTCAAGGCCAATGAATTAGTGCAAGATGACTTCATTTGGTTGAAACATGGCCGTAACAACGATAATAGATGGCAACAAGATTCAACATCAAATTTCAAGGCCAATGAATTAGTGCAAGATGCCTTTATTTGGATGTAACATGGCCGTAACAACGATATTTTTTTTTTCTTTGGCACAACAACCACTGTCGGTCAAGGGCCTGCCAAGTACCCACTAGTGAAGTGAGCTTGGCTTTCAGTGACTTATTGTTACCATAGCAGAATAGTCAGTCCTACGTATGGGAGCACGGTATATTTGGGGCTTGAACACATGACGGGCATGTTGTTAAGTACGTTAACAACGATAATAGATGGCAACAAAATTCAACATCAAATTTCAAGGCCATTCAAATAGTGCAAGATGGCTTCATTTGGATGAAACATGGCCGTAACAACGATAATAGATGGCAACAAAATTCAACATCAAATTTCAAGGCCATTGAATTAGTGCAAGATGCCTTTATTTGAATGAAACATGGCCGTAACAACGATAATTTTTTTTTTCTTTGGCACAACAACCACTGTCGGTCAAGGGCCTGCCAAGTACCCACTAGTGAAGTGAGCTTGGCTTTCAGTGACTTATTGTTACCATAGCAGGATAGTCAGTCCTACGTATGGGAGCACGGTCTATTTAGGGCTTGAACCCATGATGGGCATGTTGTTAAGTACGTTAACAACGATAAGAGATGGCAACAAAATTCAACAACAAATTTCAAGGCCATTCAAATAGTGCAAGATGGCTTCATTTGGATGAAACATGGCCGTAACAACGATAATAGATGGCAACAAAATTCAACATCAAATTTCAAGGCCATTCAAATAGTGCAATATGGCTTCATTTGGATGAAACATGGCCGTAACAACGATAATAGATGGCAACAAATTCAACATCAAATTTCAAGGCCATTGAAATAGTGCAAGATGCCTTCATTTGGATAAAACATGTCCGTAACAACGATAATAGATGGCAAAAAAACTCAACATCAAATTTCAAGGCCATTCAAATAGTGCAAGATGGCTTCATTTGGATAAAACATGGCCGTAACAACGATAATATATGGCAAAAAAACCCAACATCAAATTTCAAGGCCATTGAATTAGTGCAAAATGGCTTCATTTGGATGTAACATGGCCGTAACAACGATAATAGATGGCAACAAAATTCAACATCAAATTTCAAGGTCATTCAAATAGTGCAAAATGGCTTCATTTGGATGAAACATGGCCGTAACAACGATAATAGATGGCAACAAAATTCAACATCAAATTTCAAGGCCATTCAAATAGTGCAAGATGCCTTTATTTGGATGAAACATGGCCGTAACAACGATAATTTTTGTTTTCTTTGGCACAACAACCACTGTCGGTCAAGGGCCTGCCAAGTACCCACTAGTGAAGTGAGCTTGGCTTTCAGTGACTTATTGTTACCATAGCAGAATAGTCAGTCCTACGTATGGGAGCACGGTATATTTGGGGCTTGAACACATGACGGGCATGTTGTTAAGTACGTTAACAACGATAATAGATGGCAACAAAATTCAACATCAAATTTCAAGGCCATTCAAATAGTGCAAGATGGCTTCATTTGGATGTAACATGGCCGTAACAACGATAATAGATGGCAACAAAATTCAACATCAAATTTCAAGGTCATTCAAATAGTGCAAAATGGCTTCATTTGGTTGAAACATGGCCGTAACAACGATAATAGATGGCAACAAAATTCAACATCAAATTTCAAGGCCATTCAAATAGTGCAAGATGGCTTCATTTCGATGAAACATGGCCGTAACAACGATAATAGATGGCAACAAACTCAACATCAAATTTCAAGGCCATTGAAATAGTGCAAAATGGCTTCATTTGGATAAAACATGGCCGTAACAACGATAATAGATGGCAACAAAATTCAACATCAAATTTCAAGGCCATTGAAAAAGTGCAAGATGGCTTCATTTGGATGAAACATGGCCGTAACAACGATAATAGATGGCAACAAAATTCAACATCAAATTTCAAGGCCAATGAATTAGTGCAAGATGCCTTTATTTGGATGTAACATGGCCGTAACAACGATAATAGATGGCAAAAAAACTCAACATCAAATTTCAAGGCCATTCAAATAGTGCAAGATGGCTTCAGTTGGATGAAACATGGCCGTAACAACGATAATAGATGGTAACAAAATTCAACATCAAATTTCAAGGACATTCAAATAGTGCAAACTGGCTTCATTCCGATGAAACATGGCCGTAACAACGATAATAGATGGCATCAAATAATCAACATCGAATTTCAAGGCCATTCAAATAGTGCAAGATGGCTTCATTTGGATGAAACATGGCCGTAACAACGATAATAGATGGCAACAAAATTCAACATCAAATTTCAAGGCCATTCAAATAGTGCAAGATGGCTTCATTTGGATGAAACATGGCCTAAACAACGATAATAGATGGCAACAAAATTCAACATCAAATTTCAAGGCCATTCAAATAGTGCAAGATGGCTTCATTTGGACGAAACATGGCCGTAACAACGATAATAGATGGCAACAAAATTCAACATTAAATTTCAAGGCCATTGAAATAGTGCAAGATGCCTTTATTTGGATGTAACATGGCCGTAACAACGATTTTTTTTTTCTTTTTCACAACAACCACTGTCGGTCAAGGGCCTGCCAAGTACCCACTAGTGAAGTGAGCTTGGCTTTCAGTGACTTATTGTTACCATAGCAGGATAGTCAGTCCTACGTATGGGAGCACGGTCTATTCGGGGCTTGAACCCATGACGGGCATGTTGTTAAGTACGTTAACAACGATAATAGATGGCAACAAAATTCAACATCAAATTTCAAGGCCATTCAAATAGTGCAAGATGGCTTCATTTCGATGAAACATGGCCGTAACAACGATAATAGATGGCAACAAACTCAACATCAAATTTCAAGGCCATTGAAATAGTGCAAGATGGCTTCATTTGGATAAAACATGGCCGTAACAACGATAATAGATGGCAACAAAATTCAACATCAAATTTCAAGGCCATTCAAATAGTGCAAGATGGCTTAATTTGGATAAAACATGGCCAAAACAACGATAATAGATGGCAACAAAATTCAACATCAAATTTCAAGGACATTCAAATAGTGCAAGATGGCTTCATTTGGATGAAACATGGCCGTTACAACGATAATAGATGGCAAAACAACTCAACATCAAATTTCAAGGCCATTCAAATAGTGCAAGATGGCTTCATTTGGATGAAACATGGCCGTAACAACGATAATAGATGGCAAAAAAACTCAACATCAAATTTCAAGGCCATTCAAATAGTGCAAGATGGCTTCATTTGGATGAAACATGGCCGTAACAACGATAATAGATGGCAAAAAAACTCAACATCAAATTTCAAGGCCATTCAAATAGTGCAAGATGGTTTCATTTGGATGAAACATGGCCGTAACAACGATAATAGATGGCAACAAAATTCAACATTCAATTTCAAGGCCATTCAAATAGTGCAAGATGGCTTCATTTGGATGTAACATGGCCGTAACAACGATATTTTTTTTTCTTTTGCACAACAACCACTGTCGGTCAAGGGCCTGCCAAGTACCCACTAGTGAAGTGAGCTTGGCTTTCAGTGACTTATTGTTACCATAACAGGATAGTCAGTCCTACGTATGGGAGCACGGTCTATTCGGGGCTTGAACCCATGACGGGCATGTTGTTAAGTACGTTAACAACGATAATAGATGGCAACAAAATTCAACATCAAATTTCAAGGCCATTCAAATAGTGCAAGATGGCTTCATTTGGATGAAACATGGCCGTTACAACGATAATAGATGGCAAAACAACTCAACATCAAATTTCAAGGCCATTCAAATAGTGCAAGATGGCTTCATTTGGATGAAACATGGCCGTAACAAGGATAATAGATGGCAAAAAAACTCAACATCAAATTTCAAGGCCATTCAAATAGTGCAATATGGCTTCATTTGGATAAAACATGGCCGTAACAACGATAATAGATGGCAACAAAATTCAACATCAAATTTCAAGGCCATTCAAATAGTGCAAGATGGCTTCATTTGGACGAAACATGAACGTAACAACGATAATAGATGGCAACAAAATTCAACATTAAATTTCAAGGCCATTGAAATAATGCAATATGGCTTCATTTGGATAAAAGATGGCCGTAACAACGATAATAGATGGCAACAAAATTCAACATCAAATTTCAAGGCCATTCAAATAGTGCAAGATGCCTTCATTTGGACGAAACATGAACGTAACAACGATAATAGATGGCAACAAAATTGAACCCATGACGGGCATGTTGTTAAGTACGTTAACAACGATAATAGATGGCAACAAGATTCAACATCAAATTTCAAGGCCATTCAAATAGTGCAAGATGGCTTCATTTGGATGAAACATGGCCGTAACAACGATAATAGATGGCAACAAACTCAACATCAAATTTCAAGGTCATTCAAATAGTGCAAAATGGCTTCATTTGGATGAAACATGGCCGTAACAACGATAATAGATGGCAACAAAATTCAACATTAAATTTCAAGGCCATTGAATTAGTGCAAGATGCCTTTATTTGGATGTAACATGGCCGTAACAACGATAATTTTTTTTTCTTTGGCACAACAACCACTGTCGGCCAAGGGCCTGCCAAGTACCCACTAGTGAAGTGAGCTTGGCTTTCAGTGACTTATTGTTACCATAACAGGATAGTCAGTCCTACGTATGGGAGCACGGTCTATTCGGGGCTTGAACCCATGACGGGCATGTTGTTAAGTACGTTAACAACGATAATAGATGGCAACAAAATTCAACATCAAATTTCAAGGCCATTCAAATAGTGCAAGATGGCTTCATTTGGATGAAACATGGCCGTAACAACGATAATAGATGGCAACAAAATTCAACATCAAATTTCAAGCCCAATGAATTAGTGCAAGATGCCTTTATTTGGATGTAACATGGCCGTAACAACGATAATAGATGGCAACAAAACTCAACATCAAATTTCAAGGCCATTCAAATAGTGCAAGATGGCTTCATTTGGATGAAACATGGCCGTAACAACGAAAATAGATGGCAACAAAATTCAACATTCAATTTCAAGGACATTCAAATAGTGCAAGATGGCTTCATTTGGATGAAACATGGCCGTAACAACGATAATAGATGGCAAAAAAACTCAACATCAAATTTCAAGGCCATTCAAATAGTGCAAGATGGTTTCATTTGGATGAAACATGGCCGTAACAACGATAATAGATGGCAACAAAATTCAACATTCAATTTCAAGGTCATTCAAATAGTGCAAGATGGCTTCATTTGGATGTAACATGGCCGAAACAAAGAAAATAGATGGCAAAAAAATTCAACATCAAATTTCAAGGCCATTCAAATAAAGCAAGATGGCTTCATTTGGATGAAACATGGCCGTAACAACGATAATAGATGGCAACAAAATTCAACATCAAATTTCAAGGCCATTGAATTAGTGCAAGATGCCTTTATTTGAATGAAACATGGCCGTTACAACGATAATAGATGGCAACAAAATTCAACATCAAATTTCGAGGCCATTCAAATAAAGCAAGATGGCTTCATTTGGATGTAACATGGCCATAACAACGATAATAGATGGGAAAAAAACTCATCACCAAATTTCAAGGACATTCATATAGTGCATATGGCTTCATTTGGATGAAACATGGCCGTAACAACGATAATAGATGGCAAAAAACTCAACATCAAATTTCAAGGCCATTCAAATAGTGCAAGATGGCTTCATTTGGATGAAACATGGCCGTAACAACGATAATAGATGGCAAAAAAACTCAACATCAAATTTCAAGGCCATTCAAAAAGTGCAAGATGGTTTTATTTGGATGAAACATGGCCGTAACAACGATAATAGATGGCAACAAGATTCAACATCAAATTTCAAGGCCAATGAATTAGTGCAAGATGCCTTTATTTGGATGTAACATGGCCGTAACAACGATATTTCTTTTTTCTTTTGCACAACAACCACTGTCGGTCAAGGGCCTGCCAAGTACCCACTAGTGAAGTGAGCTTGGCTTTCAGTGACTTATTGTTACCATAACAGGATAGTCAGTCCTACGTATGGGAGCACGGTCTATTCGGGGCTTGAACCCATGACGGGCATGTTGTTAAGTACGTTAACAACGATAATAGATGGCAACAAAATTCAACATCAAATTTCAAGGCCATTCAAATAGTGCAAGATGGCTTCATTTGGATGAAACATGGCCGTAACAACGATAATAGATGGCAACAAAATTCAACATCAAATTTCAAGCCCAATGAATTAGTGCAAGATGCCTTTATTTGGATGTAACATGGCCGTAACAACGATAATAGATGGCAACAAAACTCAACATCAAATTTCAAGGCCATTCAAATAGTGCAAGATGGCTTCATTTGGATGAAACATGGCCGTAACAACGAAAATAGATGGCAACAAAATTCAACATTCAATTTCAAGGACATTCAAATAGTGCAAGATGGCTTCATTTGGATGAAACATGGCCGTAACAACGATAATAGATGGCAAAAAAACTCAACATCAAATTTCAAGGCCATTCAAATAGTGCAAGATGGTTTCATTTGGATGAAACATGGCCGTAACAACGATAATAGATGGCAACAAAATTCAACATTCAATTTCAAGGTCATTCAAATAGTGCAAGATGGCTTCATTTGGATGTAACATGGCCGAAACAAAGAAAATAGATGACAAAAAAATTCAACATCAAATTTCAAGGCCATTCAAATAAAGCAAGATGGCTTCATTTGGATGAAACATGGCCGTAACAACGATAATAGATGGCAACAAAATTCAACATCAAATTTCAAGGCCATTGAATTAGTGCAAGATGCCTTTATTTGAATGAAACATGGCCGTTACAACGATAATAGATGGCAACAAAATTTAACATCAAATTTCGAGGCCATTCAAATAAGGCAAGATGGCTTCATTTGGATGTAACATGGCCATAACAACGATAATAGATGGGAAAAAAACTCATCACCAAATTTCAAGGACATTCATATAGTGCATATGGCTTCATTTGGATGAAACATGGCCGTAACAACGATAATAGATGGCAAAAAACTCAACATCAAATTTCAAGGCCATTCAAATAGTGCAAGATGGCTTCATTTGGATGAAACATGGCCGTAACAACGATAATAGATGGCAAAAAAACTCAACATCAAATTTCAAGGCCATTCAAAAAGTGCAAGATGGTTTTATTTGGATGAAACATGGCCGTAACAACGATAATAGATGGCAACAAGATTCAACATCAAATTTCAAGGCCAATGAATTAGTGCAAGATGCCTTTATTTGGATGTAACATGGCCGTAACAACGATAATTTTTTTTTCTTTGGCACAACAACCACTGTCGGTCAAGGGCCTGCCAAGTTCCCACTAGTGAAGTGAGCTTGGCTTTCAGTGACTTATTGTTACCATAGCAGGATAGTCAGTCCTACGTATGGGAGCACGGTCTATTCGGGGCTTGAACCCATGACGGGCATGTTGTTAAGTACGTTAACAACGATAATAGATGGCAACAAGATTCAACATCAAATTTCAAGGCCATTCAAATAGTGCAAGATGGCTTCATTTGGATGAAACATGGCCGTAACAACGATAATAGATGGCAACAAACTCAACATCAAATTTCAAGGTCATTCAAATAGTGCAAAATGGCTTCATTTGGATGAAACATGGCCGTAACAACGATAATAGATGGCAACAAAATTCAACATTAAATTTCAAGGCCATTGAATTAGTGCAAGATGCCTTTATTTGGATGTAACATGGCCGTAACAACGATAATTTTTTTTTCTTTGGCACAACAACCACTGTCGGCCAAGGGCCTGCCAAGTACCCACTAGTGAAGTGAGCTTGGCTTTCAGTGACTTATTGTTACCATAGCAGGATAGTCAGTCCTACGTATGGGAGCACGGTCTATTTAGGGCTTGAACCCATGATGGGCATGTTGTTAAGTACGTTAACAACGATAATAGATGGCAACAAAATTCAACAACAAATTTCAAGGCCATTCAAATAGTGCAAGATGGCTTCATTTGGATGAAACATGGCCGTAACAACGATAATAGATGGCAACAAACTCAACATCAAATTTCAAGGTCATTCAAATAGTGCAAAATGGCTTCATTTGGATGAAACATGGCCGTAACAACGATAATAGATGGCAACAAAATTCAACATCAAATTTCAAGGCCATTGAATTAGTGCAATATGGCTTCATTTGGATGAAACATGGCCGTAACAACGATAATAGATGGCAACAAAATTCAACATCAAATTTCAAGGCCATTCAAATAGTGCAAGATGGCTTCATTTGGATGAAACATGGCCGTAACAACGATAATAGATGGCAACAAAATTCAACATCAAATTTCAAGGCCATTCAAATAGTGCAAGATGGCTTCATTTGGATGAAACATGGCCGTAACAACGATAATAGATGGCAACAAAATTCAACATCAAATTTCAAGGCCATTGAATTAGTGCAAAATGGCTTCATTTGGATGAAACATGGCCGTTACAACGATAATAGATGGCAACAAAATTCAACATCAAATTTCAAGGCCATTCAAATAGTGCAAGATGGCTTCATTTGGATGAAACATGGCCGTAACAACGATAATAGATGGCAACAAACTCAACATCAAATTTCAAGGCCATTCAAATAGTGCAAGATGGCTTCATTTGGATAAAACATGGCCGTAACAACGATAATAGATGGCAACAAAATTCAACATCAAATTTCAAGGCCATTCAAATAGTGCAAGATGGTTTCATTTGGATGAAACATGGCCGTAACAACGATAATAGATGGCAACAAAATTCAACATCAAATTTCAAGGCCAATGAATTAGTGCAAGATGCCTTTATTTGGATGTAACATGGCCGTAACAACGATATTTTTTTTTTTTTCTTTGGCACAACAACCACTGTCGGTCAAGGGCCTGCCAAGTACCCACTAGTGAAGTGAGCTTGGCTTTCAGTGACTTATTGTTACCATAGCAGGATAGTCAGTCCTTCGTATGAGAGCACGGTCTATTCGGGGCTTGAACCCATGACGGGCATGTTGTTAAGTACGTTAACAACGATAATAGATGGCAACAAAATTCAACATCAAATTTCAAGGCCATTCAAATAGTGCAAGATGGCTTCATTTGGATGAAACATGGCCGTAACAACGATAATAGATGGCAACAAAATTCAACATCAAATTTCAAGGCCATTGAATTAGTGCAAGATGCCTTTATTTGGATGAAACATGGCCGTAACAATGATAATTTTTGTTTTCTTTGGCACAACAACCACTGTCGGTCAAGGGCCTGCCAAGTACCCACTAGTGAAGTGAGCTTGGCTTTCAGTGACTTATTGTTACCATAGCAGGATAGTCAGTCCTTCGCATGGGAGCACGGTCTATTCGCGGCTTGAACCCATGACGGGCATGTTGTTAAGTACGTTAACAACGATAATAGATGGCAACAAACTCAACATCAAATTTCAAGGCCATTGAAATAGTGCAAAATGGCTTCATTTGGATAAAACATGGCCGTAACAACGATAATAGATGGCAACAAAATTCAACATCAAATTTCAAGGCCATTGAAATAGTGCAAGATGCCTTTATTTGGATAAAACATGGCCGTAACAACGATAATAGATGGCAAAAAAACTCAACATCAAATTTCAAGGCCATTCAAATAGTGCAAGATGGCTTCATTTGGATGTAACATGGCCGTAACAACGATAATATATGGCAAAAAAACTCAACATCAAATTTCAAGGCCATTGAATTAGTGCAAGATGGCTTCATTTGGATGAAACATGGCCGTAACAACGATAATAGATGGCAACAAAATTCAACATCAAATTTCAAGGCCATTCAAATAGTGCAAGATGGCTTCATTTGGATGAAACATGGCCGTAACAACGATGATAGATGGCAACGTAATTCAACATCAAATTTCAAGGCCATTGAATTAGTGCAAGATGCCTTTATATGGATGTAACATGGCCGTAACAACGATAATTTTTTTTTTTCACGCTTTGGCACAACAATCACTGTCTGTCAAGAGCCTGCCAAGTACCCACTAGTGAAGTGAGCTTGGCTTTCAGTGACTTATTGTTACCATAGCAGGATAGTCAGTCCTTCGTATGGGAGCACGGTCTATTCGGGGCTTGAACCCATGACGGGCATGTTGTTAAGTACGTTAACAACGATAATAGATGGCAACAAAATTCAACATCAAATTTCAAGGCCATTGAATTAGTGCAAAATGGCTTCATTTGGATGTAACATGGCCGTAACAACGATAATAGATGGCAAAAAAATTCAACATCAAATTTCAAGGTCATTCAAATAGTGCAAAATGGCTTCATTTGGATGAAACATGGCCGTAACAACGATAATAGATGGCAACAAAATTCAACATCAAATTTCAAGGCCATTCAAATAGTGCAAAATGCCTTTATTTGGATGAAACATGGCCGTAACAACGATAATTTTTGTTTTCTTTGGCACAACAACCACTGTCGGTCAAGGGCCTGACAAGTACCCACTAGTGAAGTGAGCTTGGCTTTCAGTGACTTATTGTTACCATAGCAGGATAGTCAGTCCTTCGTATGGGAGCACGGTCTATTCGGGGCTTGAATCCATGACGGGCATGTTGTTAAGTACGTTAACAACGATAATAGATGGCAACAACATTCAACATCAAATTTCAAGGCCATTCAAATAAAGCAAGA
This sequence comes from Anopheles gambiae, assembly GCF_943734735.2. Taxonomy (NCBI): domain Eukaryota; kingdom Metazoa; phylum Arthropoda; class Insecta; order Diptera; family Culicidae; genus Anopheles; species Anopheles gambiae. The sequence continues at coordinate 345,525 of NW_026902718.1, forward strand.
TGGCTTCATTTGGATGAAACATGGCCGTAACAACGATAATAGATGGCAACAAAATTCAACATCAAATTTCAAGGCCATTCAAATAGTGCAAGATGCCTTTATTTGGATGAAACATGGCCGTAACAACGATAATTTTTTTTTTTCTTTGGCACAACAACCACTGTCGGTCAAGGGCCTGCCAAGTACCCACTAGTGAAGTGAGCTTGGCTTTCAGTGACTTATTGTTACCATAGCAGGATAGTCAGTCCTACGTATGGGAGCACGGTCTATTCGGGGCTTGAACCCATGACGGGCATGTTGTTAAGTACGTTAACAACGATAATAGATGGCAACAAAATTCAACATCAAATTTCAAGGCCATTCAAATAGTGCAAGATGGCTTCATTTCGATGAAACATGGCCGTAACAACGATAATAGATGGCAACAAACTCAACATCAAATTTCAAGGCCATTGAAATAGTGCAAAATGGCTTCATTTGGATAAAACATGGCCGTAACAACGATAATAGATGGCAACAAAATTCAACATCAAATTTCAAGGCCATTCAAATAGTGCAAGATGGTTTCATTTGGATGAAACATGGCCGTAACAACGATAATAGATGGCAACAAAATTCAACATCAAATTTCAAGGCCAATGAATTAGTGCAAGAAGCCTTTATTTGGATGAAACATGGCCGTAACAACGATAATTTTTGTTTTCTTTGGCACAACAACCACTGTCGGTCAAGGGCCTGACAAGTACCCACTAGTGAAGTGAGCTTGGCTTTCAGTGACTTATTGTTACCATAGCAGGATAGTCAGTCCTTCGTTTGGGAGCACGGTCTATTCGGGGCTTGAATCCATGACGGGCATGTTGTTAAGTACGTTAACAACGATAATAGATGGCAACAACATTCAACATCAAATTTCAAGGCCATTCAAATAAAGCAAGATGGCTTCATTTGGATGAAACATGGCCGTAACAACGATAATAGATGGCAACAAAATTCAACATCAAATTTCAAGGCCATTCAAATAGTGCAAGATGCCTTTATTTGGATGAAACATGGCCGTAACAACGATAATTTTTTTTTTCTTTGGCACAACAACCACTGTCGGTCAAGGGCCTGCCAAGTACCCACTAGTGAAGTGAGCTTGGCTTTCAGTGACTTATTGTTACCATAGCAGGATAGTCAGTCCTTCGTATGGGAGCACGGTCTATTCGGGGCTTGAACCCATGACGGGCATGTTGTTAAGTACGTTAACAACGATAATAGATGGCAACAAAATTCAACATCAAATTTCAAGGCCATTGAATTAGTGCAAAATGGCTTCATTTGGATGTAACATGGCCGTAACAACGATAATAGATGGCAACAAAATTCAACATCAAATTTCAAGGCCATTCAAATAGTGCAAAATGGCTTCATTTGGATGAAACATGGCCGTAACAACGATAATAGATGGCAACAAAATTCAACATCAAATTTCAAGGCCATTCAAATAGTGCAAGATGCCTTTATTTGGATGAAACATGGCCGTAACAACGATAATTTTTGTTTTCTTTGGCACAACAACCACTGTCGGTCAAGGGCCTGCCAAGTACCCACTAGTGAAGTGAGCTTGGCTTTCAGTGACTTATTGTTACCATAGCAGGATAGTCAGTCCTACGTATGGGAGCACGGTCTATTCGGGGCTTGAACCCATGACGGGCATGTTGTTAAGTACGTTAACAACGATAATAGATGGCAACAAAATTCAACATCAAATTTCAAGGCCATTCAAATAGTGCAAGATGGCTTCATTTGGATGAAACATGGCCGTAACAACGATAATAGATGGCAACAAAATTCAACATCAAATTTCAAGGCCAATGAATTAGTGCAAGATGCCTTTATTTGGATGTAACATGGCCGTAACAACGATAATTTTTTTTTCTTTGGCACAACAACCACTGTCGGTCAAGGGCCTGCCAAGTACCCACTAGTGAAGTGAGCTTGACTTTCAGTGACTTATTGTTACCATAGCAGAATAGTCAGTCCTACGTATGGGAGCACGGTATATTTGGGGCTTGAACACATGACGGGCATGTTGTTAAGTACGTTAACAACGATAATAGATGGCAACAAAATTCAACATCAAATTTCAAGGCCATTCAAATAGTGCAAGATGGCTTCATTTGGATGAAACATGGCCGTAACAACGATAATAGATGGCAACAAAATTCAACATCAAATTTCAAGGCCAATGAATTAGTGCAAGATGACTTCATTTGGTTGAAACATGGCCGTAACAACGATAATAGATGGCAACAACATTCAACATCAAATTTCAAGGCCATTCAAATAGTGCAAGATGGCTTCATTTGGATGAAACATGGCCGTAACAACGATAATAGATGGCAACAAAATTCAACATCAAATTTCAAGGCCATTCAAATAGTGCAAGATGGCTTCATTTGGATGAAACATGGCGATAATTTTGATTTTCTTTTGCACATCAACCACTGTCGGTCAAGGGCCTGCCAAGTACCCACTAGTGAAGTGAGCTTGGCTTTCAGTGACTTATTGTTACCATAGCAGGATAGTCAGTCCTTCGTATGGGAGCACGGTCTATTCGGGGCTTGAACCCATGACGGGCATATTGTTAAGTACGTTAACAACGATAATAGATGGCAACAAAATTCAACATCAAATTTCAAGGCCATTGAATTAGTGCAAAATGGCTTCATTTGGATGTAACATGGCCGTAACAACGATAATAGATGGCAACAAAATTCAACATCAAATTTCAAGGCCATTCAAATAGTGCAAAATGGCTTCATTTGGATGAAACATGGCCGTAACAACGATAATAGATGGCAACAAAATTCAACATCAAATTTCAAGGCCATTGAATTAGTGCAAGATGCTTTTATTTGGATGAAACATGGCCGTAACAACGATAATTTTTTTTTTCTTTGGCACAACAACCACTGTCGGTCAAGGGCCTGCCAAGTACCCACTAGTGAAGTGAGCTTGGCTTTCAGTGACTTATTGTTACCATAGCAGAATAGTCAGTCCTACGTATGGGAGCACGGTATATTTGGGGCTTAAACACATGACGGGCATGTTGTTAAGTACGTTAACAACGATAATAGATGGCAACAAAATTCAACATCAAATTTCAAGGCCATTCAAATAGTGCAAGATGGCTTCATTTGGATGAAACATGGCCGTAACAACGATAATAGATGGCAACAAAATTCAACATCAAATTTCAAGGCCAATGAATTAGTGCAAGATGACTTCATTTGGTTGAAACATGGCCGTAACAACGATAATAGATGGCAACAAGATTCAACATCAAATTTCAAGGCCAATGAATTAGTGCAAGATGCCTTTATTTGGATGTAACATGGCCGTAACAACGATATTTTTTTTTTTCTTTGGCACAACAACCACTGTCGGTCAAGGGCCTGCCAAGTACCCACTAGTGAAGTGAGCTTGGCTTTCAGTGACTTATTGTTACCATAGCAGAATAGTCAGTCCTACGTATGGGAGCACGGTATATTTGGGGCTTGAACACATGACGGGCATGTTGTTAAGTACGTTAACAACGATAATAGATGGCAACAAAATTCAACATCAAATTTCAAGGCCATTCAAATAGTGCAAGATGGCTTCATTTGGATGAAACATGGCCGTAACAACGATAATAGATGGCAACAAAATTCAACATCAAATTTCAAGGCCATTGAATTAGTGCAAGATGCCTTTATTTGAATGAAACATGGCCGTAACAACGATAATTTTTTTTTTCTTTGGCACAACAACCACTGTCGGTCAAGGGCCTGCCAAGTACCCACTAGTGAAGTGAGCTTGGCTTTCAGTGACTTATTGTTACCATAGCAGGATAGTCAGTCCTACGTATGGGAGCACGGTCTATTTAGGGCTTGAACCCATGATGGGCATGTTGTTAAGTACGTTAACAACGATAATAGATGGCAACAAAATTCAACAACAAATTTCAAGGCCATTCAAATAGTGCAAGATGGCTTCATTTGGATGAAACATGGCCGTAACAACGATAATAGATGGCAACAAAATTCAACATCAAATTTCAAGGCCATTCAAATAGTGCAATATGGCTTCATTTGGATGAAACATGGCCGTAACAACGATAATAGATGGCAACAAATTCAACATCAAATTTCAAGGCCATTGAAATAGTGCAAGATGCCTTCATTTGGATAAAACATGGCCGTAACAACGATAATAGATGGCAAAAAAACTCAACATCAAATTTCAAGGCCATTCAAATAGTGCAAGATGGCTTCATTTGGATGTAACATGGCCGTAACAACGATAATATATGGCAAAAAAACTCAACATCAAATTTCAAGGCCATTGAATTAGTGCAAAATGGCTTCATTTGGATGTAACATGGCCGTAACAACGATAATAGATGGCAACAAAATTCAACATCAAATTTCAAGGTCATTCAAATAGTGCAAGATGGCTTCATTTGGATGAAACATGGCCGTAACAACGATAATAGATGGCAACAAAATTCAACATCAAATTTCAAGGCCATTCAAATAGTGCAAGATGGCTTCATTTCGATGAAACATGGCCGTAACAACGATAATAGATGGCAACAAACTCAACATCAAATTTCAAGGCCATTGAAATAGTGCAAAATGGCTTCATTTGGATAAAACATGGCCGTAACAACGATAATAGATGGCAACAAAATTCAACATCAAATTTCAAGGCCATTGAAAAAGTGCAAGATGGCTTCATTTGGATGAAACATGGCCGTAACAACGATAATAGATGGCAACAAAATGCAACATCAAATTTCAAGGCCAATGAATTAGTGCAAGATGCCTTTATTTGGATGTAACATGGCCGTAACAACGATAATAGATGGCAAAAAAACTCAACATCAAATTTCAAGGCCATTCAAATAGTGCAAGATGGCTTCAGTTGGATGAAACATGGCCGTAACAACGATAATAGATGGTAACAAAATTCAACATCAAATTTCAAGGACATTCAAATAGTGCAAACTGGCTTCATTCCGATGAAACATAGCCGTAACAACGATAATAGATGGCAAAAAAACTCAACATCGAATTTCAAGGCCATTCAAATAGTGCAAGATGGCTTCATTTGGATGAAACATGGCCGTAACAACGATAATAGATGGCAACAAAATTCAACATCAAATTTCAAGGCCATTCAAATAGTGCAAGATGGCTTCATTTGGATGAAACATGGCCTAAACAACGATAATAGATGGCAACAAAATTCAACATCAAATTTCAAGGCCATTCAAATAGTGCAAGATGGCTTCATTTGGACGAAACATGGCCGTAACAACGATAATAGATGGCAACAAAATTCAACATTAAATTTCAAGGCCATTGAAATAGTGCAAGATGCCTTTATTTGGATGTAACATGGCCGTAACAACGATTTTTTTTTCTTTTTCACAACAACCACTGTCGGTCAAGGGCCTGCCAAGTACCCACTAGTGAAGTGAGCTTGGCTTTCAGTGACTTATTGTTACCATAGCAGGATAGTCAGTCCTACGTATGGGAGCACGGTCTATTCGCGGCTTGAACCCATGACGGGCATGTTGTTAAGTACGTTAACAACGATAATAGATGGCAACAAAATTCAACATCAAATTTCAAGGCCATTCAAATAGTGCAAGATGGCTTCATTTCGATGAAACATGGCCGTAACAACGATAATAGATGGCAACAAACTCAACATCAAATTTCAAGGCCATTGAAATAGTGCAAAATGGCTTCATTTGGATAAAACATGGCCGTAACAACGATAATAGATGGCAACAAAATTCAACATCAAATTTCAAGGCCATTCAAATAGTGCAAGATGGCTTAATTTGGATAAAACATGGCCAAAACAACGATAATAGATGGCAACAAAATTCAACATCAAATTTCAAGGACATTCAAATAGTGCAATATGGCTTCATTTGGATGAAACATGGCCGTTACAACGATAATAGATGGCAAAACAACTCAACATCAAATTTCAAGGCCATTCAAATAGTGCAAGATGGCTTCATTTGGATGAAACATGGCCGTAACAAGGATAATAGATGGCAAAAAAACTCAACATCAAATTTCAAGGCCATTCAAATAGTGCAAGATGGCTTCATTTGGATGAAACATGGCCGTAACAACGATAATAGATGGCAAAAAAACTCAACATCAAATTTCAAGGCCATTCAAATAGTGCAAGATGGTTTCATTTGGATGAAACATGGCCGTAACAACGATAATAGATGGCAACAAAATTCAACATTCAATTTCAAGGCCATTCAAATAGTGCAAGATGGCTTCATTTGGATGTAACATGGCCGTAACAACGATATTTTTTTTTCTTTTGCACAACAACCACTGTCGGTCAAGGGCCTGCCAAGTACCCACTAGTGAAGTGAGCTTGGCTTTCAGTGACTTATTGTTACCATAACAGGATAGTCAGTCCTACGTATGGGAGCACGGTCTATTCGGGGCTTGAACCAATGACGGGCATGTTGTTAAGTACGTTAACAACGATAATAGATGGCAACAAAATTCAACATCAAATTTCAAGGCCATTCAAATAGTGCAAGATGGCTTCATTTGGATGAAACATGGCCGTTACAACGATAATAGATGGCAAAACAACTCAACATCAAATTTCAAGGCCATTCAAATAGTGCAAGATGGCTTCATTTGGATGAAACATGGCCGTAACAAGGATAATAGATGGCAAAAAAACTCAACATCAAATTTCAAGGCCATTCAAATAGTGCAATATGGCTTCATTTGGATAAAACATGGCCGTAACAACGATAATAGATGGCAACAAAATTCAACATCAAATTTCAAGGCCATTCAAATAGTGCAAGATGGCTTCATTTGGACGAAACATGAACGTAACAACGATAATAGATGGCAACAAAATTCAACATTAAATTTCAAGGCCATTGAAATAATGCAATATGGCTTCATTTGGATAAAAGATGGCCGTAACAACGATAATAGATGGCAACAAAATTCAACATCAAATTTCAAGGCCATTCAAATAGTGCAAGATGCCTTCATTTGGACGAAACATGAACGTAACAACGATAATAGATGGCAACAAAATTCAACATTCAATTTCAAGGCCATTGAAATAGTGCAAGATGCCTTTATTTGGATGTAACATGGCCGTAACAACGATATTTCTTTTTTCTTTTGCACAACAACCACTGTCGGTCAAGGGCCTGCCAAGTACCCACTAGTGAAGTGAGCTTGGCTTTCAGTGACTTATTGTTACCATAACAGGATAGTCAGTCCTACGTATGGGAGCACGGTCTATTCGGGGCTTGAACCCATGACGGGCATGTTGTTAAGTACGTTAACAACGATAATAGATGGCAACAAAATTCAACATCAAATTTCAAGGCCATTCAAATAGTGCAAGATGGCTTCATTTGGATGAAACATGGCCGTAACAACGATAATAGATGGCAACAAAATTCAACATCAAATTTCAAGCCCAATGAATTAGTGCAAGATGCCTTTATTTGGATGTAACATGGCCGTAACAACGATAATAGATGGCAACAAAACTCAACATCAAATTTCAAGGCCATTCAAATAGTGCAAGATGGCTTCATTTGGATGAAACATGGCCGTAACAACGAAAATAGATGGCAACAAAATTCAACATTCAATTTCAAGGACATTCAAATAGTGCAAGATGGCTTCATTTGGATGAAACATGGCCGTAACAACGATAATAGATGGCAAAAAAACTCAACATCAAATTTCAAGGTCATTCAAATAGTGCAAGATGGCTTCATTTGGATGTAACATGGCCGAAACAAAGAAAATAGATGGCAAAAAAATTCAACATCAAATTTCAAGGCCATTCAAATAAAGCAAGATGGCTTCATTTGGATGAAACATGGCCGTAACAACGATAATAGATGGCAACAAAATTCAACATCAAATTTCAAGGCCATTGAATTAGTGCAAGATGCCTTTATTTGAATGAAACATGGCCGTTACAACGATAATAGATGGCAACAAAATTCAACATCAAATTTCGAGGCCATTCAAATAAAGCAAGATGGCTTCATTTGGATGTAACATGGCCATAACAACGATAATAGATGGGAAAAAAACTCATCACCAAATTTCAAGGACATTCATATAGTGCATATGGCTTCATTTGGATGAAACATGGCCGTAACAACGATAATAGATGGCAAAAAACTCAACATCAAATTTCAAGGCCATTCAAATAGTGCAAGATGGCTTCATTTGGATGAAACATGGCCGTAACAACGATAATAGATGGCAAAAAAACTCAACATCAAATTTCAAGGCCATTCAAAAAGTGCAAGATGGTTTTATTTGGATGAAACATGGCCGTAACAACGATAATAGATGGCAACAAGATTCAACATCAAATTTCAAGGCCAATGAATTAGTGCAAGATGCCTTTATTTGGATGTAACATGGCCGTAACAACGATAATTTTTTTTTCTTTGGCACAACAACCACTGTCGGTCAAGGGCCTGCCAAGTTCCCACTAGTGAAGTGAGCTTGGCTTTCAGTGACTTATTGTTACCATAGCAGGATAGTCAGTCCTACGTATGGGAGCACGGTCTATTCGGGGCTTGAACCCATGACGGGCATGTTGTTAAGTACGTTAACAACGATAATAGATGGCAACAAGATTCAACATCAAATTTCAAGGCCATTCAAATAGTGCAAGATGGCTTCATTTGGATGAAACATGGCCGTAACAACGATAATAGATGGCAACAAACTCAACATCAAATTTCAAGGTCATTCAAATAGTGCAAAATGGCTTCATTTGGATGAAACATGGCCGTAACAACGATAATAGATGGCAACAAAATTCAACATTAAATTTCAAGGCCATTGAATTAGTGCAAGATGCCTTTATTTGGATGTAACATGGCCGTAACAACGATAATTTTTTTTTCTTTGGCACAACAACCACTGTCGGCCAAGGGCCTGCCAAGTACCCACTAGTGAAGTGAGCTTGGCTTTCAGTGACTTATTGTTACCATAGCAGGATAGTCAGTCCTACGTATGGGAGCACGGTCTATTTAGGGCTTGAACCCATGATGGGCATGTTGTTAAGTACGTTAACAACGATAATAGATGGCAACAAAATTCAACAACAAATTTCAAGGCCATTCAAATAGTGCAAGATGGCTTCATTTGGATGAAACATGGCCGTAACAACGATAATAGATGGCAACAAACTCAACATCAAATTTCAAGGTCATTCAAATAGTGCAAAATGGCTTCATTTGGATGAAACATGGCCGTAACAACGATAATAGATGGCAACAAAATTCAACATCAAATTTCAAGGCCATTGAATTAGTGCAATATGGCTTCATTTGGATGAAACATGGCCGTAACAACGATAATAGATGGCAACAAAATTCAACATCAAATTTCAAGGCCATTCAAATAGTGCAAGATGGCTTCATTTGGATGAAACATGGCCGTAACAACGATAATAGATGGCAACAAAATTCAACATCAAATTTCAAGGCCATTGAATTAGTGCAATATGGCTTCATTTGGATGAAACATGGCCGTAACAACGATAATAGATGGCAACAAAATTCAACATCAAATTTCAAGGCCATTCAAATAGTGCAAGATGGCTTCATTTGGATGAAACATGGCCGTAACAACGATAATAGATGGCAACAAACTCAACATCAAATTTCAAGGCCATTCAAATAGTGCAAGATGGCTTCATTTGGATAAAACATGGCCGTAACAACGATAATAGATGGCAAAAAAATTCAACATCAAATTTCAAGGCCATTCAAATAGTGCAAGATGGCTTCATTTGGATAAAACATGGCCGTAACAACGATAATAGATGGCAACAAAATTCAACATCAAATTTCAAGGCCATTCAAATAGTGCAAGATGGTTTTATTTGGATGTAACATGGCCGTAACAACGATATTTTTTTTTTCTTTGGCACAACAACCACTGTCGGTCAAGGGCCTGCCAAGTACCCACTAGTGAAGTGAGCTTGGCTTTCAGTGACTTATTGTTACCATAGCAGGATAGTCAGTCCTTCGTATGAGAGCACGGTCTATTCGGGGCTTGAACCCATGACGGGCATGTTGTTAAGTACGTTAACAACGATAATAGATGGCAACAAAATTCAACATCAAATTTCAAGGCCATTCAAATAGTGCAAGATGGCTTCATTTGGATGAAACATGGCCGTAACAACGATAATAGATGGCAACAAAATTCAACATCAAATTTCAAGGCCATTGAATTAGTGCAAGATGCCTTTATTTGGATGAAACATGGCCGTAACAATGATAATTTTTGTTTTCTTTGGCACAACAACCACTGTCGGTCAAGGGCCTGCCAAGTACCCACTAGTGAAGTGAGCTTGGCTTTCAGTGACTTATTGTTACCATAGCAGGATAGTCAGTCCTTCGTATGGGAGCACGGTCTATTCGCGGCTTGAACCCATGACGGGCATGTTGTTAAGTACGTTAACAACGATAATAGATGGCAACAAACTCAACATCAAATTTCAAGGCCATTGAAATAGTGCAAAATGGCTTCATTTGGATAAAACATGGCCGTAACAACGATAATAGATGGCAACAAAATTCAACATCAAATTTCAAGGCCATTGAAATAGTGCAAGATGCCTTTATTTGGATAAAACATGGCCGTAACAACGATAATAGATGGCAAAAAAACTCAACATCAAATTTCAAGGCCATTCAAATAGTGCAAGATGGCTTCATTTGGATGTAACATGGCCGTAACAACGATAATATATGGCAAAAAAAACTCAACATCAAATTTCAAGGCCATTGAATTAGTGCAAGATGGCTTCATTTGGATGAAACATGGCCGTAACAACGATAATAGATGGCAACAAAATTCAACATCAAATTTCAAGGCCATTCAAATAGTGCAAGATGGCTTCATTTGGATGAAACATGGCCGTAACAACGATGATAGATGGCAACGTAATTCAACATCAAATTTCAAGGCCATTGAATTAGTGCAAGATGCCTTTATATGGATGTAACATGGCCGTAACAACGATAATTTTTTTTTTCACGCTTTGGCACAACAATCACTGTCTGTCAAGAGCCTGCCAAGTACCCACTAGTGAAGTGAGCTTGGCTTTCAGTGACTTATTGTTACCATAGCAGGATAGTCAGTCCTTCGTATGGGAGCACGGTCTATTCGGGGCTTGAACCCATGACGGGCATGTTGTTAAGTACGTTAACAACGATAATAGATGGCAACAAAATTCAACATCAAATTTCAAGGCCATTGAATTAGTGCAAAATGGCTTCATTTGGATGTAACATGGCCGTAACAACGATAATAGATGGCAACAAAATTCAACATCAAATTTCAAGGTCATTCAAATAGTGCAAAATGGCTTCATTTGGATGAAACATGGCCGTAACAACGATAATAGATGGCAACAAAATTCAACATCAAATTTCAAGGCCATTCAAATAGTGCAAAATGCCTTTATTTGGATGAAACATGGCCGTAACAACGATAATTTTTGTTTTCTTTGGCACAACAACCACTGTCGGTCAAGGGCCTGACAAGTACCCACTAGTGAAGTGAGCTTGGCTTTCAGTGACTTATTGTTACCATAGCAGGATAGTCAGTCCTTCGTATGGGAGCACGGTCTATTCGGGGCTTGAATCCATGACGGGCATGTTGTTAAGTACGTTAACAACGATAATAGATGACAACAACATTCAACATCAAATTTCAAGGCCATTCAAATAAAGCAAGATGGCTTCATTTGGATGAAACATGGCCGTAACAACGATAATAGATGGCAACAAAATTCAACATCAAATTTCAAGGCCATTCAAATAGTGCAAGATGCCTTTATTTGGATGAAACATGGCCGTAACAACGATAATTTTTTTTTTTCTTTGGCACAACAACCACTGTCGGTCAAGGGCCTGCCAAGTACCCACTAGTGAAGTGAGCTTGGCTTTCAGTGACTTATTGTTACCATAGCAGGATAGTCAGTCCTACGTATGGGAGCACGGTCTATTCGGGGCTTGAACCCATGACGGGCATGTTGTTAAGTACGTTAACAACGATAATAGATGGCAACAAAATTCAACATCAAATTTCAAGGCCATTCAAATAGTGCAAGATGGCTTCATTTCGATGAAACATGGCCGTAACAACGATAATAGATGGCAACAAACTCAACATCAAATTTCAAGGCCATTGAAATAGTGCAAAATGGCTTCATTTGGATAAAACATGGCCGTAACAACGATAATAGATGGCAACAAAATTCAACATCAAATTTCAAGGCCATTCAAATAGTGCAAGATGGTTTCATTTGGATGAAACATGGCCGTAACAACGATAATAGATGGCAACAAAATTCAACATCAAATTTCAAGGCCATTCAAATAGTGCAAAATGCCTTTATTTGGATGAAACATGGCCGTAACAACGATAATTTTTTTTTTCTTTGGCACAACAACCACTGTCGGTCAAGGGCCTGCCAAGTGCCCACTAGTGAAGTGAGCTTGGCTTTCAGTGACTTATTGTTACCATAGCAGGATAGTCAGTCCTTCGTATGGGAGCACGGTCTATTCGGGGCTTGAACCCATGACGGGCATGTTGTTAAGTACGTTAACAACGATAATAGATGGCAACAAAATTCAACATCAAATTTCAAGGCCATTGAATTAGTGCAAAATGGCTTCATTTGGATGTAACATGGCCGTAACAACGATAATAGATGGCAACAAAATTCAACATCAAATTTCAAGGCCATTCAAATAGTGCAAAATGGCTTCATTTGGATGAAACATGGCCGTAACAACGATAATAGATGGCAACAAAATTCAACATCAAATTTCAAGGCCATTCAAATAGTGCAAGATGCCTTTATTTGGATGAAACATGGCCGTAACAACGATAATTTTTGTTTTCTTTGGCACAACAACCACTGTCGGTCAAGGGCCTGCCAAGTACCCACTAGTGAAGTGAGCTTGGCTTTCAGTGACTTATTGTTACCATAGCAGGATAGTCAGTCCTACGTATGGGAGCACGGTCTATTCGGGGCTTGAACCCATGACGGGCATGTTGTTAAGTACGTTAACAACGATAATAGATGGCAACAAAATTCAACATCAAATTTCAAGGCCATTCAAATAGTGCAAGATGGCTTCATTTGGATGAAACATGGCCGTAACAACGATAATAGATGGCAACAAAATTCAACATCAAATTTCAAGGCCAATGAATTAGTGCAAGATGCCTTTATTTGGATGTAACATGGCCGTAACAACGATAATTTTTTTTTCTTTGGCACAACAACCACTGTCGGTCAAGGGCCTGCCAAGTACCCACTAGTGAAGTGAGCTTGACTTTCAGTGACTTATTGTTACCATAGCAGAATAGTCAGTCCTACGTATGGGAGCACGGTATATTTGGGGCTTGAACACATGACGGGCATGTTGTTAAGTACGTTAACAACGATAATAGATGGCAACAAAATTCAACATCAAATTTCAAGGCCATTCAAATAGTGCAAGATGGCTTCATTTGGATGAAACATGGCCGTAACAACGATAATAGATGGCAACAAAATTCAACATCAAATTTCAAGGCCAATGAATTAGTGCAAGATGACTTCATTTGGTTGAAACATGGCCGTAACAACGATAATAGATGGCAACAACATTCAACATCAAATTTCAAGGCCATTCAAATAGTGCAAGATGGCTTCATTTGGATGAAACATGGCCGTAACAACGATAATAGATGGCAACAAAATTCAACATCAAATTTCAAGGCCATTCAAATAGTGCAAGATGGCTTCATTTGGATGAAACATGGCGATAATTTTGATTTTCTTTTGCACATCAACCACTGTCGGTCAAGGGCCTGCCAAGTACCCACTAGTGAAGTGAGCTTGGCTTTCAGTGACTTATTGTTACCATAGCAGGATAGTCAGTCCTTCGTATGGGAGCACGGTCTATTCGGGGCTTGAACCCATGACGGGCATATTGTTAAGTACGTTAACAACGATAATAGATGGCAACAAAATTCAACATCAAATTTCAAGGCCATTGAATTAGTGCAAAATGGCTTCATTTGGATGTAACATGGCCGTAACAACGATAATAGATGGCAACAAAATTCAACATCAAATTTCAAGGCCATTCAAATAGTGCAAAATGGCTTCATTTGGATGAAACATGGCCGTAACAACGATAATAGATGGCAACAAAATTCAACATCAAATTTCAAGGCCATTCAAATAGTATAAGATGCCTTTATTTGGATGAAACATGGCCGTAACAACGATAATTTTTGTTTTCTTTGGCGCAACAACCACTGTCGGTCAAGGGCCTGCCAAGTACCCACTAGTGAAGTGAGCTTGGCTTTCAGTGACTTATTGTTACCATAGCAGAATAGTCAGTCCTACGTATGGGAGCACGGTATATTTGGGGCTTAAACACATGACGGGCATGTTGTTAAGTACGTTAACAACGATAATAGATGGCAACAAAATTCAACATCAAATTTCAAGGCCATTCAAATAGTGCAAGATGGCTTCATTTGGATGAAACATGGCCGTAACAACGATAATAGATGGCAACAAAATTCAACATCAAATTTCAAGGCCAATGAATTAGTGCAAGATGACTTCATTTGGTTGAAACATGGCCGTAACAACGATAATAGATGGCAACAAGATTCAACATCAAATTTCTAGGCCAATGCATTAGTGCAAGATGCCTTTATTTGGATGTAACATGGCCGTAACAACGATATTTTTTTTTTCTTTGGCACAACAACCACTGTCGGTCAAGGGCCTGCCAAGTACCCACTAGTGAAGTGAGCTTGGCTTTCAGTGACTTATTGTTACCATAGCAGAATAGTCAGTCCTACGTATGGGAGCACGGTATATTTGGGGCTTGAACACATGACGGGCATGTTGTTAAGTACGTTAACAACGATAATAGATGGCAACAAAATTCAACATCAAATTTCAAGGCCATTGAATTAGTGCAAAATGGCTTCATTTGGATGAAACATGGCCGTAACAACGATAATAGATGGCAACAAAATTCAACATCAAATTTCAAGGCCATTCAAATAGTGCAAGATGGCTTCATTTGGATGAAACATGGCCGTAACAACGATAATCTCTTCTTCTTCTTCTTCTTTGGCTCAACAACCGTTGTCGGTCAAGGCCTGCCTGTACCACTTATGGGCTTGGCTTTCAGTGACTAATTGATTTCCCCCCATAGCAGGATAGTCAGTCCTACGTATGGCGGCACGGTCTATTTGGGGATTGAACCCATGACGGGCATGTTGTTAAGTCGTACCAGTAGACGACTGTACTACGAGACCGGCTCAACAACGATAATAGATGGCAACAAAATTCAACATCAAATTTCAAGGCCATTGAATTAGTGCAAGATGCCTTTATTTGGATGAAACATGGCCGTAACAACGATAATTTTTTTTTCTTTGGCACAACAACCACTGTCGGTCAAGGGCCTGCCAAGTACCCACTAGTGAAGTGAGCTTGGCTTTCAGTGACTTATTGTTACCATAGCAGGATAGTCAGTCCTTCGTATGGGAGCACGGTCTATTAGGGGCTTGAACCCATGACGGGCATGTTGTTAAGTACGTTAACAACGATAATAGATGGCAACAAGATTCAACATCAAATTTCAAGGCCATTGAATTAGTGCAAAATGGCTTCATTTGGATGTAACATGGCCGTAACAACGATAATAGATGACAACAAAATTCAACATCAAATTTCAAGGTCATTCAAATAGTGCAAGATGGCTTCATTTGGATGAAACATGGCCGTAACAACGATAATAGATGGCAACAAAATTCAACATCAAATTTCAAGGCCATTCAAATAGTGCAAGATGGCTTCATTTGGATGAAACATGGCAGTAACAACGATAATAGATGGCAAAAAAACTCAACATCAAATTTCAAGGCCATTCAAATAGTGCAAGATGGCTTCATTTGGATGAATCATGGCCGTAACAACGATAATATATGGCAACAAAATTCAACATCAAATTTCAAGGCCATTCAAATAGTGCAAGATGGCTTCATTTGGATGAAACATGGCCGTAACAACGATAATAGATGGCAAAAAAACTCAACATCAAATTTCAAGGCCATTCAAATAGTGCAAGATGGCTTCATTTGGATGAATCATGGCCGTAACAACGATAATAGATGGCAACAAAATTCAACATCAAATTTCAAGGCCATTCAAATAGTGCAAGATGGCTTCATTTGGATGAAACATGGCCGTAACAACGATAATATATGGCAACAAAATTCAACATCAAATTTCAAGGCCATTGAATTAGTGCAAGATGCCTTTATTTGGATGAAACATGGCCGTAACAACGATAATATATGGCAACAAAATTCAACATCAAATTTCAAAGCCATTGAATTAGTGCAAGATGCCTTTATTTGGATGTAACATGGCCGTAACAACGATAATTTTTTTTTCTTTGGCACAACAACCACTGTCGGTCAAGGGCCTGCCAAGTACCCACTAGTGAAGTGAGCTTGGCTTTCAGTGACTTATTGTTACCATAGCAGGATAGTCAGTCATCAAGGCCAATGAATTAGTGCAAGATGGCTTCATTTGGATGTAACATGGCCGTAACAACGATAATTTTTTTTTCTTTGGCACAACAACCACTGTCGGTCAAGGGCCTGCCGAGTACCCACTAGTGAAGTGAGCTTGGCTTTCAGTGACTTATTGTTACCATAGCAGGATAGTCAGTCATCAAGGCCAATGAATTAGTGCAAGATGCCTTTATTTGGATGTAACATGGCCGTAACAACGATAATTTTTTTTTCTTTGGCACAACAACCACTGTCGGTCAAGGGCCTGCCAAGTACCCACTAGTGAAGTGAGCTTGGCTTTCAGTGACTTATTGTAACCATAGCAGAATAGTCAGTCCTACGTATGGGAGCACGGTATATTTGGGGCTTGAACACATGACGGGCATGTTGTTAAGTACGTTAACAACAATAATAGATGGCAAAAAAATTCAACATCAAATTTCAAGGCCATTCAAATAGTGCAAGATGGCTTCATTTGGATAAAACATGGCCGTAACAACGATAATAGATGGCAACAAAATTCAACATCAAATTTCAAGGCCATTCAAATAGTGCAAGATGGTTTCATTTGGATGAAACATGGCCGTAACAACGATAATAGATGGCAACAAAATTCAACATCAAATTTCAAGGCCATTCAAATAGTGCAAGATGGCTTCATTTGGATGAAACATGGGCGTAACAACGATAATAGATGGCAACAAAATTCAACATCAAATTTCAAAGCCACTGAATTAGTGCAAGATGGCTTCATTTGGATGAATCATGGCCGTAACAACGATAATAGATGGCAACAAAATTCAACATCAAATTTCAAGGCCATTCAAATAGTGCAAGATGGCTTCATTTGGATGAAACATGGCCGTAACAACGATAATAGATGGCAAAAAAACTCAACATCAAATTGCAAGGCCATTGAATTAGTGCAAGATGGCTTCATTTGGATGAAACATGGCCGTAACAACGATAATAGATGGCAACAAAATTCAACATCAAATTTCAAAGCCATTGAATTAGTGCAAGATGGCTTCATTTGGATGAAACATGGCCGTAACAACGATAATAGATGGCAACAAAATTCAACATCAAATTTCAAGGCCATTCAAATAGTGCAAGATGGCTTCATTTGGATTAAACATGGCCAAAACAACGATAATAGATGGCAACAAAATTCAACATCAAATTTCAAGGCCAATGAATTAGTGCAAGATGCCTTTATTTGGATGAAACATGGCCGTAACGAGGATAATAGATGGCAAAAAAACTCAACATCAAATTTCAAGGCCATTCAAATAGTGCAAGATGGCTTCATTTGGATGAAACATGGCCGTAACAACGAAAATAGATGGCAACAAAATTCAACATCAAATTTCAAGGACATTCAAATAGTGCAAGATGGCTTCATTTGGATGAAACATGGCCGTAACAACGATAATAGATGGCAACAAAATTCAACATCAAATTTCAAGGCCAATAAATTAGTGCAAGATGCCTTTATTTGGATGAAACATGGCCGTAACAAGGATAATAGATGGCAACAAAATTCAACATCAAATTTCAAGGCCATTCAAATAGTGCAAGATGGCTTCATTTGGATGAAACATGGGCGTAACAACGATAATAGATGGCAACAAAACTCAACATCAAATTTCAAGGCCATTGAAATAGTGCAAAATGGCTTCATTTGGATAAAACATGGCCGTAACAACGATAATAGATGGCAAAAAAACTCAACATCAAATTTCAAGGCCATTGAATTAGTGCAAGATGGCTTCATTTGGATGAATCATGGCCGTAACAACGATAATAGATGGCAACAAAATTCAACATCAAATTTCAAGGCCAATGAATTAGTGCAAGATGCCTTTATTTGTGTAACATGGCCGTAACAACGATAATTTTTTTTTTCTTTGGCACAACAACCACTGTCGGTCAAGGGCCTGCCAAGTACCCACTAGTGAAGTGAGCTTGGCTTTCAGTGACTTATTGTTACCATAGCAGGATAGTCAGTCCTACGTATGGGAGCACGGTCTATTTAGGGCTTGAACCCATGACGGGCATGTTGTTAAGTACGTTAACAACGATAATAGATGGCAACAAAATTCAACATCAAATTTCAAGGCCATTGAATTAGTGCAAAATGGCTTCATTTGGATGAAACATGGCCGTAACAACGATAATAGATGGCAAAAAAACTCAACATCAAATTTCAAGGCCATTCAAATAGTGCAAGATGGCTTCATTTGGATGAATCATGGCCGTAACAACGATAATATATGGCAACAAAATTCAACATCAAATTTCAAGGCCATTCAAATAGTGCAAGATGGCTTCATTTGGATGAAACATGGCCGTAACAACGATAATAGATGGCAAAAAAACTCAACATCAAATTTCAAGGCCATTCAAATAGTGCAAGATGGCTTCATTTGGATGAATCATGGCCGTAACAACGATAATATATGGCAACAAAATTCAACATCAAATTTCAAGGCCATTCAAATAGTGCAAGATGGCTTCATTTGGATGAAACATGGCCGTAACAACGATAATATATGGCAACAAAATTCAACATCAAATTTCAAGGCCATTGAATTAGTGCAAGATGCCTTTATTTGGATGAAACATGGCCGTAACAACGATAATATATGGCAACAAAATTCGACATCAAATTTCAAAGCCATTGAATTAGTGCAAGATGCCTTTATTTGGATGTAACATGGCCGTAACAACGATAATTTTTTTTTCTTTGGCACAACAACCACTGTCGGTCAAGGGCCTGCCAAGTACCCACTAGTGAAGTGAGCTTGGCTTTCAGTGACTTATTGTTACCATAGCAGGATAGTCAGTCATCAAGGCCAATGAATTAGTGCAAGATGCCTTTATTTGGATGTAACATGGCCGTAACAACGATAATTTTTTTTTCTTTGGCACAACAACCACTGTCGGTCAAGGGCCTGCCGAGTACCCACTAGTGAAGTGAGCTTGGCTTTCAGTGACTTATTGTTACCATAGCAGGATAGTCAGTCATCAAGGCCAATGAATTAGTGCAAGATGCCTTTATTTGGATGTAACATGGCCGTAACAACGATAATTTTTTTTTCTTTGGCACAACAACCACTGTCGGTCAAGGACCTGCCAAGTACCCACTAGTGAAGTGAGCTTGGCTTTCAGTGACTTATTGTAACCATAGCAGAATAGTCAGTCCTACGTATGGGAGCACGGTATATTTGGGGCTTAAACACATGACGGGCATGTTGTTAAGTACGTTAACAACAATAATAGATGGCAAAAAAATTCAACATCAAATTTCAAGGCCATTCAAATAGTGCAAGATGGCTTCATTTGGATAAAACATGGCCGTAACAACGATAATAGATGGCAACAAAATTCAACATCAAATTTCAAGGCCATTCAAATAGTGCAAGATGGTTTCATTTGGATGAAACATGGCCGTAACAACGATAATAGATGGCAACAAAATTCAACATCAAATTTCAAGGCCATTCAAATAGTGCAAGATGGCTTCATTTGGATGAAACATGGCCGTAACAACGATAATAGATGGCAACAAAATTCAACATCAAATTTCAAAGCCATTGAATTAGTGCAAGATGGCTTCATTTGGATGAATCATGGCCGTAACAACGATAATAGATGGCAACAAAATTCAACATCAAATTTCAAGGCCATTCAAATAGTGCAAGATGGCTTCATTTGGATGAAACATGGCCGTAACAACGATAATAGATGGCAAAAAAACTCAACATCAAATTGCAAGGCCATTGAATTAGTGCAAGATGGCTTCATTTGGATGAAACATGGCCGTAACAACGATAATAGATGGCAACAAAATTCAACATCAAATTTCAAAGCCATTGAATTAGTGCAAGATGGCTTCATTTGGATGAAACATGGCCGTAACAACGATAATAGATGGCAACAAAATTCAACATCAAATTTCAAGGCCATTCAAATAGTGCAAGATGGCTTCATTTGGATTAAACATGGCCAAAACAACGATAATAGATGGCAACAAAATTCAACATCAAATTTCAAGGCCAATGAATTAGTGCAAGATGCCTTTATTTGGATGAAACATGGCCGTAACGAGGATAATAGATGGCAAAAAAACTCAACATCAAATTTCAAGGCCATTCAAATAGTGCAAGATGGCTTCATTTGGATGAAACATGGCCGTAACAACGAAAATAGATGGCAACAAAATTCAACATCAAATTTCAAGGACATTCAAATAGTGCAAGATGGCTTCATTTGGATGAAACATGGCCGTAACAACGATAATAGATGGCAACAAAATTCAACATCAAATTTCAAGGCCAATAAATTAGTGCAAGATGCCTTTATTTGGATGAAACATGGCCGTAACAAGGATAATAGATGGCAACAAAATTCAACATCAAATTTCAAGGCCATTCAAATAGTGCAAGATGGCTTCATTTGGATGAAACATGGGCGTAACAACGATAATAGATGGCAACAAAACTCAACATCAAATTTCAAGGCCATTGAAATAGTGCAAAATGGCTTCATTTGGATAAAACATGGCCGTAACAACGATAATAGATGGCAAAAAAACTCAACATCAAATTTCAAGGCCATTGAATTAGTGCAAGATGGCTTCATTTGGATGAATCATGGCCGTAACAACGATAATAGATGGCAACAAAATTCAACATCAAATTTCAAGGCCAATGAATTAGTGCAAGATGCCTTTATTTGTGTAACATGGCCGTAACAACGATAATTTTTTTTTCTTTGGCACAACAACCACTGTCGGTCAAGGGCCTGCCAAGTACCCACTAGTGAAGTGAGCTTGGCTTTCAGTGACTTATTGTTACCATAGCAGGATAGTCAGTCCTACGTATGGGAGCACGGTCTATTTAGGGCTTGAACCCATGACGGGCATGTTGTTAAGTACGTTAACAACGATAATAGATGGCAACAAAATTCAACATCAAATTTCAAGGCCATTCAAATAGTGCAAGATGGCTTCATTTGGATGAAACATGGCCGTAACAACGATAATAGATGGCAACAAAATTCAACATCAAATTTCAAGGCCATTCAAATAGTGCAAGATGGCTTCATTTGGATGAAACATGGCCGTAACAACGATAATAGATGGCAACAAAATTCAACATCAAATTTCAAGGCCAATGAATTAGTGCAAGATGCCTTTATTTGGATGTAACATGGCCGTAACAACGATAATTTTTTTTTTCTTTGGCACAACAACCACTGTCGGTCAAGAGCCTGCCAAGTACCCACTAGTGAAGTGAGCTTGGCTTTCAGTGACTTATTGTTACCATAGCAGAATAGTCAGTCCTACGTATGGGAGCACGGTCTATTCGGGGCTTGAACCCATGACGGGCATGTTGTTAAGTACGTTAACAACGATAATAGATGGCAACAAAATTCAACATCAAATTTCAAGGCCATTGAATTAGTGCAAAATGGCTTCATTTGGATGAAACATGGCCGTAACAACGATAATAGATGGCAACAAAATTCAACATCAAATTTCAAGGCCATTCAAATAGTGCAAGATGGCTTCATTTGGATGAAACATGGCCGTAACAACGATAATCTCTTCTTCTTCTTCTTCTTTGGCTCAACAACCGTTGTCGGTCAAGGCCTGCCTGTACCACTTATGGGCTTGGCTTTCAGTGACTAATTGATTTCCCCCCATAGCAGGATAGTCAGTCCTACGTATGGCGGCACGGTCTATTTGGGGATTGAACCCATGACGGGCATGTTGTTAAGTCGTACCAGTAGACGACTGTACTACGAGACCGGCTCAACAACGATAATAGATGGCAACAAAATTCAACATCAAATTTCAAGGGCATTGAATTAGTGCAAGATGCCTTTATTTGGATGAAACATGGCCGTAACAACGATAATTTTTTTTTTTCTTTGGCACAACAACCACTGTCGGTCAAGGGCCTGCCAAGTACCCACTAGTGAAGTGAGCTTGGCTTTCAGTGACTTATTGTTACCATCGCAGGATAGTCAGTCCTTCGTATGGGAGCACGGTCTATTAGGGGCTTGAACCCATGACGGGCATGTTGTTAAGTACGTTAACAACGATAATAGATGGCAACAAAATTCAACATCAAATTTCAAGGCCATTGAATTAGTGCAAAATGGCTTCATTTGGATGAAACATGGCCGTAACAACGATAATAGATGGCAACAAAATTCAACATCAAATTTCAAGGCCATTCAAATAGTGCAAGATGGCTTCATTTGGATGAAACATGGCCGTAACAACGATAATAGATGGCAAAAAAACTCAACATCACATTTCAAGGCCATTCAAATAGTGCAAGATGGCTTCGTTTGGATGAATCATGGCCGTAACAACGATAATATATGGCAACAAAATTCAACATCAAATTTCAAGGCCATTCAAATAGTGCAAGATGGCTTCATTTGGATGAAACATGGCCGTAACAACGATAATATAGGGCAACAAAATTCAACATCAAATTTCAAGGCCATTGAATTAGTGCAAGATGCCTTTATTTGGATGTAACATGGCCGTAACAACGATAATATATGGCAACAAAATTCAACATCAAATTTCAAAGCCATTGAATTAGTGCAAGATGCCTTTATTTGGATGTAACATGGCCGTAACAACGATAATTTTTTTTTCTTTGGCACAACAACCACTGTCGGTCAAGGGCCTGCCAAGTACCCACTAGTGAAGTGAGCTTGGCTTTCAGTGACTTATTGTTACCATAGCAGGATAGTCAGTCATCAAGGCCAATGAATTAGTGCAAGATGCCTTTATTTGGATGTAACATGGCCGTAACAACGATAATTTTTTTTTCTTTGGCACAACAACCACTGTCGGTCAAGGGCCTGCCAAGTACCCACTAGTGAAGTGAGCTTGGCTTTCAGTGACTTATTGTTACCATAGCAGGATAGTCAGTCCGACGTATGGGAGCACGGTCTATTCATTTAGTCTTCAACATCAAATTTCAAGGCCAATGAATTAGTGCAAGATGCCTTTATTTGGATGTAACATGGCCGTAACAACGATAATTTTTTTTTCTTTGGCACAACAACCACTGTCGGTCAAGGGCCTGCCAAGTACCCACTAGTGAAGTGAGCTTGGCTTTCAGTGACTTATTGTTACCATAGCAGAATAGTCAGTCCTACGTATGGGAGCACGGTATATTTGGGGCTTGAACACATGACGGGCA
This sequence comes from Anopheles gambiae, assembly GCF_943734735.2. NCBI lineage: Eukaryota > Metazoa > Arthropoda > Insecta > Diptera > Culicidae > Anopheles > Anopheles gambiae. The sequence goes on from NW_026902718.1 coordinate 369,475, forward strand.
TGTTGTTAAGTACGTTAACAACAATAATAGATGGCAAAAAAATTCAACATCAAATTTCAAGGCCATTCAAATAGTGCAAGATGGCTTCATTTGGATAAAACATGGCCGTAACAACGATAATAGATGGCAACAAAATTCAACATCAAATTTCAAGACCATTCAAATAGTGCAAGATGGCTTCATTTGGATGAAACATGGCCGTAACAACGATAATAGATGGCAACAAAATTCAACATCAAATTTCAAGGCCATTGAATTAGAGCAAGATGGCTTCATTTGGATGAAACATGGCCGTAACAACGATAATAGATGGCAAAAAAACTCAACATCAAATTTCAAGGCCATTAAAATAGTGCAAGATGGCTTCATTTGGATGAATCATGGCCGTAACAACGATAATAAATGGCAACAAAATTCAACATCAAATTTCAAGGCCATTCAAATAGTGCAAGATGGCTTCATTTGGATGAAACATGGCCGTAACAACGATAATAGATGGCAAAAAAACTCAACATCAAATTGCAAGGCCATTGAATTAGTGCAAGATGGCTTCATTTGGATGAAACATGGCCGTAACAACGATAATAGATGGCAACAAAATTCAACATCAAATTTCAAAGCCATTGAATTAGTGCAAGATGGCTTCATTTGGATGAAACATGGCCGTAACAACGATAATAGATGGCAACAAAATTCAACATCAAATTTCAAGGCCATTCAAATAGTGCAAGATGGCTTCATTTGGATGAAACATGGCCAAAACAACGAAAATAGATGACAACAAAATTCAACATCAAATTTCAAGGCCAATGAATTAGTGCAAGATGCCTTTATTTGGATGAAACATGGCCGTAACAAGGATAATAGATGGCAAAAAAACTCAACATCAAATTTCAAGGCCATTCAAATAGTGCAAGATGGCTTCATTTGGATGAAACATGGCCGTAACAACGAAAATAGATGGCAAAAAAAAATTCAACATCAAATTTCAAGGACATTCAAATAGTGCAAGATGGCTTCATTTGGATGAAACATGGCCGTAACAACGATAATAGATGGCAACAAGATTCAACATCAAATTTCAAGGCCAATGAATTAGTGCAAGATGCCTTTATTTGGATGAAACATGGCCGTAACAAGGATAATAGATGGCAACAAAATTCAACATCAAATTTCAAGGCCATTCAAATAGTGCAAGATGGCTTCATTTGGATGAAACATGGGCGTAACAACGATAATAGATGGCAACAAAACTCAACATCAAATTTCAAGGCCATTGAAATAGTGCAAAATGGCTTCATTTGGATAAAACATGGCCGTAACAACGATAATAGATGGCAACAAAATTCAACATCAAATTTCAAGGCCATTCAAATAGTGCAAGATGGCTTAATTTGGATAAAACATGGCCAAAACAACGATAATAGATGGCAACAAAATTCAACATCAAATTTCAAGGCCAATGAATTAGTGCAAGATGCCTTTATTTGGATGAAACATGGCCGTAACAAGGATAATAGATGGCAAAAAAACTCAACATCAAATTTCAAGGCCATTCAAATAGTGCAAGATGGCTTCATTTGGATGAAACATGGCCGTAACAACGAAAATAGATGGCAACAAAATTCAACATCAAATTTCAAGGACATTCCAATAGTGCAAGATGGCTTCATTTGGATGAAACATGGCCGTAACAACGATAATAGATGGCAACAAATTTCATCATCAAATTTCAAGGACATTCAAAAAGTGCATATGGCTTCATTTGGATGAAACATGGCCGTAACAACGAAAATAGATGGCAACAAAATTCAACATCAAATTTCAAGGCCATTCAAATAAAGCAAGATGGCTTCATTTGGATGAAACATGGCCGTAACAACGATAATAGATGGCAACAAAATTCAACATCAAATTTCAAGGCCAATGAATTAGTGCAAGATGCCTTTATTTGGATGAAACATGACCGTAACAACGATAATAGATGGCAACAAAACTCAACATCAAATTTCAAGGCCATTCAAATAGTGCAAGATGGTTTCATTTGGATGAAACATGGCCGTAACAACGATAATAGATGGCAACAAAATTCAACATTCAATTTCAAGGCCATTCAAATAGTGCAAGATGGCTTCATTTGGATGAAACATGGCCGAAACAACGATAATAGATGGCAACAAAATTCAACATCAAATTTCAAGGCCATTCAAATAAAGCAAGATGGCTTCATTTGGATGAAACATGGCCGTAACAACGATAATAGATGGCAACAAAATTCAACATCAAATTTCAAGGCCATTGAATTAGTGCAAGATGCCTTTATTTGAATGAAACATGGCCGTAACAACGATAATAGATGGCAACAAAATTCAACATCAAATTTCGAGGCCATTCAAATAAAGCAAGATGGCTTCATTTGCATGAAACATGGCCGTAACAACGATAATAGATGGCAACAAAATTCAACATCAAATTTCAAGGCCATTCAAATAAAGCAAGATGGCTTCATTTGGATGAAACATGGCCGTAACAACGATAATAGATGGCAACAAAATTCAACATCAAATTTCAAGGCCATTCAAATAGTGCAATATGGCTTCATTTGGATAAAACATGGCCGTAACAACGATAATAGATGGCAAAAAAACTCAACATCAAATTTCAAGGCCATTCAAATAGTGCAAGATGGTTTCATTTGGATGAAACATGGCCGTAACAACGATAATAGATGGCAAAAAAACTCAACATCAAATTTCAAGGCCATTCAAATAGTGCAAGATGGCTTCATTTGGATGAAACATGGCCGTAACAACGATAATAGATGGCAACAAACTCAACATCAAATTTCAAGGCCATTGAAATAGTGCAATATGGCTTCATTTGGATAAAACATGGCCGTAACAACGAAAATAGATGGCAACAAAATTCAACATCAAATTTCAAGGACATTCCAATAGTGCAAGATGGCTTCATTTGGATGAAACATGGCCGTAACAACGATAATAGATGGCAACAAAATTCAACATCAAATTTCAAGGCCATTCAAATAGTGCAATATGGCTTCATTTGGATGAAACATGGCCGTAACAACGATAATAGATGGCAACAAAATTCAACATCAAATTTCAAGGCCATTAAAATAGTGCAAGATGGCTTCATTTGGATGAATCATGGCCGTAACAACGATAATAGATGGCAACAAAACTCAACATCAAATTTCAAGGCCATTCAAATAGTGCAAGATGGTTTCATTTGGATGAAACATGGCCGTAACAACGATAATAGATGGCAACAAAATTCAACATCAAATTTCAAGGCCATTCAAATAGTGCAAGATGGCTTCATTTGGATAAAACATGGCCGTAACAACGAAAATAGATGGCAACAAAATTCAACATCAAATTTCAAGGCCAATGAATTAGTGCAAGATGCCTTTATTTGGATGAAACATGGCCGTAACAAGGATAATAGATGGCAAAAAAACTCATCACCAAATTTCAAGGACATTCAAATAGTGCATATGGCTTCATTTGGATGAAACATGGGCGTAACAACGATAATAGATGGCAACAACATTCAACATCAAATTTCAAGGACATTCAAATAGTGCATATGGCTTCATTTGGATGAAACATGGCCGTAACAACGATAATAGATGGCAAAAAAACTCAACATCAAATTTCAAGGCCATTCAAATAGTGCAAGATGGTTTCATTTGGATGAAACATGGCCGTAACAACGATAATAGATGGCAAAAAAACTCAACATCAAATTTCAAGGCCATTCAAATAGTGCAAGATGGCTTCATTTGGATGAAACATGGCCGTAACAACGATAATAGATGGCAACAAACTCAACATCAAATTTCAAGGCCATTGAAATAGTGCAATATGGCTTCATTTGGATAAAACATGGCCGTAACAACGAAAATAGATGGCAACAAAATTCAACATCAAATTTCAAGGACATTCCAATAGTGCAAGATGGCTTCATTTGGATGAAACATGGCCGTAACAACGATAATAGATGGCAACAAAATTCAACATCAAATTTCAAGGCCATTCAAATAGTGCAATATGGCTTCATTTGGATGAAACATGGCCGTAACAACGATAATAGATGGCAACAAAATTCAACATCAAATTTCAAGGCCATTAAAATAGTGCAAGATGGCTTCATTTGGATGAATCATGGCCGTAACAACGATAATAGATGGCAACAAAACTCAACATCAAATTTCAAGGCCATTCAAATAGTGCAAGATGGTTTCATTTGGATGAAACATGGCCGTAACAACGATAATAGATGGCAACAAAATTCAACATCAAATTTCAAGGCCATTCAAATAGTGCAAGATGGCTTCATTTGGATGAAACATGGCCGAAACAACGATAATAGATGGCAACAAAATTCAACATCAAATTTCAAGGCCATTCAAATAAAGCAAGATGGCTTCATTTGGATGAAACATGGCCGTAACAACGATAATAGATGGCAACAAAATTCAACATCAAATTTCAAGGCCATTCAAATAGTGCAATATGGCTTCATTTGGATAAAACATGGCCGTAACAACGATAATAGATGGCAAAAAAAACTGAACATCAAATTTCAAGGCCATTCAACTAGTGCAAGATGGCTTCATTTGGATGAAACATGGCCGTAACAACGATAATAGATGGCAACAAAATTCAACATTCAATTTCAAGGCCATTCAAATAGTGCAAGATGGCTTCATTTGGATGAAACATAGCCGTAACAACGATAATAGATGGCAACAAAACTCAACATCAAATTTCAAGGCCATTCAAATAGTGCAATATGGCTTCATTTGGATGAAACATGGCCGTAACAACGATAATAGATGGCAACAAAATTCAACATCAAATTTCAAGGTCATTGAATTAGTGCAAGATGGCTTCATTTGGATGAAACATGGCCGTAACAACGATAATAGATGGCAAAAAAACTCAACATCAAATTTCAAGTATATTCAAATCGTGCAATATGGCTTCATTTGGATGAAACATGGCCGTAACAACGATAATAGATGGCAAAAAAACTCAACATCAAATTTCAAGAGCATTCAAATAGTGCAATATGGCTTCATTTGGATGAAACATGGCCGTAACAACGATAATAGATGGCAACAAAATTCAACATTCAATTTCAAGGCCATTCAACTAGAGCAAGATGGCTTCATTTGGATGAAACATGGCCGTAACAACGATAATAGATGGCAACAAAATTCAACATCAAATTTCAAGGCCATTCAAATAGTGCAAGATGGCTTCATTTGGATGAAACATGGCCGAAACAACGAAAATAGATGGCAACAAAATTCAACATCAAATTTCAAGGCCATTCAAATAGTGCAAGATGGCTTCATTTGGATGAAACATGGCCGTAACAACGATAATAGATGGCAACAAAACTCAACATCAAATTTCAAGGCCATTCAAATAGTGCAAGATGGCTTTATTTGGATGAAACATGGCCGTAACAACGGTAATAGATGGCAACAAAATTCAACATCAAATTTCAAGGCCATTGAAATAGTGCAAGATGGCTTCATTTGGATGAAACATGGCCGTAACAACAATAATGGCCATGCGTGCCACGATAAGGATGTGTGTATTTTCCGATAGAAACTGACTGCTGGAGCGAAGTGCGCGCCCGACCGCACCACGCGATGACACAAATTAGGGAAGAAACAAAGAAAAACCAACCAAAGCAACCTTCGCCGGTACTGTGCGCACAGGTAGAAGAAGGCAGAGCGCGAGAGCGAGAGAGGTGTAGTGTTTTTTCTCTGTCTCTGGCTCTGTGTAGTGGTGGACTGTACGCGAAAAACATTGGTGTCGCTTCAATGACATACGGCGCACGCACACTACCGGACCACGGCTTATTGCGACGAGTTTTGTGGTGCGCAGCGCGTAGGCGCACAGGTAATACGCAGGGCCGAATACACACAGAGCGATGCGACAGCTACCAATACGCAGGGCGCTGCTGCCGTGTCCTTTTTTTCTTCTTGCAGTCGTCGCTGTTTCTATGCACACACAGCCATACGCAGCGATTATTTGAACACAGACGCAAACAAACAGTGGCTCGTTTGGTCCGTCCATATCGCGCCGTCGTTGCGCAAAGTGCGTATGCGTGACCAAGTGCGTTGTGTTGGTGTTGGTCGGGGAAGACCGCGCAAACTGCGTTTTCCTTTTACGGGGTATGCTGCTTCTCTTCTCTACGCTTGCTGGGACAGGGTTTGTTGTAAAAGTAATTGCATTTTTAGCACACAGAAATTCAAGCACGCGCAACAGAGCCGTGCCATGCGTTTCCAGTTTACGCGCACGAGACGAGCTAAGCTAACCCCGCGCCAAGCACGCACTCAGCTTATTTAATTTTCGTGCACTTTCCATCAACCTGTTGCACTGTCCCAAAACCGTCCACCATCTCCACCCCCATCGACTTTTACACACACACACACACACACACACACACACACACACACACACACACACACACACACACTCACACACACACACATACACTGACTTCAAAACCACTTGCGAAACGTTTTAGATGGAGGGACGCACACACGGCTGGGTTAAACCGCTCATTTCACTTCCTTCACGCCAGGGTCACATACACGCACGCACGCACACACCCAACGCAAACGAACCGACGTGTCACGTCGGGTGGCTGGGAGCGTTACAATGCGGGAGGGGAGGGGGGGAATACCACATTCGCAACGATACCCACCCACAACCCTTCTCACAACTCACTCCGTACACGTATACGACCATACGGGCGACCATACTTTGCCTGTCCCTGCCCCACACTCTCCCCGCACAACCGTAGATTCGGTAATTTCTGGTTGCAACCTACGCGATCGATCGATTTCTTTTTCTACTTCGACGATACCTTCGTATTGCGTGTACGGGGAAGTGCGTACCTTCGCTCAGTGGTTTGAGGTTCGTCGTTTGACAGATGGAAAACACAGTGAAGGACCAAGGTGGATTTAAAAATATCAGGTGGTGGACTCTAGTGCATTTTGACAATTCGTCACTTGACGTAAGGTCCCCAGGATTCAAACTTTGTTTACATTAATTAAATTTGTTCATATAATTTATCTACCCCATTTTTTCGAATAAATATTCTTTAAAAATATATTTTGGACTTTGTGAGTATTTCTTATTCAACATTGAAACATACATTAAAGTGTGTTATTTTGTGTTATTCTGTGAATTTATTCTAGAATTCTTTGTGTTTTCGACATTTTTGATGATAAAAATTAAGCAATCATTTTTTTTTTCAATTTTTACCTTAATTCCTCATTATCTACGAGCCGCATGGACAATTTACTTGAGATTAGAACTCATGCTAGCATGATTTTAAATTTCGTGCATAAACAAATCATCAAATCTTTTGTTAATATATTACGTTTTTTCGATAAAATCAATAGACACACTAAAATGCACATAATAACAAAGAAATCTGTTATATTTGCTAAGCTTTGTGTGCGGAAACCAATGGTCAACGGTTCTAAAATGACGTAAAGTTCCTCAACTATGGCGACCCCCCCAAAGGCCCTATTCCACCACCTGATATTTTTAATCCACCTTGGAGGTGCACTGTCAGACACAAACAAACAAACAAGACAAACATGTCAAATCCCATACATTTTTCATGTTCGATGTCGTGTTCGATTGGTGCTAGAGCGCCGGGTAAGCGGTGGCCACATGAAGCAACGATATAGCACACAAACAAAAAGAGAAAATAAACAATCAAAATTCACATGAAAGAGATCAAACAAAGGGAATACGGAGCAAAACAGCCTATTTATGAAAAAATAAATTATTTTTTTCCGTCTGTGAATTCTCCCCACTGTCAAACAGTGTGGCCAGATTATTTTGGCGGTTTTTGGTAGGCGCATCAAAATTTTATCGGTAGTTTTCGGTAGGTTAAAACTCGAAACTTAACTGAGTTAAAAGAAGTGAAAGCGAAAGAAGTGTTCAACGGGGGGTGGGGGGGGGGGGGTTTGGTTACGCTAATGCGCAAAATGAAAGTTCCATCTCACGAGAATATGCATCCTTTATCTAGGAGATGGATTAGATTTGGTTCAGCGGTCACACAAATGAAGTTCTTTTTGAAGTGTCGCTCTGAAAATTTTACTAGGAATTCTAAGCCAAAGAAGGACTAGATGCTAATTTTGTTTCCCCAGTTCTTTTTCTCGGGGCTCCACGCGACCGCTTAGGGCCGCAGCAGTTTGATTAATTTGATTGTTTTGATTGTTTGGCTGAGTGTTATAGTTCAATGATTAAAAAAAATGAGATTTTTTCCTTCAAACTCTACACTTTCCCTAGACATCGGTATTTCTGGTCACTTTGCCCACATGTTAACCGTCCAAATAGACATAGAGCGACAACGTCGCGCGCGACGAAAAATAGCTCAAAATTTCACTTGGTGTAGATCAAAGTAGCTCATTTGACTTTGTCAACCAACTTGTTTTTTATTTGAAAACAGACAAAAATGGGTTAAAATGTGTTGAAATCTATTTTTTGCGTTTGGCATATATCTGTCTTTTGAAAAAACTAGATAATTCGATTATTTAGGATGAAGCAAATTGTCGCGCGCGACTGTTTTCAAAATTGAGCTACTATTTTCGCGCGCGAAGTCGTCGCGCGCGACGTTGTCACTGTATGTCTATTTGGACGGTAAGGCGGCCACCGTCGTAAAACCGTCGCAAAACGTCAAAACCGACGTCACAAGTACTTAAAAACGACGTCGCCAGCGAGGGAAAATCGCAACGATTTGGAGGCGCTTGCGACGGTCTTTTTTGACGTTTTGCCACGGTTTTTGACCTTTCGAGCGAGCTTTTGCCCTGCGGTCCAGAGTGGCCAGACTATGTTTTCAGATTTCGGCAGGAGCACTGTTGAGACTGCACTGACGCGACAATTTAAATTTGATCAATTATTTTAACGATAATTTTTTAAAAACTTTAACCACTGACAGCGAGATTCAATTTCAAATTTAAATGATTTTCTTTGACGAGCAATTCTCGGAATCCACACAACTGACATTTTCTACTTATTATGAACATTAAATTTTAACGGATAAAATTTTGAATTCCCAACGCATGTTACATTTTTCAAGTGCCAGGTTTCAAACGTGCATCAGCGCGATGAGTAACAAATGAGCATAGCATAGCAAAAGACTGAAAAATCAAATTTCTGTGATTTCGGTAGGATAAATGGAAAATCGGTAGTTTTAGGGCGGTCATCTGTGAATCGGTAGGCATATAAAAAATCGGTAGGAATACAGATATATCGGTTCAGATCAAGGTGGATTTAAAAATATCAGGTGGTGGACTCTAGTGCATTTTGACAATTCGTCACTTGACGTAAGGTCCCCAGGATTCAAACTTTGTTTACATTAATTAAATTTGTTCATATAATTTATCTACCCCATTTTTTCGATTAAACATTCTTTAAAAATATATTTTGGACTTCGCGAGTTCTTATTTAACATTAAAACATGGATAAAAGTGTGTTATTTTGTGTTATTCCGTGAATTTATTCTATAATTCATTGTGTTTTGGACATTTTTGATGATAAAAATTAAGAAAGCATTATTTTTTTCAATTCTCACATTAATTCCTCATTATCTACGAGCCGCATGGACAATTTACGTGAGATTAGAACTCTTACTCGCATGATTTTAAATTTCGTGCATAAACAAATCATCAAATCTTTTGTTAAAATATCTAATTTTTTCGACAAAATCAATAGACATACAAAAATGCACATAATAACAAAGAAATCTGTTCTTTTTGCTAAGCTTTGTGAGCGGAAACCAATGGTTAACGGTTCTAAAATGACGTAAAGTCCCTCAACTATGGCGACCCCCCAAAAGCCCTAATCCACCACCTGATATTTTTAATTCACCTTGGGTTCAGATATTCTGGTCTCTCTACTGTCAAAAGCAAATTGGAATGTCTAGCTTTGGCCGCGGGTCCTTCACCAAGGTGGATTAAAAATATCAGGTGGTGGATTAGGGCCTTTGGGGGGGTCGCCATAGTTGAGGGACTTTACGTCATTTTAGAACCGTTGACCATTGGTTTCCGCACACAAAGCTTAGCAAATATAACAGATTTCTTTGTTATTATGTGCATTTTAGTGTGTCTATTGATTTTATCGAAAAAACGTAATATATTAACAAAAGATTTGATGATTTGTTTATGCACGAAATTTAAAATCATGCTAGCATGAGTTCTAATCTCAAGTAAATTGTCCATGCGGCTCGTAGATAATGAGGAATTAAGGTAAAAATTGAAAAAAAAATGATTTCTTAATTTTTATCATCAAAAAAGTCGAAAACACAAAGAATTCTAGAATAAATTCACAGAATAACACAAAATAACACACTTTAATGTATGGTTCAATGTTGAATAAGAAATACTCACAAAGTCCAAAATATATTTTTAAAGAATATTTATTCGAAAAAATGGGGTAGATAAATTATATGAACAAATTTAATTAATGTAAACAAAGTTTGAATCCTGGGGACCTTACGTCAAGTGACGAATTGTCAAAATGCACTAGAGTCCACCACCTGATATTTTTAAATCCACCTTGGTCCTTCACTGTGTTTTCCATCTGTCAAACGACGAACCTCAAACCACTGAGCGAAGGTACGCACTTCCCCGTACACGCAATACGAAGGTATCGTCGAAGTAGAAAAAGAAATCGATCGATCGCGTAGGTTGCAACCAGAAATTACCGAATCTACGGTTGTGCGGGGAGAGTGTGGGGCAGGGACAGGCAAAGTATGGTCGCCCGTATGGTCGTATACGTGTACGGAGTGAGTTGTGAGAAGGGTTGTGGGTGGGTATCGTTGCGAATGTGGTATTCCCCCCCTCCCCTCCCGCATTGTAACGCTCCCAGCCACCCGACGTGACACGTCGGTTCGTTTGCGTTGGGTGTGTGCGTGCGTGCGTGTATGTGACCCTGGCGTGAAGGAAGTGAAATGAGCGGTTTAACCCAGCCGTGTGTGCGTCCCTCCACCTAAAACGTTTCGCAAGTGGTTTTGAAGTCAGTGTATGTGTGTGTGTGTGAGTGTGTGTGTGTGTGTGTGTGTGTGTGTGTGTGTGTGTGTGTGTGTGTGTGTGTGTGTGTGTGTGTGTGTGTGTGTGTGTGTGTGTGTGTGTGTGTGTGTGTGTGTAAAAGTCGATGGGGGTGGAGATGGTGGACGGTTTTGGGACAGTGCAACAGGTTGATGGAAAGTGCACGAAAATTAAATAAGCTGAGTGCGTGCTTGGCGCGGGGTTAGCTTAGCTCGTCTCGTGCGCGTAAACTGGAAACGCATGGCACGGCTCTGTTGCGCGTGCTTGAATTTCTGTGTGCTAAAAATGCAATTACTTTTACAACAAACCCTGTCCCAGCAAGCGTAGAGAAGAGAAGCAGCATACCCCGTAAAAGGAAAACGCAGTTTGCGCGGTCTTCCCCGACCAACACCAACACAACGCACTTGGTCACGCATACGCACTTTGCGCAACGACGGCGCGATATGGACGGACCAAACGAGCCACTGTTTGTTTGCGTCTGTGTTCAAATAATCGCTGCGTATGGCTGTGTGTGCATAGAAACAGCGACGACTGCAAGAAGAAAAAAAGGACACGGCAGCAGCGCCCTGCGTATTGGTAGCTGTCGCATCGCTCTGTGTGTATTCGGCCCTGCGTATTACCTGTGCGCCTACGCGCTGCGCACCACAAAACTCGTCGCAATAAGCCGTGGTCCGGTAGTGTGCGTGCGCCGTATGTCATTGAAGCGACACCAATGTTTTTCGCGTACAGTCCACCACTACACAGAGCCAGAGACAGAGAAAAAACACTACACCTCTCTCGCTCTCGCGCTCTGCCTTCTTCTACCTGTGCGCACAGTACCGGCGAAGGTTGCTTTGGTTGGTTTTTCTTTGTTTCTTCCCTAATTTGTGTCATCGCGTGGTGCGGTCGGGCGCGCACTTCGCTCCAGCAGTCAGTTTCTATCGGAAAATACACACATCCTTATCGTGGCACGCATGGCCATTATCGTTGTTACGGCCATGTTTCATCCAAATGAAGCCATCTTGCACTATTTGAATGGCCTTGAAATTTGATGTTGAATTTTGTTGCCATCTATTACCGTTGTTACGGCCATGTTTCATCCAAATAAAACCATCTTGCACTATTTGAATGGCCTTGAAATTTGATGTTGAGTTTTTTTGCCATCTATTATCGTTGTTACGGCCATGTTTCATCCAAATGAAGCCATCTTGCACTATTTGAATGGCCTTGAAATTTGATGTTGAATTTTGTTGCCATCTATTTTCGTTGTTTCGGCCATGTTTCATCCAAATGAAGCCATCTTGCACTATTTGAATGGCCTTGAAATTTGATGTTGAATTTTGTTGCCATCTATTATCGTTGTTACGGCCATGTTTCATCCAAATGAAGCCATCTTGCTCTAGTTGAATGGCCTTGAAATTGAATGTTGAATTTTGTTGCCATCTATTATCGTTGTTACGGCCATGTTTCATCCAAATGAAGCCATATTGCACTATTTGAATGCTCTTGAAATTTGATGTTGAGTTTTTTTGCCATCTATTATCGTTGTTACGGCCATGTTTCATCCAAATGAAGCCATATTGCACGATTTGAATATACTTTAAATTTGATGTTGAGTTTTTTTGCCATCTATTATCGTTGTTACGGCCATGTTTCATCCAAATGAAGCCATCTTGCACTAATTCAATGACCTTGAAATTTGATGTTGAATTTTGTTGCCATCTATTATCGTTGTTACGGCCATGTTTCATCCAAATGAAGCCATATTGCACTATTTGAATGGCCTTGAAATTTGATGTTGAGTTTTTTTGCCATCTATTATCGTTGTTACGGCTATGTTTCATCCAAATGAAGCCATCTTGCACTATTTGAATGGCCTTGAAATTGAATGTTGAATTTTGTTGCCATCTATTATCGTTGTTACGGCCATGTTTCATCCAAATGAAGCCATCTTGCACTATTTGAATGGCCTTGAAATTTGATGTTCAGTTTTTTGCCATCTATTATCGTTGTTACGGCCATGTTTCATCCAAGTGAAGCCATATTGCACTATTTGAATGGCCTTGAAATTTGATTTTGATTTTTTTACCATCTATTATCGTTGTTACGGCCATGTTTCATCCAAATGAAGCCATATTGCACTATTTGAATGCTCTTGAAATTTGATGTTGAGTTTTTTTGCCATCTATTATCGTTGTTACGGCCATGTTTCATCCAAATGAAGCCATATTGCACGATTTGAATATACTTTAAATTTGATGTTGAGTTTTTTTGCCATCTATTATCGTTGTTACGGCCATGTTTCATCCAAATGAAGCCATCTTGCACTAATTCAATGACCTTGAAATTTGATGTTGAATTTTGTTGCCATCTATTATCGTTGTTACGGCCATGTTTCATCCAAATGAAGCCATCTTGCTCTAGTTGAATGGCCTTGAAATTGAATGTTGAATTTTGTTGCCATCTATTATCGTTGTTACGGCCATGTTTCATCCAAATGAAGCCATCTTGCACTATTTGAATGCTCTTGAAATTTGATGTTGAGTTTTTTTGCCATCTATTATCGTTGTTACGGCCATGTTTCATCCAAATGAAGCCATATTGCACGATTTGAATATACTTTAAATTTGATGTTGAGTTTTGTTGCCATCTATTATCGTTGTTACGGCCATGTTTCATCCAAATGAAGCCATCTTGCACTAATTCAATGACCTTGAAATTTGATGTTGAATTTTGTTGCCATCTATTATCGTTGTTACGGCCATGTTTCATCCAAATGAAGCCATATTGCACTATTTGAATGGCCTTGAAATTTGATGTTGAGTTTTTTTGCCATCTATTATCGTTGTTACGGCCATGTTTCATCCAAATGAAGCCATCTTGCACTATTTGAATGGCCTTGAAATTTGATGTTGAATTATGTTGCCATCTATTATCGTTGTTACGGCCATGGTTCATCGAAATGAAGCCATCTTGCACTAATTCAATGGCCTTGAAATTTGATGTTGAATTTTGTTGCCAGCTATTATCGTTGTTACGGCCATGTTTCATCCAAATGAAGCCATCTTGCACTATTTGAATGGTCTTGAAATTTGATGTTGAGTTTTTTTGCCATCTATTATCGTTGTTACGGCCATGTTTCATCCAAATGAAGCCATCTTGCATTATTTGACTGGCATTGAAATTTGATGTTGAGTTTTGTTGCCATCTATTATCGTTGTTACGGCCATGTTTCATCCAAATGAAGCCATATTGCACTATTTGAATGGTCTTGAAATTTGATGTTGAGTTTTTTTGCCATCTATTATCGTTGTTACGGCCATGTTACATCCAAATGAAGCCATCTTGCACTATTTGAATGGCCTTGAAATTTGATGTTGAATTTTGTTGCCATCTATTATCGTTGTTACGGCCATGTTTCATTCAAATGAAGCCATCTTGCACTAATTCAATGGCCTTGAAATTTGATGTTGAGTTTTTTTGCCATCTATTATCGTTGTTACGGCCATGTTTCATCCAAATGAAGCCATCTTGCATTATTTGACTGGCATTGAAATTTGATGTTGAGTTTTGTTGCCAGCTATTATCGTTGTTACGGCCATGTTTCATCCAAATGAAGCCATATTGCACTATTTGAATGGTCTTGAAATTTGATGTTGAGTTTTTTTGCCATCTATTATCGTTGTTACGGCCATGTTTCATCCAAATGAAGCCATATTGCACTATTTCCATGGCCTTGAAATTGAATGTTGAATTTTGTTGCCATCTATTATCGTTGTTACGGCCATGTTTCATCCAAATGAAGCCATCTTGCACTATTTGAATGGCCTTGAAATTTGATGTTGAATTTTGTTGCCATCTATTATCGTTGTTACGGCCATGTTTCATCCAAATGAAGCCATCTTGCACTATTTGAATGGCCTTGAAATTTGATGTTCAGTTTTTTGCCATCTATTATCGTTGTTACGGCCATGTTTCATCCAAGTGAAGCCATATTGCACTATTTGAATGGCCTTGAAATTGAATGTTGAATTTTGTTGCCATCTATTATCGTTGTTACGGCCATGTTTCATCCAAATGAAGCCATCTTGCACTATTTGAATGGCCTTGAAATTTGATGTTGAATTTTGTTGCCATCTATTATCGTTGTTACGGCCATGTTTCATCCAAATGAAGCCATCTTGCACTATTTGAATGGCCTTGAAATTTGATGTTGAATTTTGTTGCCATCTATTATCGTTGTTACGGCCATGTTTCATCCAAATGAAGCCATATTGCACTATTTGAATGCTCTTGAAATTTGATGTTGAGTTTTTTGCCATCTATTATCGTTGTTACGGCCATGTTTCATCCAAATGAAGCCATCTTGCACTATTTGAATGGCCTTGAAATTTGATGTTCAGTTTTTTGCCATCTATTATCGTTGTTACGGCCATGTTTCATCCAAGTGAAGCCATAATGCACTATTTGAATGGCCTTGAAATTTGATTTTGATTTTTTTACCATCTATTATCGTTGTTACGGCCATGTTTCATCCAAATGAAGCCATATTGCACTATTTGAATGCTCTTGAAATTTGATGTTGAGTTTTTTTGCCATCTATTATCGTTGTTACGGCCATGTTTCATCCAAATGAAGCCATATTGCACGATTTGAATATACTTTAAATTTGATGTTGAGTTTTTTTGCCATCTATTATCGTTGTTACGGCCATGTTTCATCCAAATGAAGCCATCTTGCACTAATTCAATGACCTTGAAATTTGATGTTGAATTTTGTTGCCATCTATTATCGTTGTTACGGCCATGTTTCATCCAAATGAAGCCATCTTGCACTATTTGAATGGCATTGAAATTGAATGTTGAATTTTGTTGCCATCTATTATCGTTGTTACGGCCATGTTTCATCCAAATGAAGCCATCTTGCACTATTTGAATGGCCTTGAAATTGAATGTTGAATTTTGTTGCCATCTATTATCGTTGTTACGGCCATGTTTCATCCAAATGAAGCCATCTTGCACTATTTGAATGGCCTTGAAATTTGATGTTCAGTTTTTTGCCATCTATTATCGTTGTTACGGCTATGTTTCATCCAAATGAAGCCATCTTGCATTATTTGAATGGCCTTGAAATTTGATGTTGAATTTTGTTGCCATCTATTATCGTTGTTACGGCCATGTTTCATCCAAATGAAGCCATCTTGCACTATTTGAATGGCCTTGAAATTGAATGTTGAATTTTGTTGCCATCTATTATCGTTGTTACGGCCATGTTTCATCCAAATGAAGCCATCTTGCACTATTTGAATGGCCTTGAAATTTGATGTTCAGTTTTTTGCCATCTATTATCGTTGTTACGGCCATGTTTCATCCAAGTGAAGCCATATTGCACTATTTGAATGGCCTTGAAATTTGATTTTGATTTTTTTACCATCTATTATCGTTGTTACGGCCATGTTTCATCCAAATGAAGCCATATTGCACTATTTGAATGCTCTTGAAATTTGATGTTGAGTTTTTTTGCCATCTATTATCGTTGTTACGGCCATGTTTCATCCAAATGAAGCCATATTGCACGATTTGAATATACTTTAAATTTGATGTTGAGTTTTTTTGCCATCTATTATCGTTGTTACGGCCATGTTTCATCCAAATGAAGCCATCTTGCACTAATTCAATGACCTTGAAATTTGATGTTGAATTTTGTTGCCATCTATTATCGTTGTTACGGCCATGTTTCATCCAAATGAAGCCATCTTGCTCTAGTTGAATGGCCTTGAAATTGAATGTTAAATTTTGTTGCCATCTATTATCGTTGTTACGGCCATGTTTCATCCAAATGAAGCCATATTGCACTATTTGAATGCTCTTGAAATTTGATGTTGAGTTTTTTTGCCATCTATTATCGTTGTTACGGCCATGTTTCATCCAAATGAAGCCATATTGCACGATTTGAATATACTTTAAATTTGATGTTGAGTTTTGTTGCCATCTATTATCGTTGTTACGGCCATGTTTCATCCAAATGAAGCCATCTTGCACTAATTCAATGACCTTGAAATTTGATGTTGAATTTTGTTGCCATCTATTATCGTTGTTACGGCCATGTTTCATCCAAATGAAGCCATCTTGCACTATTTGAATGGCCTTGAAATTTGATGTTGAGTTTTTTTGCCATCTATTATCGTTGTTACAGCCATGTTTCATCCAAATGAAGCCATCTTGCACTATTTGAATGGCCTTGAAATTTGATGTTGAGTTTTTTTGCCATCTATTATCGTTGTTACGGCCATGTTTCATCGAAATGAAGCCATCTTGCACTAATTCAATGGCCTTGAAATTTGATGTTGAATTTTGTTGCCAGCTATTATCGTTGTTACGGCCATGTTTCATCCAAATGAAGCCATATTGCACTATTTGAATGGCCTTGAAATTTGATGTTGAGTTTTGTTGCCATCTATTATCGTTGTTACGGCTATGTTTCATCCAAATGAAGCCATCTTGCACTATTTGAATGGTCTTGAAATTTGATTTTGAGTTTTTTTGCCATCTATTATCGTTGTTACGGCCATGTTTCATCCAAATAAAGGCATCTTGCACTAATTCAATGGCCTTGAAATTGGATGTTGAATTTTGTTGCCATCTATTATCGTTGTTACGGCCATGTTTCATCCAAATGAAGCCATCTTGCACTATTTGAATGGCCTTGAAATTTGATGATGAGTTTTTTTGCCATCTATTATCGTTGTTACGGCCATGTTTCATCCAAATGAAGCCATCTTGCACTATTTGAATGGCCTTGAAATTTGATGTTGAGTTTTTTTGCCATCTATTATCGTTGTTACGGCCATGCTTCATCCAAATGAAGCCATCTTGCACTAATTCAATGGCCTTGAAATTTAATGTTGAATTTTGTTGCCATCTATTATCGTTGTTACGGCCATGCTTCATCCAAATGAAGCCATCTTGCCCTATTTGAATGGCCTTGAAATTTTATGTTGAGTTTTTTTTGCCATCTATTATCGTTGTTACGGCCATGTTTCATCCAAATAAAGGCATCTTGCACTAATTCAATGGCCTTGAAATTTGATGTTGAATTTTGTTGCCATCTATTATCGTTGTTATGGCCATGTTTCATCCAAATGAAGCCATCTTGCACTATTTGAATGGCCTTGAAATTTGATGATGAGTTTTTTTGCCATCTATTATCGTTGTTACGGCTATGTTTCATCCAAATGAAGCCATCTTGCACTATTTGAATGGCCTTGAAATTTGATGTTGAATTTTGTTGCCATCTATTATCGTTGTTACGGCCATGTTTCATCCAAATGAAGCCATGCCCGTCATGGGTTCAAGCCCTAAATAGATCGTGCTCCCACACGTAGGACTGACTATCCTGCTATGGTAACAATAAGTCACTGAAAGCCAAGCTCACTTCACTAGTGGGTACTTGGCAGGCCCTTGACCGACAGTGGTTGTTGTGCCAAAGAAAAAAAAATTATCGTTGTTACGGCCATGTTACATCCAAATGAAGGCATCTTGCACTAATTCATTGGCCTTGAAATTTGATGTTGAATTTTGTTGCCATCTATTATCGTTGTTACGGCCATGCTTCATCCAAATGAAGCCATCTTGCACTATTTGAATGGCCTTGAAATTTGATGTTGAGTTTTTTTTGCCATCTATTATCGTTGTTACGGCCATGTTTCATCCAAATAAAGGCATCTTGCACTAATTCAATGGCCTTGAAATTTGATGTTGAATTTTGTTGCCATCTATTATCGTTGTTATGGCCATGTTTCATCCAAATGAAGCCATCTTGCACTATTTGAATGGCCTTGAAATTTGATGATGAGTTTTTTTGCCATCTATTATCGTTGTTACGGCTATGTTTCATCCAAATGAAGCCATCTTGCACTATTTGAATGGCCTTGAAATTTGATGTTGAATTTTGTTGCCATCTATTATCGTTGTTACGGCCATGTTTCATCCAAATGAAGCCATATTGCACTAATTCAATGGCCTTGAAATTTGATGTTGAATTTTGTTGCCATCTATTATCGTTGTTACGGCCATGTTTCATCCAAATGAAGCCATCTTGCACTAGTTGAATGGCCTTGAAATTTGATGTTGAATCTTGTTGCCATCTATTATCGTTGTTACGGCCATGTTTCATCCAAATGAAGCCATCTTGCACTATTTGAATGGCCTTGAAATTTGATGTTGAATTTTGTTGCCATCTATTATCGTTGTTACGGCCATGTTTCATCCAAATGAAGCCATATTGCACTATTTGAATGGCCTTGAAATTTGATGTTGAGTTTTTTTGCCATCTATTATCGTTGTTAACGTACTTAACAACATGCCCGTCATGGGTTCAAGCCCTAAATAGACCGTGCTCCCACACGTAGGACTGACTATCCTGCTATGGTAACAATAAGTCACTGAAAGCCAAGCTCACTTCACTAGTGGGTACTTGGCAGGCCCTTGACCGACAGTGGTTGTTGTGCCAAAGAAAAAAAAATTATCGTTGTTACGGCCATGTTACATCCAAATGAAGGCATCTTGCACTAATTCATTGGCCTTGAAATTTGATGTTGAATTTTGTTGCCATCTATTATCGTTGTTACGGCCATGTTACATCCAAATGAAGCCATCTTGCACTAATTCAATGGCCTTGAAATTTGATGTTGAGTTTTTTTGCCATCTATTATCGTTGTTACGGCCATGTTTCATCCAAATGAAGCCATCTTGCACTATTTGAATGGCCTTGAAATTTGATGTTGGGTTTTTTTGCCATCTATTATCGTTGTTACGGCCATGTTTCATCCAAATGAAGCCATATTGCACTATTTGCATGTACTTAAAATTTAATGTTGAGTTTTGTTGCCATCTATTATCGTTGTTACGGCCATGTTTCATCCAAATGAAGCCATATTGCACTATTTGCATGTACTTAAAATTTAATGTTGAGTTTTTTTGCCATCTATTATCGTTGTTACGGCCATGTTTCATCCAAATGAAGCCATCTTGCACTATTTGAATGGCCTTGAAATTTGATGTTGAGTTTTGTTGCCATCTATTATCGTTGTTATGGCCATGTTTTATCCAAATGAAGCCATTTTGCACTATTTGAATGGCCTTGAAATTTGATGTTGAATTTTGTTGCCATCTATTATCGTTGTTACGGCCATGTTTCATCCAAATAAAGGCATCTTGCACTATTTCAATGTCCTTGAAATATGATGTTGAATTTTGTTGCCATCTATTATCGTTGTTAACGTACTTAACAACATGCCCGTCATGGGTTCAAGCCCTGAATAGACCGTGCTCCCATACGTAGGACTGACTATCCTGCTATGGTAACAATAAGTCACTGAAAGCCAAGCTCACTTCACTAGTGGGTACTTGGCAGGCCCTTGACCGACAGTGGTTGTTGTGCCAAAGAAAAAAAAATTATCGTTGTTACGGCCATGTTACATCCAAATGAAGGCATCTTGCACTAATTCATTGGCCTTGAAATTTGATGTTGAATTTTGTTGCCATCTATTATCGTTGTTACGGCCATGTTACATCCAAATGAAGCCATCTTGCACTATTTCAATGTCCTTGAAATTTGATGTTGAATTTTGTTGCCATCTATTATCGTTGTTATGGCCATGTTTCATCCAAATGAAGCCATCTTGCACTATTTGAATGGCCTTGAAATTTGATGATGAGTTTTTTTGCCATCTATTATCGTTGTTACGGCTATGTTTCATCCAAATGAAGCCATCTTGCACTATTTGAATGGCCTTGAAATTTGATGTTGAATTTTGTTGCCATCTATCATCGTTGTTACGGCCATGTTTCATCCAAATGAAGCCATGCCCGTCATGGGTTCAAGCCCTAAATAGACCGTGCTCCCACACGTAGGACTGACTATCCTGCTATGGTAACAATAAGTCACTGAAAGCCAAGCTCACTTCACTAGTGGGTACTTGGCAGGCCCTTGACCGACAGTGGTTGTTGTGCCAAAGAAAAAAAAATTATCGTTGTTACGGCCATGTTACATCCAAATGAAGGCATCTTGCACTAATTCATTGGCCTTGAAATTTGATGTTGAATTTTGTTGCCATCTATTATCGTTGTTACGGCCATGTTACATCCAAATGAAGCCATCTTGCACTATTTGAATGGCCTTGAAATTTGATGTTGAATTTTGTTGCCATCTATTATCGTTGTTACGGCCATGTTTCATCCAAATGAAGCCATCTTGCACTAATTCAATGGCCTTGAAATTTGATGTTGAGTTTTTTTTGCCATCTATTATCGTTGTTACGGCCATGTTTCATCCAAATAAAGGCATCTTGCACTAATTCAATGGCCTTGAAATTTGATGTTGAATTTTGTTGCCATCTATTATCGTTGTTACGGCCATGTTACATCCAAATGAAGCCATCTTGCACTATTTGAATGGCCTTGAAATTTGATGATGAGTTTTTTTGCCATCTATTATCGTTGTTACGGCCATGCTTCATCCAAATGAAGCCATCTTGCACTATTTGAATGGCCTTGAAATTTGATGTTGAGTTTTTTTTTGCCATCTATTATCGTTGTTACGGCCATGTTTCATCCAAATAAAGGCATCTTGCACTAATTCAATGGCCTTGAAATTTGATGTTGAATTTTGTTGCCATCTATTATCGTTGTTACGGCCATGTTTCATCCAAATGAAGCCATCTTGCACTATTTGAATGGCCTTCAAATTTGATGATGAGTTTTTTTGCCATCTATTATCGTTGTTACGGCTATGTTTCATCCAAATGAAGCCATCTTGCACTATTTGAATGGCCTTGAAATTTGATGTTGAATTTTGTTGCCATCTATTATCGTTGTTACGGCCATGTTTCATCCAAATGAAGCCATCTTGCACTATTTGAATGACCTTGAAATTTGATGTTGAATTTTGTTGCCATCTATTATCGTTGTTACGGCCATGTTTCATCCAAATGAAGCCATCTTGCACTATTTGAATGGCCTTGAAATTTGATGTTGAGTTTGGTTGCCATCTATTATCGTTGTTAACGTACTTAACAACATGCCCGTCATGGGTTCAAGCCCCAAATAGACCGTGCTCCCATACGTAGGACTGACTATCTTGCTATGGTAACAATAAGTCACTGAAAGCCAAGCTCACTTCACTAGTGGGTACTTGGCAGGCCCTTGACCGACAGTGGTTGTTGTGCCAAAGAAAAAAAAAAATTATCGTTGTTACGGCCATGTTACATCCAAATGAAGCCATCTTGCACTATTTGAATGGCCTTGAAATTTGATGTTGAATTTTGTTGCCATCTATTATCGTTGTTACGGCTATGTTTCATCCAAATGAAGCCATCTTGCACTAATTCAATGGCCTTGAAATTTGATGTTGAGTTTTGTTGCCATCTATTATCGTTGTTACGGCCATGTTTCATCCAAATGAAGCCATCTTGCACTATTTGAATGGCCTTGAAAATTGATGTTGAGTTTTGTTGCCATCTATTATCGTTGTTACGGCCATGTTTCATCCAAATGAAGCCATCTTGCACTATTTGAATGGCCTTGAAATTTGATGTTGAATTTTGTTGCCATCTATTATCGTTGTTACGGCCATGTTTCATCCAAATAAAGGCATCTTGCTCAAATTCAATGGCCTTGAAATTTGATGTTGGGTTTTTTTGCCATCTATTATCGTTGTTACGGCCATGTTTCATCCAAATGAAGCCATCTTGCACTATTTAAATGGCCTTGAAATTTGATGTTGAGTTTTGTTGCCATCTATTATCGTTGTTACGGCCATGTTTCATCCAAATGAAGCCATCTTGCACTATTTGAATGGCCTTGAAATTTGATGTTGAATTTTGTTGCCATCTATTATCGTTGTTACGGCCATGTTTCATCCAAATGAAGCCATATTGCACTATTTGAATGGCCTTGAAATTTGATGTTGAATTTTGTTGCCATCTATTATCGTTGTTACGGCCATGTTTCATCCAAATGAAGCCATCTTGCACTATTTCAATGGCCTTGAAATTTGATGTTGAATTTTGTTGCCATCTATTATCGTTGTTACGGCCATGTTTCATCCAAATGAAGCCATATTGCACTATTTGAATGGCCTTGAAATTTGATGTTGAGTTTTTTTGCCATCTATTATCGTTGTTAACGTACTTAACAACATGCCCGTCATGGGTTCAAGCCCTAAATAGACCGTGCTCCCACACGTAGGACTGACTATCCTGCTATGGTAACAATAAGTCACTGAAAGCCAAGCTCACTTCACTAGTGGGTACTTGGCAGGCCCTTGACCGACAGTGGTTGTTGTGCCAAAGAAAAAAAAATTATCGTTGTTACGGCCATGTTACATCCAAATGAAGGCATCTTGCACTAATTCATTGGCCTTGAAATTTGATGTTGAATTTTGTTGCCATCTATTATCGTTGTTACGGCCATGTTACATCCAAATGAAGCCATCTTGCACTAATTCAATGGCCTTGAAATTTGATGTTGAGTTTTTTTGCCATCTATTATCGTTGTTACGGCCATGTTTCATCCAAATGAAGCCATCTTGCACTATTTGAATGGCCTTGAAATTTGATGTTGGGTTTTTTTGCCATCTATTATCGTTGTTACGGCCATGTTTCATCCAAATAAAGCCATCTTGCACTATTTGAATGGCCTTGAAATTTGATGTTGAATTTTGTTGCCATCTATTATCGTTGTTACGGCCATGTTTCATCCAAATAAAGGCATCTTGCACTATTTCAATGGCCTTGAAATTTGATGTTGAATTTTGTTGCCATCTATTATCGTTGTTACGGCCATGTTTCATCCAAATGAAGCCATATTGCACTATTTGAATGGCCTTGAAATTTGATGTTGAGTTTTGTTGCCATCTATTATCGTTGTTACGGCCATGTTTCATCCAAATGAAGCCATCTTGCACTATTTGAATGGCCTTGAAATTTGATGTTGGGTTTTTTTTGCCATCTATTATCGTTGTTACGGCCATGTTTCATCCAAATGAAGCCATATTGCACTATTTGAATGGCCTTGAAATTTGATGTTGAGTTTTGTTGCCATCTATTATCGTTGTTACGGCCATGTTTCATCCAAATGAAGCCATATTGCACTATTTGCATGTACTTAAAATTTAATGTTGAGTTTTTTTGCCATCTATTATCGTTGTTACGGCCATGTTTCATCCAAATGAAGCCATCTTGCACTATTTGAATGGCCTTGAAATTTGATGTTGAGTTTTGTTGCCATCTATTATCGTTGTTATGGCCATGTTTTATCCAAATGAAGCCATTTTGCACTATTTGAATGGCCTTGAAATTTGATGTTGAATTTTGTTGCCATCTATTATCGTTGTTACGGCCATGTTTCATCCAAATAAAGGCATCTTGCACTATTTCAATGTCCTTGAAATTTGATGTTGAATTTTGTTGCCATCTATTATCGTTGTTACGGCCATGTTTCATCCAAATGAAACCATTTTGCACTATTTGAATGGCCTTGAAATTTGATGTTGAGTTTGTTGCCATCTATTATCCTTGTTACGGCCATGTTTTATCCAAATGAAGCCATCTTGCACTAGTTGAATGGCCTTGAAATATGATGTTGAATTTTGTTGCCATCTATTATCGTTGTTAACGTACTTAACAACATGCCCGTCATGGGTTCAAGCCCTGAATAGACCGTGCTCCCATACGTAGGACTGACTATCCTGCTATGGTAACAATAAGTCACTGAAAGCCAAGCTCACTTCACTAGTGGGTACTTGGCAGGCCCTTGACCGACAGTGGTTGTTGTGCCAAAGAAAAAAAATTATCGTTGTTACGGCCATGTTACATCCAAATGAAGCCATTTTGCACTATTTCAATGTCCTTGAAATTTGATGTTGAATTTTGTTGCCATCTATTATCGTTGTTATGGCCATGTTTCATCCAAATGAAGCCATCTTGCACTATTTGAATGGCCTTGAAATTTGATGATGAGTTTTTTTGCCATCTATTATCGTTGTTACGGCTATGTTTCATCCAAATGAAGCCATCTTGCACTATTTGAATGGCCTTGAAATTTGATGTTGAATTTTGTTGCCATCTATTATCGTTGTTACGGCCATGTTTCATCCAAATGAAGCCATGCCCGTCATGGGTTCAAGCCCTAAATAGACCGTGCTCCCACACGTAGGACTGACTATCCTGCTATGGTAACAATAAGTCACTGAAAGCCAAGCTCACTTCACTAGTGGGTACTTGGCAGGCCCTTGACCGACAGTGGTTGTTGTGCCAAAGAAAAAAAAATTATCGTTGTTACGGCCATGTTACATCCAAATGAAGGCATCTTGCACTAATTCATTGGCCTTGAAATTTGATGTTGAATTTTGTTGCCATCTATTATCGTTGTTACGGCCATGCTTCATCCAAATGAAGCCATCTTGCACTATTTGAATGGCCTTGAAATTTGATGTTGAGTTTTTTTTGCCATCTATTATCGTTGTTACGGCCATGTTTCATCCAAATAAAGGCATCTTGCACTAATTCAATGGCCTTGAAATTTGATGTTGAATTTTGTTGCCATCTATTATCGTTGTTATGGCCATGTTTCATCCAAATGAAGCCATCTTGCACTATTTGAATGGCCTTGAAATTTGATGTTGAGTTTTTTTGCCATCTATTATCGTTGTTACGGCTATGTTTCATCCAAATGAAGCCATCTTGCACTATTTGAATGGCCTTGAAATTTGATGTTGAATTTTGTTGCCATCTATTATCGTTGTTACGGCCATGTTTCATCCAAATGAAGCCATCTTGCACTATTTGAATGGCCTTGAAATTTGATGTTGGGTTTTTTTTGCCATCTATTATCGTTGTTACGGCCATGTTTCATCCAAATGAAGCCATATTGCACTATTTGAATGGCCTTGAAATTTGATGTTGAGTTTTTTTGCCATCTATTATCGTTGTTACGGCCATGTTTCATCCAAATGAAGCCATATTGCACTATTTGCATGTACTTAAAATTTAATGTTGAGTTTTTTTGCCATCTATTATCGTTGTTACGGCCATGTTTCATCCAAATGAAGCCATCTTGCACTATTTGAATGGCCTTGAAATTTGATGTTGAGTTTTGTTGCCATCTATTATCGTTGTTACGGCCATGTTTTATCCAAATGAAGCCATTTTGCACTTTTTGAATGGCCTTGAAATTTGATGTTGAATTTTGTTGCCATCTATTATCGTTGTTACGGCCATGTTTCATCCAAATAAAGGCATCTTGCACTAATTCAATGGCCTTGAAATTTGATGTTGAATTTTGTTGCCATCTATTATCATTGTTACGGCCATGTTTCATCCAAATGAAGCCATCTTGCACTATTTGAATGGCCTTGAAATTTGATGTTGAGTTTTGTTGCCATCTATTATCGTTGTTACGGCCATGTTTCATCCAAATGAAGCCATCTTGCACTATTTGAATGGCCTTGAAATTTGATGTTGAGTTTTGTTGCCATCTATTATCGTTGTTACGGCCATGTTTCATCCAAATGAAGCCATCTTGCACTATTTGAATGGCCTTGAAATTTGATGTTGAGTTTTGTTGCCATCTATTATCGTTGTTACGGCCATGTTATATCCAAATGAAGTCATGTTGCACTATTTGAATGGCCTTGAAATTTGATGTTGAGTTTTGTTGCCATCTATTATCGTTGTTACGGCCATGTTTCATCCAAATGAAGCCATCTTGCACTATTTGAATGGCCTTGAAATTTGATGTTGAATTTTGTTGCCATCTATTATCGTTGTTACGGCCATGTTTCATCCAAATGAAGCCATCTTGCACTATTTGCATGTTCTTAACATTTAATGTTGAGTTTTTTTGCCATCTATTATCGTTGTTACGGCCATGTTTCATCCAAATGAAGCCATATTGCACGATTTGAATATACTTTAAATTTGATGTTGAGTTTTTTTGCCATCTATTATCGTTGTTACGGCCATGTTTCATCCAAATGAAGCCATCTTGCACTAATTCAATGGCCTTGAAATTTGATGTTGGGTTTTGTTGCCATCTATTATCGTTGTTACGGCCATGTTTCATCCAAATGAAGCCATCTTGCACTATTTGAATGGCCTTGAAATTTGATGTTGAGTTTTGTTGCCATCTATTATCGTTGTTACGGCCATGTTTCATCCAAATGAAGCCATCTTGCACTATTTCAATGGCCTTGAAATTTGATGTTGAATTTTGTTGCCATCTATTATCGTTGTTACGGCCATGTTTCATCCAAATGAAGCCATATTGCACAATTTGAATGGCCTTGAAATTTGATGTTGAATTTTGTTGCCATCTATTATCGTTGTTACGGCCATGTTTCATCCAAATGAAGCCATATTGCACTATTTGAATGGCCTTGAAATTTGATGTTGAGTTTTTTTGCCATCTATTATCGTTGTTAACGTACTTAACAACATGCCCGTCATGGGTTCAAGCCCTAAATAGACCGTGCTCCCACACGTAGGACTGACTATCCTGCTATGGTAACAATAAGTCACTGAAAGCCAAGCTCACTTCACTAGTGGGTACTTGGCAGGCCCTTGACCGACAGTGGTTGTTGTGCCAAAGAAAAAAAAATTATCGTTGTTACGGCCATGTTACATCCAAATGAAGGCATCTTGCACTGATTCATTGGCCTTGAAATTTGATGTTGAATTTTGTTGCCATCTATTATCGTTGTTACGGCCATGTTACATCCAAATGAAGCCATCTTGCACTATTTGAATGGCCTTGAAATTTGATGTTGAATTTTGTTGCCATCTATTATCGTTGTTACGGCCATGTTTCATCCAAATAAAGGCATCTTGCGCTATTTCAATGGCCTTGAAATTTGATGTTGAATTTTGTTGCCATCTATTATCGTTGTTACGGCCATGTTACATCCAAATGAAGCCATCTTGCACTAATTCAATGGCCTTGAAATTTGATGTTGAGTTTTTTTGCCATCTATTATCGTTGTTACGGCCATGTTTCATCCAAATGAAGCCATCTTGCACTATTTGAATGGCCTTGAAATTTGATGTTGGGTTTTTTTTGCCATCTATTATCGTTGTTACGGCCATGTTTCATCCAAATGAAGCCATCTTGCACTATTTGAATGGTCTTGAAATTTGATGTTGAATTTTGTTGCCATCTATTATCGTTGTTACGGCCATGTTTCATCCAAATAAAGGCATCTTGCACTATTTCAATGGCCTTGAAATTTGATGTTGAATTTTGTTGCCATCTATTATCGTTGTTACGGCCATGTTTCATCCAAATGAAGCCATATTGCACTATTTGAATGGCCTTGAAATTTGATGTTGAGTTTTGTTGCCATCTATTATCGTTGTTACGGCCATGTTTCATCCAAATGAAGCCATATTGCACTATTTGCATGTACTTAAAATTTAATGTTGAGTTTTTTTGCCATCTATTATCGTTGTTACGGCCATGTTTCATCCAAATGAAGCCATCTTGCACTATTTGAATGGCCTTGAAATTTGATGTTGAGTTTTTTTGCCATCTATTATCGTTGTTACGGCCATGTTTTATCCAAATGCAGCCATTTTGCACTATTTGAATGGCCTTGAAATTTGATGTTGAGTTTTTTTGCCATCTATTATCGTTGTTACGGCCATGTTTCATCCAAATAAAGGCATCTTGCTCTATTTCAATGTCCTTGAAATTTGATGTTGAATTTTGTTGCCATCTATTATCGTTGTTACGGCCATGTTTCATCCAAATGAAGCCATATTGCACTATTTGCATGTACTTAAAATTTGATGTTGAATTTTGTTGCCATCTATTATCGTTGTTACGGCCATGTTTCATCCAAATGAAGCCATCTTGCACTATTTCAATGTCCTTGAAATTTGATGTTGAGTTTTTTTACCATCTATTATCGTTGTTACGGCCATGTTTCATCCAAATGAAGCCATATTGCACTATTTGAATGGCCTTGAAATTTGATGTTGAGTTTTGTTGCCATCTATTATCGTTGTTACGACATGTTTCATCCAAATGAAGCCATCTTGCACTATTTGAATGGCCTTGAAATTTGATGTTGAATTTTGTTGCCATCTATTATCGTTGTTACGGCCATGTTTTATCCAAATGAAGCCATTTTGCACTATTTGAATGGCCTTGAAATTTGATGTTGAATTTTGTTGCCATCTATTATCGTTGTTACGGCCATGTTTCATCCAAATGAAGCCATCTTGCACTATTTGAATGTCCTTGAAATTTGATGTTGAATTTTGTTGCCATCTATTATCGTTGTTACGGCCATGTTTCATCCAAATGAAGCCATATTGCACTATTTGCATGTACTTAAAATTTGATGTTGAGTTTTGTTGCCATCTATTATCGTTGTTATGGCCATGTTTCATCCAAATGAAGCCATCTTGCACTATTTGAATGGCCTTGAAATTTGATGTTGAGTTTTGTTGCCATCTATTATCGTTGTTACGGCCATGTTACATCCAAATGAAGCCATCTTGCACTATTTGCATGTACTTAAAATTTAATGTTGAGTTTTTTTGCCATCTATTATCGTTGTTACGGCCATGTTTCATCCAAATGAAGCCATCTTGCACTATTTGAATGGCCTTGAAATTTGATGTTGAGTTTTGTTGCCATCTATTATCGTTGTTACGGCCATGTTTTATCCAAATCAAGCCATTTTGCACTATTTGAATGGCCTTGAAATTTGATGTTGAATTTTGTTGCCATCTA
This sequence comes from Anopheles gambiae, assembly GCF_943734735.2. Lineage (NCBI taxonomy): Eukaryota > Metazoa > Arthropoda > Insecta > Diptera > Culicidae > Anopheles > Anopheles gambiae. Next base: position 399,370 of record NW_026902718.1, read on the forward strand.
TTATCGTTGTTACGGCCATGTTTCATCCAAATAAAGGCATCTTGCACTATTTCAATGTCCTTGAAATTTGATGTTGAATTTTGTTGCCATCTATTATCGTTGTTACGGCCATGTTTCATCCAAATGAAGCCATTTTGCACTATTTGAATGGCCTTGAAATTTGATGTTGAGTTTGTTGCCATCTATTATCCTTGTTACGGCCATGTTTCATCCAAATGAAGCCATCTTGCACTAGTTGAATGGCCTTGAAATTTGATGTTGAATTTTGTTGCCATCTATTATCGTTGTTAACGTACTTAACAACATGCCCGTCATGGGTTCAAGCCCCGAATAGACCGTGCTCCCATACGTAGGACTGACTATCCTGCTATGGTAACAATAAGTCACTGAAAGCCAAGCTCACTTCACTAGTGGGTACTTGGCAGGACCGACAGTGGTTGTTGTGCCAAAGAAAAAAAAAATATCGTTGTTACCGCCATGTTACATCCAAATAAAGGCATCTTGCACTAATTCAATGGCCTTGAAATTTAATGTTGAATTTTGTTGCCATCTATTATCGTTGTTACGGCCATGTTACATCCAAATGAAGCCATCTTGCACTATTTGAATGGCCTTGAAATTTGATGTTGAATTTTGTTGCCATCTATTATCGTTGTTACGGCCATGTTTCATCCAAATGAAGCCATCTTGCACTATTTGAATGGCCTTGAAATTTGATGTTGAGTTTTTTTGCCATCTATTATCGTTGTTACGGCCATGTTTTATCCAAATGAAGCCATTTTGCTCTATTTGAATGGCCTTGAAATTTGATGTTGAATTTTGTTGCCATCTATTATCGTTGTTACGGCCATGTTTCATCCAAATAAAGGCATCTTGCACTATTTCAATGTCCTTGAAATTTGATGTTGAATTTTGTTGCCATCTATTATCGTTGTTACGGCCATGTTTCATCCAAATGAAGCCATATTGCACTATTTGCATGTACTTAAAATTTGATGTTGAGTTTTGTTGCCATCTATTATCGTTGTTATGGCCATGTTTCATCCAAATGAAGCCATCTTGCACTATTTGAATGGCCTTGAAATTTGATGTTGAATTTTGTTGCCATCTATTATCGTTGTTACGGCCATGTTTCATCCAAATGAAGCCATCTTGCACTATTTGCATGTACTTAAAATTTAATGTTGAGTTTTTTTGCCATCTATTATCGTTGTTACGGCCATGTTTCATCCAAATGAAGCCATCTTGCACTATTTGAATGGCCTTGAAATTTGATGTTGAGTTTTTTTGCCATCTATTATCGTTGTTACGGCCATGTTTTATCCAAATGAAGCCATTTTGCACTATTTGAATGGCCTTGAAATTTGATGTTGAATTTTGTTGCAATCTATTATCGTTGTTACGGCCATGTTTCATCCAAATAAAGGCATCTTGCACTATTTCAATGTCCTTGAAATTTGATGATGAGTTTTTTTGCCATCTATTATCGTTGTTACGGCTATGTTTCATCCAAATGAAGCCATCTTTCACTAGTTGAATGGCCTTGAAATTTGATGTTGAATTTTGTTGCCATCTATTATCGTTGTTAACGTACTTAACAACATGCCCGTCATGGGTTCAAGCCCCGAATAGACCGTGCTCCCATACGTAGGACTGACTATCCTGCTATGGTAACAATAAGTCACTGAAAGCCAAGCTCACTTCACTAGTGGGTACTTGGCAGGCCCTTGACCGACAGTGGTTGTTGTGCCAAAGAAAAAAAAATTATCGTTGTTACGGCCATGTTACATCCAAATAAAGGCATCTTGCACTAATTCAATGGCCTTGAAAGTTAATGTTGAATTTTGTTGCCATCTATTATCGTTGTTACGGCCATGTTACATCCAAATGAAGCCATCTTGCACTATTTGAATGGCCTTGAAATTTGATGTTGAGTTTTGTTGCCATCTATTATCGTTGTTACGGCCATGTTTCATCCAAATGAAGCCATCTTGCACTAATTCAATGGCCTTGAAATTTGATGTTGAGTTTTGTTGCCATCTATTATCGTTGTTACGGCCATGTTTCATCCAAATGAAGCCATCTTGCACTATTTGAATGGCCTTGAAATTTGATGTTGAGTTTTGTTGCCATCTATTATCGTTGTTACGGCCATGTTTCATCCAAATGAAGCCATCTTGTACAATTTGAATGGCCTTGAAATTTGATGTTGAATTTTGTTGCCATCTATTATCGTTGTTACGGCCATGTTTCATCCAAATGAAGCCATATTGCACTAATTCAATGGCCTTGAAATTTGATGTTGAATTTTGTTGCCATCTATTATCGTTGTTACGGCCATGTTTTATCCAAATGAAGCCATTTTGCACTATTTCAATGGCCTTGCAATTTGATGTTGAGTTTTGTTGCCATCTATTATCCTTGTTACGGCCATGTTTCATCCAAATGAAGCCATCTTGCACTAGTTGAATGGCCTTGAAATTTGATGTTGAGTTTTGTTGCCATCTATTATTGTTGTTAACGTACTTAACAACATGCCCGTCATGGGTTCAAGCCCCAAATAGACCGTGCTCCCATACGTAGGACTGACTATCCTGCTATGGTAACAATAAGTCACTGAAAGCCAAGCTCACTTCACTAGTGGGTACTTGGCAGGCCCTTGACCGACAGTGGTTGTTGTGCCAAAGAAAAAAAAAAATATCGTTGTTACGGCCATGTTACATCCAAATAAAGGCATCTTGCACTAATTCATTGGCCTTGAAATTTGATGTTGAATTTTGTTGCCATCTATTATCGTTGTTACGGCCATGTTTCATCCAAATGAAGCCATCTTGCACTATTTGAATGGCCTTGAAATTTGATGTTGAATTTTGTTGCCATCTATTATCGTTGTTACGGCCATGTTTCATCCAAATAAAGGCATCTTGCACTAATTCAATGGCCTTGAAATTTGATGTTGAATTTTGTTGCCATCTATTATCGTTGTTACGGCCATGTTTCATCCAAATGAAGCCATCTTGCACTATTTGCATGTACTTAAAATTTGATGTTGAGTTTTGTTGCCATCTATTATCGTTGTTACGGCCATGTTTCATCCAAATGAAGCCATCTTGCACTATTTGAATGGCCTTGAAATTTGATGTTGAGTTTTGTTGCCATCTATTATCGTTGTTACGGCCATGTTTCATCCAAATGAAGCCATCTTGCACTATTTGAATGGCCTTGAAATTTGATGTTGAGTTTTGTTGCCATCTATTATCGTTGTTACGGCCATGTTATATCCAAATGAAGTCATATTGCACTATTTGAATGGCCTTGAAATTTGATGTTGAGTTTTTTTGCCATCTATTATCGTTGTTACGGCCATGTTTCATCCAAATGAAGCCATCTTGCACTATTTGAATGGCCTTGAAATTTGATGTTGAGTTTTGTTGCCATCTATTATCGTTGTTACGGCCATGTTTCATCCAAATGAAGCCATCTTGCACTATTTGCATGTACTTAACATTTAATGTTGAGTTTTGTTGCCATCTATTATCGTTGTTACGGCCATGTTTCATCCAAATGAAGCCATCTTGCACTATTTGAATGGCCTTGAAATTTGATGTTGAATTTTGTTGCCATCTATTATCGTTGTTACGGCCATGTTACATCCAAATGAAGCCATCTTGCACTATTTGAATGGCCTTGAAATTTGATGTTGAGTTTTTTTGCCATTTATTATCGTTGTTACGGCCATGTTTCATCCAAATGAAGCCATCTTGCACTATTTGAATGGCCTTGAAATTTGATGTTGGGTTTTTTGCCATCTATTATCGTTGTTACGGCCATGTTTCATCCAAATGAAGCCATCTTGCACTATTTGAATGGCCTTGAAATTTGATGTTGAATTTTGTTGCCATCTATTATCGTTGTTACGGCCATGTTTCATCCAAATAAAGGCATCTTGCTCTAATTCAATGGCCTTGAAATTTGATGTTGAGTTTTTTTGCCATCTATTATCGTTGTTACGGCCATGTTTTATCCAAATGAAGCCATCTTGCACTATTTAAATGGCCTTGAAATTTGATGTTGAGTTTTGTTGCCATCTATTATCGTTGTTACGGCCATGTTTCATCCAAATGAAGCCATCTTGCACTATTTCAATGGCCTTGAAATTTGATGTTGAATTTTGTTGCCATCTATTATCGTTGTTACGGCCATGTTTCATCCAAATGAAGCCATATTGCACTATTTGAATGGCCTTGAAATTTGATGTTGAATTTTGTTGCCATCTATTATCGTTGTTACGGCCATGTTACATCCAAATGAAGGCATCTTGCACTAAATCATTGGCCTTGAAATTTGATGTTGAATTTTGTTGCCATCTATTATCGTTGTTACGGCCATGTTTCATCCAAATGAAGCCATCTTGCACTATTTGAATGGCCTTGAAATTTGATGTTGAATTTTGTTGCCATCTATTATCGTTGTTAACGTACTTAACAACATGCCCGTCATGGGTTCAAGCCCCAAATAGACCGTGCTCCCATACGTAGGACTGACTATCCTGCTATGGTAACAATAAGTCACTGAAAGCCAAGCTCACTTCACTAGTGGGTACTTGGCAGGCCCTTGACCGACAGTGGTTGTTGTGCCAAAGAAAAAAGAAAAAAAATATCGTTGTTACGGCCATGCTTCATCCAAATAAAGGCATCTTGCACTAATTCATTGGCCTTGAAATTTGATGTTGAATTTTGTTGCCATCTATTATCGTTGTTACGGCCATGTTTCATCCAAATGAAGCCATCTTGCACTATTTGAATGGCCTTGAAATTTGATGTTGAATTTTGTTGCCATCTATTATCGTTGTTACGGCCATGTTTCATCCAAATGAAGCCATATTGCACTAATTCAATGGCCTTGAAATTTGATGTTGAATTTTGTTGCCATCTATTATCGTTGTTACGGCCATGTTTCATCCAAATGAAGCCATATTGCACTATTTGCATGTACGTAAAATTTGTTGATGAGTTTTGTTGCCATCTATTATCGTTGTTACGGCCATGTGTCATCCAAATGAAGCCATCTTGCACTATTTGAATGGCCTTGAAATTTGATGTTGAGTTTTGTTGCCATCTATTATCGTTGTTACGGCCATGTTTCATCCAAATGAAGCCATCTTGCACTATTTGAATGGCCTTGAAATTTGATGTTGAGTTTTGTTGCCATTTATTATCGTTGTTACGGCCATGTTATATCCAAATGAAATCATATTGCACTATTTGAATGGCCTTGAAATTTGATGTTGAGTTTTGTTGCCATCTATTATCGTTGTTACGGCCATGTTTCATCCAAATGAAGCCATCTTGCACTATTTGAATGGCCTTGAAATTTGATGTTGAGTTTTGTTGCCATCTATTATCGTTGTTACGGCCATGTTTCATCCAAATGAAGCCATCTTGCACTATTTGCATGTACTTAACATTTAATGTTGAGTTTTTTGCCATCTATTATCGTTGTTACGGCCATGTTTCATCCAAATGAAGCCATCTTGCACTATTTGAATGGCCTTGAAATTTGATGTTGAATTTTGTTGCCATCTATTATCGTTGTTACGGCCATGTTTCATCCAAATAAAGGCATCTTGCTCTAATTCAATGGCCTTGAAATTTGATGTTGGGTTTTTTGCCATCTATTATCGTTGTTACGGCCATATTTCATCCAAATGAAGCCATCTTACACTATTTAAATGGCCTTGAAATTTGATGTTGAGTTTTGTTGCCATCTATTATCGTTGTTACGGCCATGTTACATCCAAATGAAGCCATCTTGCACTATTTCAATGGCCTTGAAATTTGATGTTGAATTTTGTTGCCATCTATTATCGTTGTCACGGCCATGTTTCATCCAAATGAAGCCATATTGCACTATTTGAATGGCCTTGAAATTTGATGTTGAATTTTGTTGCCATCTATTATCGTTGTTACGGCCATGTTTCATCCAAATGAAGCCATATTGCACTATTTAAATGGCCTTGAAATTTGATGTTGAGTTTTGTTGCCATCTATTATCGTTGTTACGGCCATGTTACATCCAAATGAAGCCATCTTGCACTATTTGAATGGCCTTGAAATTTGATGTTGAGTTTTGTTGCCATCTATTATCGTTGTTACGGCCATGTTTCATCCAAATGAAGCCATATTGCACTATTTGCATGTACTTAACATTTAATGTTGAATTTTGTTGCCATCTATTATCGTTGTTACGGCCATGTTTCATCCAAATGAAGCCATCTTGCACTATTTGAATGGCCTTGAAATTTGATGTTGAATTTTGTTGCAATCTATTATCGTTGTTACGGCCATGCTTCATCCAAATGAAGCCATTTTGCACTATTTGAATGGCCTTGAAATTTGATGTTGAGTTTTTTTGCCATCTATTATCGTTGTTACGGCCATGTTTCATCCAAATGAAGCCATCTTGCACTATTTGAATGGCCTTGAAATTTGATGTTGAGTTTTGTTGCCATCTATTATCGTTGTTACGGCCATGTTTCATCCAAATGAAGCCATCTTGCACTATTTGCATGTACTTAACATTTAATGTTGAATTTTGTTGCCATCTATTATCGTTGTTACGGCCATGTTTCATCCAAATGAAGCCATATTGCACTATTTAAATGGCCTTGAAATTTGATGTTGAGTTTTGTTGCCATCTATTATCGTTGTTACGGCCATGTTACATCCAAATGAAGCCATCTTGCACTATTTGAATGGCCTTGAAATTTGATGTTGAGTTTTGTTGCCATCTATTATCGTTGTTACGGCCATGTTTCATCCAAATGAAGCCATCTTGCACTATTTGCATGTACTTAACATTTAATGTTGAATTTTGTTGCCATCTATTATCGTTGTTACGGCCATGTTTCATCCAAATGAAGCCATATTGCACTATTTGAATGGCCTTGAAATTTGATGTTGAATTTTGTTGCCATCTATTATCGTTGTTACGGCCATGCTTCATCCAAATGAAGCCATCTTGCACTATTTGAATGGCCTTGAAATTTGATGTTGAGTTTTTTTTGCCATCTATTATCGTTGTTACGGCCATGTTTCATCCAAATAAAGGCATCTTGCACTAATTCAATGGCCTTGAAATTTGATGTTGAATTTTGTTGCCATCTATTATCGTTGTTATGGCCATGTTTCATCCAAATGAAGCCATCTTGCACTATTTGAATGGCCTTGAAATTTGATGATGAGTTTTTTTGCCATCTATTATCGTTGTTACGGCTATGTTTCATCCAAATGAAGCCATCTTGCACTATTTGAATGGCCTTGAAATTTGATGTTGAATTTTGTTGCCATCTATTATCGTTGTTACGGCCATGTTTCATCCAAATGAAGCCATCTTGCACTATTTGAATGGCCTTGAAATTTGATGTTGGGTTTTTTTTGCCATCTATTATCGTTGTTACGGCCATGTTTCATCCAAATGAAGCCATATTGCACTATTTGAATGGCCTTGAAATTTGATGTTGAGTTTTGTTGCCATCTATTATCGTTGTTACGGCCATGTTTCATCCAAATGAAGCCATATTGCACTATTTGCATGTACTTAAAATTTAATGTTGAGTTTTTTTGCCATCTATTATCGTTGTTACGGCCATGTTTCATCCAAATGAAGCCATCTTGCACTATTTGAATGGCCTTGAAATTTGATGTTGAGTTTTGTTGCCATCTATTATCGTTGTTATGGCCATGTTTTATCCAAATGAAGCCATTTTGCACTATTTGAATGGCCTTGAAATTTGATGTTGAATTTTGTTGCCATCTATTATCGTTGTTACGGCCATGTTTCATCCAAATAAAGGCATCTTGCACTAATTCAATGGCCTTGAAATTTGATGTTGAATTTTGTTGCCATCTATTATCATTGTTACGGCCATGTTTCATCCAAATGAAGCCATCTTGCACTATTTGAATGGCCTTGAAATTAGATGTTGAGTTTTGTTGCCATCTATTATCGTTGTTACGGCCATGTTTCATCCAAATGAAGCCATCTTGCACTATTTGAATGGCCTTGAAATTTGATGTTGAGTTTTGTTGCCATCTATTATCGTTGTTACGGCCATGTTTCATCCAAATGAAGCCATCTTGCACTATTTGAATGGCCTTGAAATTTGATGTTGAGTTTTGTTGCCATCTATTATCGTTGTTACGGCCATGTTATATCCAAATGAAGTCATGTTGCACTAGTTGAATGGCCTTGAAATTTGATGTTGAGTTTTGTTGCCATCTATTATCGTTGTTACGGCCATGTTTCATCCAAATGAAGCCATCTTGCACTATTTGAATGGCCTTGAAATTTGATGTTGAGTTTTGTTGCCATCTATTATCGTTGTTACGGCCATGTTTCATCCAAATGAAGCCATCTTGCACTATTTGCATGTTCTTAACATTTAATGTTGAGTTTTTTTGCCATCTATTATCGTTGTTACGGCCATGTTTCATCCAAATGAAGCCATATTGCACGATTTGAATATACTTTAAATTTGATGTTGAGTTTTTTTGCCATCTATTATCGTTGTTACGGCCATGTTTCATCCAAATGAAGCCATCTTGCACTAATTCAATGGCCTTGAAATTTGATGTTGGGTTTTTTTGCCATCTATTATCGTTGTTACGGCCATGTTTCATCCAAATGAAGCCATCTTGCACTATTTGAATGGCCTTGAAATTTGATGTTGAGTTTTGTTGCCATCTATTATCGTTGTTACGGCCATGTTTCATCCAAATGAAGCCATATTGCACTATTTCAATGGCCTTGAAATTTGATGTTGAATTTTGTTGCCATCTATTATCGTTGTTACGGCCATGTTTCATCCAAATGAAGCCATATTGCACTATTTGAATGGCCTTGAAATTTGATGTTGAATTTTGTTGCCATCTATTATCGTTGTTACGGCCATGTTTCATCCAAATGAAGCCATATTGCACTATTTGAATGGCCTTGAAATTTGATGTTGAGTTTTTTTGCCATCTATTATCGTTGTTAACGTACTTAACAACATGCCCGTCATGGGTTCAAGCCCTAAATAGACCGTGCTCCCACACGTAGGACTGACTATCCTGCTATGGTAACAATAAGTCACTGAAAGCCAAGCTCACTTCACTAGTGGGTACTTGGCAGGCCCTTGACCGACAGTGGTTGTTGTGCCAAAGAAAAAAAAATTATCGTTGTTACGGCCATGTTACATCCAAATGAAGGCATCTTGCACTGATTCATTGGCCTTGAAATTTGATGTTGAATTTTGTTGCCATCTATTATCGTTGTTACGGCCATGTTACATCCAAATGAAGCCATCTTGCACTATTTGAATGGCCTTGAAATTTGATGTTGAATTTTGTTGCCATCTATTATCGTTGTTACGGCCATGTTTCATCCAAATAAAGGCATCTTGCGCTATTTCAATGGCCTTGAAATTTGATGTTGAATTTTGTTGCCATCTATTATCGTTGTTACGGCCATGTTACATCCAAATGAAGCCATCTTGCACTATTTGAATGGCCTTGAAATTTGATGTTGGGTTTTTTTGCCATCTATTATCGTTGTTACGGCCATGTTTCATCCAAATGAAGCCATCTTGCACTATTTGAATGGCCTTGAAATTTGATGTTGGGTTTTTTTGCCATCTATTATCGTTGTTACGGCCATGTTTCATCCAAATGAAGCCATCTTGCACTATTTGAATGGTCTTGAAATTTGATGTTGAATTTTGTTGCCATCTATTATCGTTGTTACGGCCATGTTTCATCCAAATAAAGGCATCTTGCACTATTTCAATGGCCTTGAAATTTGATGTTGAATTTTGTTGCCATCTATTATCGTTGTTACGGCCATGTTTCATCCAAATGAAGCCATATTGCACTATTTGAATGGCCTTGAAATTTGATGTTGAGTTTTGTTGCCATCTATTATCGTTGTTACGGCCATGTTTCATCCAAATGAAGCCATATTGCACTATTTGCATGTACTTAAAATTTAATGTTGAGTTTTTTTGCCATCTATTATCGTTGTTACGGCCATGTTTCATCCAAATGAAGCCATCTTGCACTATTTGAATGGCCTTGAAATTTGATGTTGAGTTTTTTTGCCATCTATTATCGTTGTTACGGCCATGTTTTATCCAAATGCAGCCATTTTGCACTATTTGAATGGCCTTGAAATTTGATGTTGAGTTTTTTTGCCATCTATTATCGTTGTTACGGCCATGTTTCATCCAAATAAAGGCATCTTGCACTATTTCAATGTCCTTGAAATTTGATGTTGAATTTTGTTGCCATCTATTATCGTTGTTACGGCCATGTTTCATCCAAATGAAGCCATATTGCACTATTTGCATGTACTTAAAATTTGATGTTGAATTTTGTTGCCATCTATTATCGTTGTTACGGCCATGTTTCATCCAAATGAAGCCATCTTGCACTATTTCAATGTCCTTGAAATTTGATGTTGAGTTTTTTTACCATCTATTATCGTTGTTACGGCCATGTTACATCCAAATGAAGCCATATTGCACTATTTGAATGGCCTTGAAATTTGATGTTGAGTTTTGTTGCCATCTATTATCGTTGTTACGGCCATGTTTCATCCAAATGAAGCCATCTTGCACTATTTGAATGGCCTTGAAATTTGATGTTGAATTTTGTTGCCATCTATTATCGTTGTTACGGCCATGTTTTATCCAAATGAAGCCATTTTGCACTATTTGAATGGCCTTGAAATTTGATGTTGAATTTTGTTGTTATCTATTATCGTTGTTACGGCCATGTTTCATCCAAATGAAGCCATCTTGCACTATTTGAATGTCCTTGAAATTTGATGTTGAATTTTGTTGCCATCTATTATCGTTGTTACGGCCATGTTTCATCCAAATGAAGCCATATTGCACTATTTGCATGTACTTAAAATTTGATGTATAGTTTTGTTGCCATCTATTATCGTTGTTATGGCCATGTTTCATCCAAATGAAGCCATCTTGCACTATTTGAATGGCCTTGAAATTTGATGTTGAGTTTTGTTGCCATCTATTATCGTTGTTACGGCCATGTTACATCCAAATGAAGCCATCTTGCACTATTTGCATGTACTTAAAATTTAATGTTGAGTTTTTTTGCCATCTATTATCGTTGTTACGGCCATGTTTCATCCAAATGAAGCCATCTTGCACTATTTGAATGGCCTTAAAATTTGATGTTGAGTTTTTTTGCCATCTATTATCGTTGTTACGGCCATGTTTTATCCAAATCAAGCCATTTTGCACTATTTGAATGGCCTTGAAATTTGATGTTGAATTTTGTTGCCATCTATTATCGTTGTTACGGCCATGTTTCATCCAAATAAAGGCATCTTGCACTATTTCAATGTCCTTGAAATTTGATGTTGAATTTTGTTGCCATCTATTATCGTTGTTACGGCCATGTTTCATCCAAATGAAGCCATTTTGCACTATTTGAATGGCCTTGAAATTTGATGTTGAGTTTGTTGCCATCTATTATCCTTGTTACGGCCATGTTTCATCCAAATGAAGCCATCTTGCACTAGTTGAATGGCCTTGAAATTTGATGTTGAATTTTGTTGCCATCTATTATCGTTGTTAACGTACTTAACAACATGCCCGTCATGGGTTCAAGCCCCGAATAGACCGTGCTCCCATACGTAGGACTGACTATCCTGCTATGGTAACAATAAGTCACTGAAAGCCAAGCTCACTTCACTAGTGGGTACTTGGCAGGACCGACAGTGGTTGTTGTGCCAAAGAAAAAAAAAATATCGTTGTTACCGCCATGTTACATCCAAATAAAGGCATCTTGCACTAATTCAATGGCCTTGAAATTTAATGTTGAATTTTGTTGCCATCTATTATCGTTGTTACGGCCATGTTACATCCAAATGAAGCCATCTTGCACTATTTGAATGGCCTTGAAATTTGATGTTGAATTTTGTTGCCATCTATTATCGTTGTTACGGCCATGTTTCATCCAAATGAAGCCATCTTGCACTAATTCAATGGCCTTGAAATTTGATGTTGAGTTTTTTTGCCATCTATTATCGTTGTTACGGCCATGTTTTATCCAAATGAAGCCATTTTGCTCTATTTGAATGGCCTTGAAATTTGATGTTGAATTTTGTTGCCATATATTATCGTTGTTACGGCCATGTTTCATCTAAATAAAGGCATCTTGCACTATTTCAATGTCCTTGAAATTTGATGTTGAATTTTGTTGCCATCTATTATCGTTGTTACGGCCATGTTTCATCCAAATGAAGCCATATTGCACTATTTGCATGTACTTAAAATTTGATGTTGAGTTTTGTTGCCATCTATTATCGTTGTTATGGCCATGTTTCATCCAAATGAAGCCATCTTGCACTATTTGAATGGCCTTGAAATTTGATGTTGAGTTTTGTTGCCATCTATTATCGTTGTTACGGCCATGTTTCATCCAAATGAAGCCATCTTGCACTATTTGCATGTACTTAAAATTTAATGTTGAGTTTTTTTGCCATCTATTATCGTTGTTACGGCCATGTTTCATCCAAATGAAGCCATCTTGCACTATTTGAATGGCCTTGAAATTTGATGTTGAGTTTTTTTGCCATCTATTATCGTTGTTACGGCCATGTTTTATCCAAATGAAGCCATTTTGCACTATTTGAATGGCCTTGAAATTTGATGTTGAATTTTGTTGCCATCTATTATCGTTGTTACGGCCATGTTTCATCCAAATAAAGGCATCTTGCATTATTTCAATGTCCTTGAAATTTGATGATGAGTTTTTTTGCCATCTATTATCGTTGTTACGGCTATGTTTCATCCAAATGAAGCCATCTTTCACTAGTTGAATGGCCTTGAAATTTGATGTTGAATTTTGTTGCCATCTATTATCGTTGTTAACGTACTTAACAACATGCCCGTCATGGGTTCAAGCCCCGAATAGACCGTGCTCCCATACGTAGGACTGACTATCCTGCTATGGTAACAATAAGTCACTGAAAGCCAAGCTCACTTCACTAGTGGGTACTTGGCAGGCCCTTGACCGACAGTGGTTGTTGTGCCAAAGAAAAAAAAATTATCGTTGTTACGGCCATGTTACATCCAAATAAAGGCATCTTGCACTAATTCAATGGCCTTGAAAGTTAATGTTGAATTTTGTTGCCATCTATTATCGTTGTTACGGCCATGTTACATCCAAATGAAGCCATCTTGCACTATTTGAATGGCCTTGAAATTTGATGTTGAATTTTGTTGCCATCTATTATCGTTGTTACGGCCATGTTTCATCCAAATGAAGCCATCTTGCACTAATTCAATGGCCTTGAAATTTGATGTTGAGTTTTTTTGCCATCTATTATCGTTGTTACGGCCATGTTTCATCCAAATGAAGCCATCTTGCACTATTTGAATGGCCTTGAAATTTGATGTTGAGTTTTGTTGCCATCTATTATCGTTGTTACAACCATGTTTTATCCAAATGAAGCCATCTTGCACTATTTGAATGGCCTTGAAATTTGATGTTGAGTTTTGTTGCCATCTATTATCGTTGTTACGGCCATGTTTCATCCAAATGAAGCCATCTTGTACAATTTGAATGGCCTTGAAATTTGATGTTGAATTTTGTTGCCATCTATTATCGTTGTTACGGCCATGTTTCATCCAAATGAAGCCATATTGCACTAATTCAATGGCCTTGAAATTTGATGTTGAATTTTGTTGCCATCTATTATCGTTGTTACGGCCATGTTTTATCCAAATGAAGCCATTTTGCACTATTTCAATGGCCTTGAAATTTGATGTTGAGTTTTGTTGCCATCTATTATCCTTGTTACGGCCATGTTTCATCCAAATGAAGCCATCTTGCACTAGTTGAATGGCCTTGAAATTTGATGTTGAGTTTTGTTGCCATCTATTATTGTTGTTAACGTACTTAACAACATGCCCGTCATGGGTTCAAGCCCCAAATAGACCGTGCTCCCATACGTAGGACTGACTATCCTGCTATGGTAACAATAAGTCACTGAAAGCCAAGCTCACTTCACTAGTGGGTACTTGGCAGGCCCTTGACCGACAGTGGTTGTTGTGCCAAAGAAAAAAAAATTATCGTTGTTACGGCCATGTTACATCCAAATAAAGGCATCTTGCACTAATTCATTGGCCTTGAAATTTGATGTTGAATTTTGTTGCCATCTATTATCGTTGTTACGGCCATGTTTCATCCAAATGAAGCCATCTTGCACTATTTGAATGGCCTTGAAATTTGATGTTGAATTTTGTTGCCATCTATTATCGTTGTTACGGCCATGTTTCATCCAAATAAAGGCATCTTGCACTAATTCAATGGCCTTGAAATTTGATGTTGAATTTTGTTGCCATCTATTATCGTTGTTACGGCCATGTTTCATCCAAATGAAGCCATATTGCACTATTTGCATGTACTTAAAATTTGATGTTGAGTTTTGTTGCCATCTATTATCGTTGTTACGGCCATGTTTCATCCAAATGAAGCCATCTTGCACTATTTGAATGGCCTTGAAATTTGATGTTGAGTTTTGTTGCCATCTATTATCGTTGTTACGGCCATGTTTCATCCAAATGAAGCCATCTTGCACTATTTGAATGGCCTTGAAATTTGATGTTGAGTTTTGTTGCCATCTATTATCGTTGTTACGGCCATGTTATATCCAAATGAAGTCATATTGCACTATTTGAATGGCCTTGAAATTTGATGTTGAGTTTTTTTGCCATCTATTATCGTTGTTACGGCCATGTTTCATCCAAATGAAGCCATCTTGCACTATTTGAATGGCCTTGAAATTTGATGTTGAGTTTTGTTGCCATCTATTATCGTTGTTACGGCCATGTTTCATCCAAATGAAGCCATCTTGCACTATTTGCATGTACTTAACATTTAATGTTGAGTTTTGTTGCCATCTATTATCGTTGTTACGGCCATGTTTCATCCAAATGAAGCCATCTTGCACTATTTGAATGGCCTTGAAATTTGATGTTGAATTTTGTTGCCATCTATTATCGTTGTTACGGCCATGTTTCATCCAAATAAAGGCATCTTGCACTAATTCAATGGCCTTGAAATTTGATGTTGAATTTTGTTGCCATCTATTATCGTTGTTACGGCCATGTTTCATCCAAATGAAGCCATATTGCACTATTTGCATGTACTTAAAATTTGATGTTGAGTTTTGTTGCCATCTATTATCGTTGTTACGGCCATGTTTCATCCAAATGAAGCCATCTTGCACTATTTGAATGGCCTTGAAATTTGATGTTGAGTTTTGTTGCCATCTATTATCGTTGTTACGGCCATGTTTCATCCAAATGAAGCCATCTTGCACTATTTGAATGGCCTTGAAATTTGATGTTGAGTTTTGTTGCCATCTATTATCGTTGTTACGGCCATGTTATATCCAAATGAAGTCATATTGCACTATTTGAATGGCCTTGAAATTTGATGTTGAGTTTTGTTGCCATCTATTATCGTTGTTACGGCCATGTTTCATCCAAATGAAGCCATCTTGTACAATTTGAATGGCCTTGAAATTTGATGTTGAATTTTGTTGCCATCTATTATCGTTGTTACGGCCATGTTTCATCCAAATGAAGCCATATTGCACTAATTCAATGGCCTTGAAATTTGATGTTGAATTTTGTTGCCATCTATTATCGTTGTTACGGCCATGTTTTATCCAAATGAAGCCATTTTGCACTATTTCAATGGCCTTGAAATTTGATGTTGAGTTTTGTTGCCATCTATTATCCTTGTTACGGCCATGTTTCATCCAAATGAAGCCATCTTGCACTAGTTGAATGGCCTTGAAATTTGATGTTGAGTTTTGTTGCCATCTATTATTGTTGTTAACGTACTTAACAACATGCCCGTCATGGGTTCAAGCCCCAAATAGACCGTGCTCCCATACGTAGGACTGACTATCCTGCTATGGTAACAATAAGTCACTGAAAGCCAAGCTCACTTCACTAGTGGGTACTTGGCAGGCCCTTGACCGACAGTGGTTGTTGTGCCAAAGAAAAAAGAAAAAAATATCGTTGTTACGGCCATGTTACATCCAAATAAAGGCATCTTGCACTAATTCATTGGCCTTGAAATTTGATGTTGAATTTTGTTGCCATCTATTATCGTTGTTACGGCCATGTTTCATCCAAATGAAGCCATCTTGCACTATTTGAATGGCCTTGAAATTTGATGTTGAATTTTGTTGCCATCTATTATCGTTGTTACGGCCATGTTTCATCCAAATAAAGGCATCTTGCACTAATTCAATGGCCTTGAAATTTGATGTTGAATTTTGTTGCCATCTATTATCGTTGTTACGGCCATGTTTCATCCAAATGAAGC
This sequence comes from Anopheles gambiae, assembly GCF_943734735.2. Classification (NCBI taxonomy): domain Eukaryota; kingdom Metazoa; phylum Arthropoda; class Insecta; order Diptera; family Culicidae; genus Anopheles; species Anopheles gambiae. The sequence continues at coordinate 415,788 of NW_026902718.1, forward strand.
CATATTGCACTATTTGCATGTACTTAAAATTTGATGTTGAGTTTTGTTGCCATCTATTATCGTTGTTACGGCCATGTTTCATCCAAATGAAGCCATCTTGCACTATTTGAATGGCCTTGAAATTTGATGTTGAGTTTTGTTGCCATCTATTATCGTTGTTACGGCCATGTTTCATCCAAATGAAGCCATCTTGCACTATTTGAATGGCCTTGAAATTTGATGTTGAATTTTGTTGCCATCTATTATCGTTGTTACGGCCATGTTTCATCCAAATAAAGGCATCTTGCTCTAATTCAATGGCCTTGAAATTTGATGTTGAGTTTTTTTGCCATCTATTATCGTTGTTACGGCCATGTTTTATCCAAATGAAGCCATCTTGCACTATTTAAATGGCCTTGAAATTTGATGTTGAGTTTTGTTGCCATCTATTATCGTTGTTACGGCCATGTTTCATCCAAATGAAGCCATCTTGCACTATTTCAATGGCCTTGAAATTTGATGTTGAATTTTGTTGCCATCTATTATCGTTGTTACGGCCATGTTTCATCCAAATGAAGCCATATTGCACTATTTGAATGGCCTTGAAATTTGATGTTGAATTTTGTTGCCATCTATTATCGTTGTTACGGCCATGTTACATCCAAATGAAGGCATCTTGCACTAATTCATTGGCCTTGAAATTTGATGTTGAATTTTGTTGCCATCTATTATCGTTGTTACGGCCATGTTTCATCCAAATGAAGCCATCTTGCACTATTTGAATGGCCTTGAAATTTGATGTTGAATTTTGTTGCCATCTATTATCGTTGTTAACGTACTTAACAACATGCCCGTCATGGGTTCAAGCCCCAAATAGACCGTGCTCCCATACGTAGGACTGACTATCCTGCTATGGTAACAATAAGTCACTGAAAGCCAAGCTCACTTCACTAGTGGGTACTTGGCAGGCCCTTGACCGACAGTGGTTGTTGTGCCAAAGAAAAAAGAAAAAAATATCGTTGTTACGGCCATGCTTCATCCAAATAAAGGCATCTTGCACTAATTCATTGGCCTTGAAATTTGATGTTGAATTTTGTTGCCATCTATTATCGTTGTTACGGCCATGTTTCATCCAAATGAAGCCATCTTGCACTATTTGAATGGCCTTGAAATTTGATGTTGAATTTTGTTGCCATCTATTATCGTTGTTACGGCCATGTTTCATCCAAATGAAGCCATATTGCACTAATTCAATGGCCTTGAAATTTGATGTTGAATTTTGTTGCCATCTATTATCGTTGTTACGGCCATGTTTCATCCAAATGAAGCCATATTGCACTATTTGCATGTACGTAAAATTTGTTGATGAGTTTTGTTGCCATCTATTATCGTTGTTACGGCCATGTGTCATCCAAATGAAGCCATCTTGCACTATTTGAATGGCCTTGAAATTTGATGTTGAGTTTTGTTGCCATCTATTATCGTTGTTACGGCCATGTTTCATCCAAATGAAGCCATCTTGCACTATTTGAATGGCCTTGAAATTTGATGTTGAGTTTTGTTGCCATTTATTATCGTTGTTACGGCCATGTTATATCCAAATGAAATCATATTGCACTATTTGAATGGCCTTGAAATTTGATGTTGAGTTTTGTTGCCATCTATTATCGTTGTTACGGCCATGTTTCATCCAAATGAAGCCATCTTGCACTATTTGAATGGCCTTGAAATTTGATGTTGAGTTTTGTTGCCATCTATTATCGTTGTTACGGCCATGTTTCATCCAAATGAAGCCATCTTGCACTATTTGCATGTACTTAACATTTAATGTTGAGTTTTTTGCCATCTATTATCGTTGTTACGGCCATGTTTCATCCAAATGAAGCCATCTTGCACTATTTGAATGGCCTTGAAATTTGATGTTGAATTTTGTTGCCATCTATTATCGTTGTTACGGCCATGTTTCATCCAAATAAAGGCATCTTGCTCTAATTCAATGGCCTTGAAATTTGATGTTGGGTTTTTTGCCATCTATTATCGTTGTTACGGCCATATTTCATCCAAATGAAGCCATGTTACACTATTTAAATGGCCTTGAAATTTGATGTTGAGTTTTGTTGCCATCTATTATCGTTGTTACGGCCATGTTACATCCAAATGAAGCCATCTTGCACTATTTCAATGGACTTGAAATTTGATGTTGAATTTTGTTGCCATCTATTATCGTTGTCACGGCCATGTTTCATCCAAATGAAGCCATATTGCACTATTTGAATGGCCTTGAAATTTGATGTTGAATTTTGTTGCCATCTATTATCGTTGTTACGGCCATGTTTCATCCAAATGAAGCCATATTGCACTATTTAAATGGCCTTGAAATTTGATGTTGAGTTTTGTTGCCATCTATTATCGTTGTTACGGCCATGTTACATCCAAATGAAGCCATCTTGCACTATTTGAATGGCCTTGAAATTTGATGTTGAGTTTTGTTGCCATCTATTATCGTTGTTACGGCCATGTTTCATCCAAATGAAGCCATCTTGCACTATTTGCATGTACTTAACATTTAATGTTGAATTTTGTTGCCATCTATTATCGTTGTTACGGCCATGTTTCATCCAAATGAAGCCATATTGCACTATTTGAATGGCCTTGAAATTTGATGTTGAGTTTTGTTGCCATCTATTATCGTTGTTACGGCCATGCTTCATCCAAATGAAGCCATTTTGCACTATTTGAATGGCCTTGAAATTTGATGTTGAGTTTTTTTGCCATCTATTATCGTTGTTACGGCCATGTTTCATCCAAATGAAGCCATCTTGCACTATTTGAATGGCCTTGAAATTTGATGTTGAATTTTGTTGCCATCTATTATCGTTGTTACGGCCATGTTTCATCCAAATGAAGCCATCTTGCACTAGTTGAATGGCCTTGAAATTTGATGTTGAATTTTGTTGCAATCTATTATCGTTGTTACGGCCATGTTTCATCCAAATGAAGCCATCTTGCACTATTTGAATGGCCTTGAAATTTGATGTTGAGTTTGGTTGCCATCTATTATCGTTGTTAACGTACTTAACAACATGCCCGTCATGGGTTCAAGCCCCAAATAGACCGTGCTCCCATACGTAGGACTGACTATCCTGCTATGGTAACAAAAGTCACTGAAAGCCAAGCTCACTTCACTAGTGGGTACTTGGCAGGCCCTTGACCGACAGTGGTTGTTGTGCCAAAGAAAAAAAACATATCGTTGTTACGGCCATGTTACATCCAAATAAAGGCATCTTGCACTAATTCAATGGCCTTGAAATTTGATGTTGAATTTTGTTGCCATCTATTATCGTTGTTACGGCCATGTTACATCCAAATGAAGCCATCTTGCACTATTTGAATGGCCTTGAAATTTGATGTTGAATTTTGTTGCCATCTATTATCGTTGTTACGGCCATGTTTCATCCAAATGAAGCCATATTGCACTAATTCAATGGCCTTGAAATTTGATGTTGAGTTTTTTTGCCATCTATTATCGTTGTTACGGCCATGTTTCATCCAAATGAAGCCATATTGCACTATTTGAATGGCCTTGAAATTTGATGTTGAGTTTTGTTGCCATCTATTATCGTTGTTACGGCCATGTTTCATCCAAATGAAGCCATATTGTACAATTTGAATGGCCTTGAAATTTGATGTTGAATTTTGTTGCCATCTATTATCGTTGTTACGGCCATGTTTCATCCAAATGAAGCCATATTGTACAATTTGAATGGCCTTGAAATTTGATGTTGAATTTTGTTGCCATGTATTATCGTTGTTACGGCCATGTTTCATCCAAATGAAGCCATATTGCACTAATTGAATGGCCTTGAAATTTGATGTTGAATTTTGTTGCCATCTATTATCGTTGTTACGGCCATGTTTTATCCAAATGAAGCCATTTTGCACTATTTCAATGGCCTTGAAATTTGATGTTGAGTTTTGTTGCCATCTATTATCGTTGTTACGGCCATGTTTCATCCAAATGAAGCCATCTTGCACTATTTGAATGGCCTTGAAATTTGATGTTGAATTTTGTTGCCATCTATTATCGTTGTTAACGTACTTAACAACATGCCCGTCATGGGTTCAAGCCCCAAATAGACCGTGCTCCCATACGTAGGACTGACTATCCTGCTATGGTAACAATAAGTCACTGAAAGCCAAGCTCACTTCACTAGTAGGTACTTGGCAGGCCCTTGACCGACAGTGGTTGTTGTGCCAAAGAAAAAAGAAAAAAATATCGTTGTTACGGCCATGTTACATCCAAATAAAGGCATCTTGCACTAATTCAATGGCCTTGAAATTTGATGTTGAGTTTTGTTGCCATCTATTATCGTTGTTACGGCCATGTTTCATCCAAATGAAGCCATCTTGCACTATTTGAATGGCCTTGAAATTTGATGTTGAGTTTTGTTGCCATCTATTATCGTTGTTACGGCCATGTTTCATCCAAATGAAGCCATCTTGCACTATTTGAATGGCCTTGAAATTTGATATTGAGTTTTGTTGCCATCTATTATCGTTGTTACGGCCATGTTATATCCAAATGAAGTCATATTGCACTATTTGAATGGCCTTGAAATTTGATGTTGAGTTATGTTGCCATCTATTATCGTTGTTACGGCCATGTTTCATCCAAATGAAGCCATATTGCACTATTTGAATGGCCTTGAAATTTGATGTTGAGTTTTGTTGCCATCTATTATCGTTGTTACGGCCATGTTTCATCCAAATGAAGCCATCTTGCACTATTTGCATGTACTTAACATTTAATGTTGAGTTTTTTTGCCATCTATTATCGTTGTTACGGCCATGTTTCATCCAAATGAAGCCATCTTGCACTATTTGAATGGCCTTGAAATTTGATGTTGAATTTTGTTGCCATCTATTATCGTTGTTACGGCCATGTTTCATCCAAATAAAGGCATCTTGCTCTAATTCAATGGCCTTGAAATTTGATGTTGGCTTTTTTTGCCATCTATTATCGTTGTTACGGCCATGTTTCATCCAAATGAAGCCATATTGCACTATTTGAATGGCCTTGAAATTTGATGTTGAGTTTTGTTGCCATCTATTATCGTTGTTACGGCCATGTTTCATCCAAATGAAGCCATATTGTACAATTTGAATGGCCTTGAAATTTGATGTTGAATTTTGTTGCCATCTATTATCGTTGTTACGGCCATGTTTCATCCAAATGAAGCCATATTGTACAATTTGAATGGCCTTGAAATTTGATGTTGAATTTTGTTGCCATGTATTATCGTTGTTACGGCCATGTTTCATCCAAATGAAGCCATATTGCACTAATTGAATGGCCTTGAAATTTGATGTTGAATTTTGTTGCCATCTATTATCGTTGTTACGGCCATGTTTTATCCAAATGAAGCCATTTTGCACTATTTCAATGGCCTTGAAATTTGATGTTGAGTTTTGTTGCCATCTATTATCGTTGTTACGGCCATGTTTCATCCAAATGAAGCCATCTTGCACTAGTTGAATGGCCTTGAAATTTGATGTTGAGTTTTGTTGCCATCTATTATCGTTGTCAACGTACTTAACAACATGCCCGTCATGGGTTCAAGCCCCAAATAGACCGTGCTCCCATACGTAGGACTGACTATCCTGCTATGGTAACAATAAGTCACTGAAAGCCAAGCTCACTTCACTAGTAGGTACTTGGCAGGCCCTTGACCGACAGTGGTTGTTGTGCCAAAGAAAAAAGAAAAAAATATCGTTGTTACGGCCATGTTACATCCAAATAAAGGCATCTTGCACTAATTCATTGGCCTTGAAATTTGATGTTGAATTTTGTTGCCATCTATTATCGTTGTTACGGCCATGTTTCATCCAAATGAAGCCATCTTGCACTATTTGAATGGCCTTGAAATTTGATGTTGAATTTTGTTGCCATCTATTATCGTTGTTACGGCCATGTTTCATCCAAATGAAGCCATATTGCACTAATTCAATGGCCTTGAAATTTGATGTTGAATTTTGTTGCCATCTATTATCGTTGTTACGGCCATGTTTCATCCAAATGAAGCCATATTGCACTATTTGCATGTACGTAAAATTTGATGTTGAGTTTTGTTGCCATCTATTATCGTTGTTACGGCCATGTTTCATCCAAATGAAGCCATCTTGCACTATTTGAATGGCCTTGAAATTTGATGTTGAGTTTTGTTGCCATCTATTATCGTTGTTACGGCCATGTTTCATCCAAATGAAGCCATCTTGCACTATTTGAATGGCCTTGAAATTTGATGTTGAGTTTTGTTGCCATCTATTATCGTTGTTACGGCCATGTTATATCCAAATGAAATCATATTGCACTATTTGAATGGCCTTGAAATTTGATGTTGAGTTTTGTTGCCATCTATTATCGTTGTTACGGTCATGTTTCATCCAAATGAAGCCATCTTGCACTATTTGAATGGCCTTGAAATTTGATGTTGAGTTTTGTTGCCATCTATTATCGTTGTTACGGCCATGTTTCATCCAAATGAAGCCATCTTGCACTATTTGCATGTACTTAACATTTAATGTTGAGTTTTTTGCCATCTATTATCGTTGTTACGGCCATGTTTCATCCAAATGAAGCCATCTTGCACTATTTGAATGGCCTTGAAATTTGATGTTGAATTTTGTTGCCATCTATTATCGTTGTTACGGCCATGTTTCATCCAAATAAAGGCATCTTGCGCTGTTTCAATGGCCTTGAAATTTGATGTTGAATTTTGTTGCCATCTATTATCGTTGTTACGGCCATGTTACATCCAAATGAAGCCATCTTGCACTAATTCAATGGCCTTGAAATTTGATGTTGAATTTTTTTGCCATCTATTATCGTTGTTACGGCCATGTTTCATCCAAATGAAGCCATCTTGCACTATTTGAATGGCCTTGAAATTTGATGTTTGGTTTTTTTGCCATCTATTATCGTTGTTACGGCCATGTTTCATCCAAATGAAGCCATCTTGCACTATTTGAATGGCCTTGAAATTTGATGTTGAATTTTGTTGCCATCTATTATCGTTGTTACGGCCATGTTTCATCCAAATAAAGGCATCTTGCACTATTTCAATGGCCTTGAAATTTGATGTTGAATTTTGTTGCCATCTATTATCGTTGTTACGGCCATTTTTTATCCAAATGAAGCCATATTGCACTATTTGAATGGCCTTGAAATTTGATGTTGAGTTTTGTTGCCATCTATTATCGTTGTTACGGCCATGTTTCATCCAAATGAAGCCATCTTGCACTATTTGAATGGCCTTGAAATTTGATGTTGGGTTTTTTTTGCCATCTATTATCGTTGTTACGGCCATGTTTCATCCAAATGAAGCCATCTTGCACTATTTGAATGGCCTTGAAATTTGATGTTGAATTTTGTTGCCATCTATTATCGTTGTTACGGCCATGTTTCATCCAAATGAAGCCATATTGCACTTTTTGAATGGCCTTGAAATTTGATGTTGAATTTTGTTGCCATCTATTATCGTTGTTACGGCCATGTTTCATCCAAATGAAGCCATATTGCACTATTTGAATGGCCTTGAAATTTGATGTTGAGTTTGGTTGCCATCTATTATCGTTGTTACGGCCATGTTTCATCCAAATGAAGCCATATTGTACAATTTGAATGGCCTTGAAATTTGATGTTGAATTTTGTTGCCATCTATTATCGTTGTTACGGCCATGTTTCATCCAAATGAAGCCATATTGCACTAATTCAATGGCCTTGAAATTTGATGTTGAATTTTGTTGCCATCTATTATCGTTGTTACGGCCATGTTTTATCCAAATGAAGCCATTTTGCACTATTTCAATGGCCTTGAAATTTGATGTTGAGTTTTGTTGCCATCTATTATCCTTGTTACGGCCATGTTTCATCCAAATAAAGGCATCTTGCACTAGTTGAATGGCCTTGAAATTTGATGTTGAGTTTTGTTGCCATCTATTATCGTTGTCAACGTACTTAACAACATGCCCGTCATGGGTTCAAGCCCCAAATAGACCGTGCTCCCATACGTAGGACTGACTATCCTGCTATGGTAACAATAAGTCACTGAAAGCCAAGCTCACTTCACTAGTAGGTACTTGGCAGGCCCTTGACCGACAGTGGTTGTTGTGCCAAAGAAAAAAGAAAAAAATATCGTTGTTACGGCCATGTTACATCCAAATAAAGGCATCTTGCACTAATTCAATGGCCTTGAAATTTGATGTTGAATTTTGTTGCCATCTATTATCGTTGTTACGGCCATGTTTCATCCAAATGAAGCCATCTTGCACTATTTGAATGGCCTTGAAATTTGATGTTGAGTTTTTTTGCCATCTATTATCGTTGTTACGGCCATGTTTCATCCAAATAAAGGCATCTTGCACTAATTCAATGGCCTTGAAATTTGATGTTGAATTTTGTTGCCATCTATTATCGTTGTTACGGCCATGTTTCATCCAAATGAAGCCATATTGCACTATTTGCATGTACTTAAAATTTGATGTTGAGTTTTGTTGCCATCTATTATCGTTGTTACGGCCATGTTTCATCCAAATGAAGCCATCTTGCACTATTTGAATGGCCTTGAAATTTGATGTTGAGTTTTGTTGCCATCTATTATCGTTGTTACGGCCATGTTTCATCCAAATGAAGCCATCTTGCACTATTTGAATGGCCTTTAAATTTGATGTTGAGTTTTGTTGCCATCTATTATCGTTGTTACGGCCATGTTATATCCAAATGAAGTCATATTGCACTATTTGAATGGCCTTGAAATTTGATGTTGAGTTTTGTTGCCATCTATTATCGTTGTTACGGCCATGTTACATCCAAATGAAGCCATCTTGCACTATTTGAATGGCCTTGAAATTTGATGTTGAGTTTTGTTGCCATCTATTATCGTTGTTACGGCCATGTTTCATCCAAATGAAGCCATCTTGCACTATTTGCATGTACTTAACATTTAATGTTGAGTTTTTTTTGCCATCTATTATCGTTGTTACGGCCATGTTTCATCCAAATGAAGCCATCTTGCACTATTTGAATGGCCTTGAAATTTGATGTTGAATTTTGTTGCCATCTATTATCGTTGTTACGGCCATGTTTCATCCAAATAAAGGCATCTTGCTCTAATTCAAAGGCCTTGAAATTTGATGTTGGGTTTTTTTGCCATCTATTATCGTTGTTACGGCCATGTTTCATCCAAATGAAGCCATCTTGCACTATTTAAATGGCCTTGAAATTTGATGTTGAATTTTGTTGCCATCTATTATCGTTGTTACGGCCATGTTTCATCCAAATGAAGCCATCTTGCACTATTTCAATGGCCTTGAAATTTGATGTTGAATTTTGTTGCCATCTATTATCGTTGTTACGGCCATGTTTCATCCAAATGAAGCCATATTGCACTTTTTGAATGGCCTTGAAATTTGATGTTGAATTTTGTTGCCATCTATTATCGTTGTTACGGCCATGTTTCATCCAAATGAAGCCATATTGCACTATTTGAATGGCCTTGAAATTTGATGTTGAGTTTTGTTGCCATCTATTATCGTTGTTACGGCCATGTTTTATCCAAATGAAGCCATCTTGCACTCTTTGCATGTACTTAACATTTAATGTTGAGTTTTTTTGCCATCTATTATCGTTGTTACGGCCATGTTTCATCCAAATGAAGCCATCTTGCACTATTTGAATGGCCTTGAAATTTGATGTTGAATTTTGTTGCCATCTATTATCGTTGTTACGGCCATGTTTCATCCAAATGAAGCCATCTTGCACTATTTGAATGGCCTTGAAATTTGATGTTGAGTTTTTTTTGCCATCGATTATCGTTGTTACGGCCATGTTTCATCCAAATGAAGCCATCTTGCACTATTTGAATGGCCTTGAAATTTGATGTTGAATTTTGTTGCCATCTATTATCGTTGTTACGGCCATGTTTCATCCAAATGAAGCCATCTTGCACTATTTGAATGGCCTTGAAATTTGATGTTGAATTTTGTTGCCATCTATTATCGTTGTTACGGCCATGTTTCATCCAAATGAAGCCATCTTGCACTATTTGAATGGCCTTGAAATTTGATGTTGAGTTTTTTTTGCCATCGATTATCGTTGTTACGGCCATGTTTCATCCAAATGAAGCCATCTTGCACTATTTGAATGGCCTTGAAATTTGATGTTGAATTTTGTTGCCATCTATTATCGTTGTTACGGCCATGTTTCATCCAAATGAAGCCATCTTGCACTATTTGAATGGCCTTGAAATTTGATGTTGAATTTTGTTGCCATCTATTATCGTTGTTACGGCCATGTTTCATCCAAATGAAGCCATCTTGCACTATTTGAATGGCCTTGAAATTTGATGTTGAGTTTGGTTGCCATCTATTATCGTTGTTAACGTACTTAACAACATGCCCGTCATGGGTTCAAGCCCCAAATAGACCGTGCTCCCATACGTAGGACTGACTATCCTGCTATGGTAACAATAAGTCACTGAAAGCCAAGCTCACTTCACTAGTGGGTACTTGGCAGGCCCTTGACCGACAGTGGTTGTTGTGCCAAAGAAAAAAAAAATTATCGTTGTTACGGCCATGTTACATCCAAATAAAGGCATCTTGCACTAATTCAATGGCCTTGAAATTTAATGTTGAATTTTGTTGCCATCTATTATCGTTGTTACGGCCATGTTACATCCAAATGAAGCCATCTTGCACTATTTGAATGGCCTTGAAATTTGATGTTGAATTTTGTTGCCATCTATTATCGTTGTTACGGCCATGTTTTATCCAAATGAAGCCATCTTGCACTAATTCAATGGCCTTGAAATTTGATGTTGAGTTTTTTTGCCATCTATTATCGTTGTTACGGCCATGTTTCATCCAAATGAAGCCATCTTGCACTATTTGAATGGCCTTGAAATTTGATGTTGAGTTTTGTTGCCATCTATTATCGTTGTTACGGCCATGTTTTATCCAAATGAAGCCATCTTGCACTATTTGAATGGCCTTGAAATTTGATGTTGAGTTTTGTTGCCATCTATTATCGTTGTTACGGCCATGTTTCATCCAAATGAAGCCATATTGTACAATTTGAATGGCCTTGAAATTTGATGTTGAATTTTGTTGCAATCTATTATCGTTGTTACGGCCATGTTTCATCCAAATGAAGCCATATTGCACTAATTCAATGGCCTTGAAATTTGATGTTGAATTTTGTTGCCATCTATTATCGTTGTTACGGCCATGTTTTATCCAAATGAAGCCATTTTGCACTAATTCATTGGCCTTGAAATTTGATGTTGAATTTTGTTGCCATCTATTATCGTTGTTACCGTCATGTTTCATCCAAATGAAGCCATCTTGCACTATTTGAATGGCCTTGAAATTTGATGTTGAATTTTGTTGCCATCTATTATCGTTGTTACGGCCATGTTTCATCCAAATAAAGGCATCTTGCACTAATTCAATGGCCTTGAAATTTGATGTTGAATTTTGTTGCCATCTATTATCGTTGTTACGGCCATGTTTCATCCAAATGAAGCCATATTGCACTATTTGCATGTACGTAAAATTTGATGTTGAGTTTTGTTGCCATCTATTATCGTTGTTACGGCCATGTTTCATCCAAATGAAGCCATCTTGCACTATTTGAATGGCCTTGAAATTTGATGTTGAGTTTTGTTGCCATCTATTATCGTTGTTACGGCCATGTTATATCCAAATGAAATCATATTGCACTATTTGAATGGCCTTGAAATTTGATGTTGAGTTTTGTTGCCATCTATTATCGTTGTTACGGCCATGTTTCATCCAAATGAAGCCATCTTGCACTATTTGAATGGCCTTGAAATTTGATGTTGAGTTTTGTTGCCATCTATTATCGTTGTTACGGCCATGTTTCATCCAAATGAAGCCATCTTGCACTATTTGAATGGCCTTGAAATTTGATGTTGAGTTTTTTTGCCATCTATTATCGTTGTTACGGCCATGTTTCATCCAAATGAAGCCATCTTGCACTATTTGAATGGCCTTGAAATTTGATGTTGAATTTTGTTGCCATCTATTATCGTTGTTACGGCCATGTTTCATCCAAATAAAGGCATCTTGCTCTAATTCAATGGCCTTGAAATTTGTTGTTGGGTTTTTTTGCCATCTATTATCGTTGTTACGGCCATGTTTCATCCAAATGAAGCCATCTTGCACTATTTAAATGGCCTTGAAATTTGATGTTGAGTTTTGTTGCCATCTATTATCGTTGTTACGGCCATGTTTCATCCAAATGAAGCCATCTTGCACTATTTGAATGGCCTTGAAATTTGATGTTGAGTTTTGTTGCCATCTATTATCGTTGTTACGGCCATGTTTCATCCAAATGAAGCCATATTGCACTATTTGAATGGCCTTGAAATTTGATGTTGAATTTTGTTGCCATCTATTATCGTTGTTACGGCCATGTTTCATCCAAATGAAGCCATATTGCACTATTTGAATGGCCTTGAAATTTGATGTTGAGTTTTTTTGCCATCTATTATCGTTGTTAACGTACTTAACAACATGCCCGTCATGGGTTCAAGCCCTAAATAGATCGTGCTCCCACACGTAGGACTGACTATCCTGCTATGGTAACAATAAGTCACTGAAAGCCAAGCTCACTTCACTAGTGGGTACTTGGCAGGCCCTTGACCGACAGTGGTTGTTGTGCCAAAGAAAAAAAAATTATCGTTGTTACGGCCATGTTACATCCAAATGAAGGCATCTTGCACTAATTCATTGGCCTTGAAATTTGATGTTGAATTTTGTTGCCATCTATTATCGTTGTTACGGCCATGTTACATCCAAATGAAGCCATCTTGCACTATTTGAATGGCCTTGAAATTTGATGTTGAATTTTGTTGCCATCTATTATCGTTGTTACGGCCATGTTTCATCCAAATAAAGGCATCTTGCGCTGTTTCAATGGCCTTGAAATTTGATGTTGAATTTTGTTGCCATCTATTATCGTTGTTACGGCCATGTTACATCCAAATGAAGCCATCTTGCACTAATTCAATGGCCTTGAAATTTGATGTTGAATTTTGTTGCCATCTATTATCGTTGTTACGGCCATGTTTCATCCAAATGAAGCCATCTTGCACTATTTGAATGGCCTTGAAATTTGATGTTGAGTTTTTTTGCCATCTATTATCGTTGTTACGGCCATGTTTCATCCAAATGAAGCCATCTTGCACTATTTGAATGGCCTTGAAGTTTGATGTTGGGTTTTTTTTGCCATCTATTATCGTTGTTACGGCCATGTTTCATCCAAATGAAGCCATCTTGCACTATTTGAATGGCCTTGAAAATGATGTTGGGTTTTTTTTGCCATCTATTATCGTTGTTACGGCCATGTTTCATCCAAATGAAGCCATCTTGCACTATTTGAATGGCCTTGAAATTTGATGTTGAATTTTGTTGCCATCTATTATCGTTGTTACGGCCATGTTTCATCCAAATGAAGCCATATTGCACTATTTGAATGGCCTTGAAATTTGATGTTGAATTTGGTTGCCATCTATTATCGTTGTTACGGCCATGTTTCATCCAAATGAAGCCATATTGCACTATTTGAATGGCCTTGAAATTTGATGTTGAATTTTGTTGCCATCTATTATCGTTGTTACGGCCATGTTTCATCCAAATGAAGCCATAATGCACTATTTGCATGTACTTAAAATTTAATGTTGAGTTTTTTTGCCATCTATTATCGTTGTTACGGCCATGTTTCATCCAAATGAAGCCATCTTGCACTATTTGAATGGCCTTGAAATTTGATGTTGAATTTTGTTGCCATCTATTATCGTTGTTAACGTACTTAACAACATGCCCGTCATGGGTTCAAGCCCCAAATAGACCGTGCTCCCATACGTAGGACTGACTATCCTGCTATGGTAACAATAAGTCACTGAAAGCCAAGCTCACTTCACTAGTGGGTACTTGGCAGGCCCTTGACCGACAGTGGTTGTTGTGCCAAAGAAAAAAAAAATTATCGTTGTTACGGCCATGTTACATCCAAATAAAGGCATCTTGCACTAATTCAATGGCCTTGAAATTTAATGTTGAATTTTGTTGCCATCTATTATCGTTGTTACGGCCATGTTACATCCAAATGAAGCCATCTTGCACTATTTGAATGGCCTTGAAATTTGATGTTGAGTTTTGTTGCCATCTATTATCGTTGTTACGGCCATGTTTCATCCAAATGAAGCCATCTTGCACTAATTCAATGGCCTTGAAATTTGATGTTGAGTTTTTTTGCCATCTATTATCGTTGTTACGGCCATGTTTCATCCAAATGAAGCCATCTTGCACTATTTGAATGGCCTTGAAATTTGATGTTGAGTTTTGTTGCCATCTATTATCGTTGTTACGGCCATGTTATATCCAAATGAAATCATATTGCACTATTTGAATGGCCTTGAAATTTGATGTTGAGTTTTGTTGCCATCTATTATCGTTGTTACGGCCATGTTTCATCCAAATGAAGCCATATTGTACAATTTGAATGGCCTTGAAATTTGATGTTGAATTTTGTTGCAATCTATTATCGTTGTTACGGCCATGTTTCATCCAAATGAAGCCATATTGCACTAATTCAATGGCCTTGAAATTTGATGTTGAATTTTGTTGCCATCTATTATCGTTGTTACGGCCATGTTTTATCCAAATGAAGCCATTTTGCACTATTTCAATGGCCTTGAAATTTGATGTTGAGTTTTGTTGCCATCTATTATCCTTGTTACGGCCATGTTTCATCCAAATGAAGCCATCTTGCACTAGTTGAATGGCCTTGAAATTTGATGTTGAATTTTGTTGCCATCTATTATCGTTGTTAACGTACTTAACAACATGCCCGTCATGGGTTCAAGCCCCAAATAGACCGTGCTCCCATACGTAGGACTGACTATCCTGCTATGGTAACAATAAGTCACTGAAAGCCAAGCTCACTTCACTAGTGGGTACTTGGCAGGCCCTTGACCGACAGTGGTTGTTGTGCCAAAGAAAAAAGAAAAAAATATCGTTGTTACGGCCATGTTTCATCCAAATGAAGCCATCTTGCACTAATTCATTGGCCTTGAAATTTGATGTTGAATTTTGTTGCCATCTATTATCGTTGTTACGGCCATGTTTCATCCAAATGAAGCCATCTTGCACTATTTGAATGGCCTTGAAATTTGATGTTGAATTTTGTTGCCATCTATTATCGTTGTTACGGCCATGTTTCATCCAAATAAAGGCATCTTGCACTAATTCAATGGCCTTGAAATTTGATGTTGAATTTTGTTGCCATCTATTATCGTTGTTACGGCCATGTTTCATCCAAATGAAGCCATATTGCACTATTTGCATGTACGTAAAATTTGATGTTGAGTTTTGTTGCCATCTATTATCGTTATTACGGCCATGTGTCATCCAAATGAAGCCATCTTGCACTATTTGAATGGCCTTGAAATTTGATGTTGAGTTTTGTTGCCATCTATTATCGTTGTTACGGCCATGTTTCATCCAAATGAAGCCATCTTGCACTATTTGAATGGCCTTGAAATTTGATGTTGAGTTTTGTTGCCATCTATTATCGTTGTTACGGCCATGTTATATCCAAATGAAATCATATTGCACTATTTGAATGGCCTTGAAATTTGATGTTGAGTTTTGTTGCCATCTATTATCGTTGTTACGGCCATGTTTCATCCAAATGAAGCCATCTTGCACTATTTGAATGGCCTTGAAATTTGATGTTGAGTTTTTTTGCCATCTATTATCGTTGTTACGGCCATGTTTCATCCAAATGAAGCCATCTTGCACTATTTGAATGGCCTTGAAATTTGATGTTGAATTTTGTTGCCATCTATTATCGTTGTTACGGCCATGTTTCATCCAAATAAAGGCATCTTGCTCTAATTCAATGGCCTTGAAATTTGATGTTGGGTTTTTTTGCCATCTATTATCGTTGTTACGGCCATGTTTCATCCAAATGAAGCCATCTTGCACTATTTAAATGGCCTTGAAATTTGATGTTGAGTTTTGTTGCCATCTATTATCGTTGTTACGGCCATGTTTCATCCAAATGAAGCCATCTTGCACTATTTGAATGGCCTTGAAATTTGATGTTGAATTTTGTTGCCATCTATTATCGTTGTTACGGCCATGTTTCATCCAAATGAAGCCATATTGCACTATTTGAATGGCCTTGAAATTTGATGTTGAATTTTGTTGCCATCTATTATCGTTGTTACGGCTATGTTTCATCCAAATGAAGCCATATTGCACTATTTGAATGGCCTTGAAATTTGATGTTGAGTTTTTTTGCCATCTATTATCGTTGTTAACGTACTTAACAACATGCCCGTCATGGGTTCAAGCCCTAAATAGATCGTGCTCCCACACGTAGGACTGACTATCCTGCTATGGTAACAATAAGTCACTGAAAGCCAAGCTCACTTCACTAGTGGGTACTTGGCAGGCCCTTGACCGACAGTGGTTGTTGTGCCAAAGAAAAAAAAATTATCGTTGTTACGGCCATGTTACATCCAAATGAAGGCATCTTGCACTAATTCATTGGCCTTGAAATTTGATGTTGAATTTTGTTGCCATCTATTATCGTTGTTACGGCCATGTTACATCCAAATGAAGCCATCTTGCACTAATACAATGGCCTTGAAATTTGATGTTGAATTTTGTTGCCATCTATTATCGTTGTTACGGCCATGTTTCATCCAAATAAAGGCATCTTGCACTGGTTGAATGGCCTTGAAATTTGATGTTGAGTTTTGTTGCCATCTATTATCGTTGTTACAACCATGTTTTATCCAAATGAAGCCATCTTGCACTATTTGAATGGCCTTGAAATTTGATGTTGAATTTTGTTGCCATCTATTATCGTTGTTACGGCCATGTTTCATCCAAATGAAGCCATATTGCACTAATTCAATGGCCTTGAAATTTGATGTTGAATTTTGTTGCCATCTATTATCGTTGTTACGGCCATGTTTTATCCAAATGAAGCCATTTTGCACTATTTCAATGGCCTTGAAATTTGATGTTGAGTTTTGTTGCCATCTATTATCCTTGTTACGGCCATGTTTCATCCAAATGAAGCCATCTTGCACTAGTTGAATGGCCTTGAAATTTGATGTTGAGTTTTGTTGCCATCTATTATCGTTGTTAACGTACTTAACAACATGCCCGTCATGGGTTCAAGCCCCAAATAGACCGTGCTCCCATACGTAGGACTGACTATCCTGCTATGGTAACAATAAGTCACTGAAAGCCAAGCTCACTTCACTAGTGGGTACTTGGCAGGCCCTTGACCGACAGTGGTTGTTGTGCCAAAGAAAAAAGAAAAAAATATCGTTGTTACGGCCATGTTACATCCAAATAAAGGCATCTTGCACTAATTCATTGGCCTTGAAATTTGATGTTGAATTTTGTTGCCATCTATTATCGTTGTTACGGCCATGTTTCATCCAAATGAAGCCATCTTGCACTATTTGAATGGCCTTGAAATTTGATGTTGAATTTTGTTGCCATCTATTATCGTTGTTACGGCCATGTTTCATCCAAATAAAGGCATCTTGCACTAATTCAATGGCCTTGAAATTTGATGTTGAATTTTGTTGCCATCTATTATCGTTGTTACGGCCATGTTTCATCCAAATGAAGCCATATTGCACTATTTGCATGTACTTAAAATTTGATGTTGAGTTTTGTTGTCATCTATTATCGTTGTTACGGCCATGTTTCATCCAAATGAAGCCATCTTGCACTAATTCAATGGCCTTGAAATTTGATGTTGAGTTTTGTTGCCATCTATTATCGTTGTTACGGCCATGTTTCATCCAAATGAAGCCATCTTGCACTATTTGAATGGCCTTGAAATTTGATGTTGAGTTTTGTTGCCATCTATTATCGTTGTTACGGCCATGTTATATCCAAATGAAATCATATTGCACTATTTGAATGGCCTTGAAATTTGATGTTGAGTTTTGTTGCCATCTATTATCGTTGTTACGGCCATGTTTCATCCAAATGAAGCCATCTTGCACTATTTGAATGGCCTTGAAATTTGATGTTGAATTTTGTTGCCATCTATTATCGTTGTTACGGCCATGTTTCATCCAAATGAAGCCATCTTGCACTAATTCAATGGCCTTGAAATTTGATGTTGAGGTTTTTTGCCATCTATTATCGTTGTTACGGCCATGTTTCATCCAAATGAAGCCATCTTGCACTATTTGAATGGCCTTGAAATTTGATGTTGAGTTTTGTTGCCATCTATTATCGTTGTTACGGCCATGTTTTATCCAAATGAAGCCATCTTGCACTATTTGAATGGCCTTGAAATTTGATGTTGAGTTTTGTTGCCATCTATTATCGTTGTTACGGCCATGTTTCATCCAAATGAAGCCATATTGTACAATTTGAATGGCCTTGAAATTTGATGTTGAATTTTGTTGCAATCTATTATCGTTGTTACGGCCATGTTTCATCCAAATGAAGCCATATTGCACTAATTCAATGGCCTTGAAATTTGATGTTGAATTTTGTTGCCATCTATTATCGTTGTTACGGCCATGTTTTATCCAAATGAAGCCATTTTGCACTATTTCAATGGCCTTGAAATTTGATGTTGAGTTTTTTTGCCATCTATTATCCTTGTTACGGCCATGTTTCATCCAAATGAAGCCATCTTGCACTAGTTGAATGGCCTTGAAATTTGATGTTGAATTTTGTTGCCATCTATTATCGTTGTTAACGTACTTAACAACATGCCCGTCATGGGTTCAAGCCCCAAATAGACCGTGCTCCCATACGTAGGACTGACTATCCTGCTATGGTAACAATAAGTCACTGAAAGCCAAGCTCACTTCACTAGTGGGTACTTGGCAGGCCCTTGACCGACAGTGGTTGTTGTGCCAAAGAAAAAAGAAAAAAATATCGTTGTTACGGCCATGTTACATCCAAATAAAGGCATCTTGCACTAATTCATTGGCCTTGAAATTTGATGTTGAGTTTTGTTGTCATCTATTATCGTTGTTACGGCCATGTTTCATCCAAATGAAGCCATCTTGCACTAATTCATTGGCCTTGAAATTTGATGTTGAATTTTGTTGCCATCTATTATCGTTGTTACGGCCATGTTTCATCCAATTGAAGCCATCTTGCACTATTTGAATGGCCTTGAAATTTGATGTTGAATTTTGTTGCCATCTATTATCGTTGTTACGGCCATGTTTCATCCAAATAAAGGCATCTTGCACTAATTCAATGGCCTTGAAATTTGATGTTGAATTTTGTTGCCATCTATTATCGTTGTTACGGCCATGTTTCATCCAAATGAAGCCATATTGCACTATTTGCATGTACGTAAAATTTGATGTTGAGTTTTGTTGCCATCTATTATCGTTGTTACGGCCATGTGTCATCCAAATGAAGCCATCTTGCACTATTTGAATGGCCTTGAAATTTGATGTTGAGTTTTGTTGCCATCTATTATCGTTGTTACGGCCATGTTTCATCCAAATGAAGCCATCTTGCACTATTTGAATGGCCTTGAAATTTGATGTTGAGTTTTGTTGCCATCTATTATAGTTGTTACGGCCATGTTATATCCAAATGAAATCATATTGCACTATTTGAATGGCCTTGAAATTTGATGTTGAGTTTTGTTGCCATCTATTATAGTTGTTACGGCCATGTTATATCCAAATGAAATCATATTGCACTATTTGAATGGCCTTGAAATTTGATGTTGAGTTTTGTTGCCATCTATTATCGTTGTTACGGCCATGTTTCATCCAAATGAAGCCATCTTGCACTATTTGAATGGCCTTGAAATTTGATGTTGAGTTTTGTTGCCATCTATTATCGTTGTTACGGCCATGTTTCATCCAAATGAAGCCATCTTGCACTATTTGAATGGCCTTGAAATTTGATGTTGAGTTTTTTTGCCATCTATTATCGTTGTTACGGCCATGTTTCATCCAAATGAAGCCATCTTGCACTATTTGAATGGCCTTGAAATTTGATGTTGAATTTTGTTGCCATCTATTATCGTTGTTACGGCCATGTTTCATCCAAATAAAGGCATCTTGCTCTAATTCAATGGCCTTGAAATTTGATGTTGGGTTTTTTTGCCATCTATTATCGTTGTTACGGCCATGTTTCATCCAAATGAAGCCATCTTGCACTATTTAAATGGCCTTGAAATTTGATGTTGAGTTTTGTTGCCATCTATTATCGTTGTTACGGCCATGTTTCATCCAAATGAAGCCATCTTGCACTATTTGAATGGCCTTGAAATTTGATGTTGAATTTTGTTGCCATCTATTATCGTTGTTACGGCCATGTTTCATCCAAATGAAGCCATCTTGCACTATTTGAATGGCCTTGAAATTTGATGTTGAGTTTTGTTGCCATCTATTATCGTTGTTACGGCCATGTTTCATCCAAATGAAGCCATATTGCACTATTTGAATGGCCTTGAAATTTGATGTTGAGTTTTTTTGCCATCTATTATCGTTGTTAACGTACTTAACAACATGCCCGTCATGGGTTCAAGCCCTAAATAGATCGTGCTCCCACACGTAGGACTGACTATCCTGCTATGGTAACAATAAGTCACTGAAAGCCAAGCTCACTTCACTAGTGGGTACTTGGCAGGCCCTTGACCGACAGTGGTTGTTGTGCCAAAGAAAAAAAAATTATCGTTGTTACGGCCATGTTACATCCAAATGAAGGCATCTTGCACTAATTCATTGGCCTTGAAATTTGATGTTGAATTTTGTTGCCATCTATTATCGTTGTTACGGCCATGTTACATCCAAATGAAGCCATCTTGCACTATTTGAATGGCCTTGAAATTTGATGTTGAATTTTGTTGCCATCTATTACCGTTGTTACGGCCATGTTTCATCCAAATAAAGGCATCTTGCGCTGTTTCAATGGCCTTGAAATTTGATGTTGAATTTTGTTGCCATCTATTATCGTTGTTACGGCCATGTTACATCCAAATGAAGCCATCTTGCACTAATTCAATGGCCTTGAAATTTGATGTTGAGTTTTTTTGCCATCTATTATCGTTGTTACGGCCATGTTTCATCCAAATGAAGCCATATTGCACTATTTGAATGGCCTTGAAGTTTGATGTTGGGTTTTTTTGCCATCTATTATCGTTGTTACGGCCATGTTTCATCCAAATGAAGCCATCTTGCACTATTTGAATGGCCTTGAAATTTGATGTTGAATTTTGTTGCCATCTATTATCGTTGTTACGGCCATGTTTCATCCAAATGAAGCCATATTGCACTATTTGAATGGCCTTGAAATTTGATGTTGAATTTGGTTGCCATCTATTATCGTTGTTACGGCCATGTTTCATCCAAATGAAGCCATATTGCACCATTTGAATGGCCTTGAAATTTGATGTTGAGTTTTGTTGCCATCTATTATCGTTGTTACGGCCATGTTTCATCCAAATGAAGCCATAATGCACTCTTTGCATGTACTTAAAATTTAATGTTGAGTTTTGTTGCCATCTATTATCGTTGTTACGGTCATGTTTCATCCAAATGAAGCCATCTTGCACTATTTGAATGGCCTTGAAATTTGATGTTGAGTTTTTTTGCCATCTATTATCGTTGTTACGGCCATGTTTCATCCAAATGAAGCCATTTTGCACTATTTGAATGGCCTTGAAATTTGATGTTGAATTTTGTTGCCATCTATTATCGTTGTTAACGTACTTAACAACATGCCCGTCATGGGTTCAAGCCCCGAATAGACCGTGCTCCCACACGTAGGACTGACTATCCTGCTATGGTAACAATAAGTCACTGAAAGCCAAGCTCACTTCACTAGTGGGTACTTGGCAGGCCCTTGACCGACAGT